>NW_012118622.1:388744-403694 GCF_000951035.1 Colobus angolensis palliatus
TAAAGCCTAATGCCTAACATAAAATAAATGTTAAAAAAAAAAAAAAAAAAAAAAAAGAGAAGAAAAAACAATTATTGAATATTAGGCCTTAGTACCTAATTGATGATATAATCTGTGCATCAAACCCCCGTGACATGGGTTTACCTACATAACAGACCACCCCCCGTACCCCTGAAACTAAAATAAGCTTTTTTTTAAAAAAAACACAATGAATTTCAAACATCAACAATTTATTCTCTAATCCTTCTCCAATCAAAATTTTAAGATTTGTTTTGACAAGAAAACTTTCAATGAGCACAATAAATTAGTTTCTTTTATCTAAAACAATAATAAAATAAAACTCATGTTTCACTCTACACAATTGTACCTACCAGAATTCAAAGAAAGGAAAGTTGGCTGCTTCTAACAGAAATAACCATACAGATGTCAATGAAGAGACAGGGTCTGAAATGGGCCTTAGGACATAAACAATTAAGGAGGTTGAGTGTCTGAGTTTGACCAGCAGACTCTGACCCAGTGACGGATGAACAAATATACCCAGACACAAATATCCTGGGCTGGGCTGGGAGCCACTCACCCATACCCAGAAAGTTCCTGAAAAGAGTTAGCAGCAGTGGCCCCACTCAGCCAGCTAAGTTTGCATTTATTTAGTACAGATTAAATCACAAATGTCTTGAGTAAACACCACTAGAGGGTAATTGACATTGCCAACCTCCTGAAGGTAATCAAAGGTTGTTCTTAAGATCACCTGAATAAACTCCTCTACAATCCTAACTATCTACACTTTTTAAGAGAATTCAGCTGCCTTCAGCCAAATCTTTTACTGAAGCTATGCAACCTCCCCAGCATTCCAAGAAGGTTTGTGACTATTTCCTTTAACTATCTTTATAATTTTTCCTTTAAATTGTTACCACCACCCTGACTGAACTCCCACATCTCCACCTTTCCTGTTTCTTGTATCTGTCTCAAACAACAACAACAACAAAAAGATTTCTTCCCACTTGTTCCCAAAGCTCTACGTCTAGCTTATCTTCTTTTGGGAACCATGGGTTAAGTGATACAATTTGGATTAGGTCCCTTAATTGAGCCTGCAAAACCGAGGTTCCAGTGGCTTTAAGCAGCTGTTTGAACACTTTTAGATACTGCTCCTGTTGTGCTGATAACTGTTGTCCTGTGATAAAAGCCTACCCCGAACAATTCCCTCGAAATTGGAGATCCCAAGCGGGCACCAATGACCTATTGACTTACTGACTTATCGACTTACTGGCTTACCAACCGCACTGTCTTCTCCTTAGTTTTCAAAGTTTCTGTCATGATTATTTGCAGGTATACCTCAGACCTGGGCACCAACATGCCAGGTCCTCACACCGGGCACCAACTATCTGGCTCTAACCAGCAGACCCTGACCCAGCAATGGATGAACAAATACACTCAAATACAAATATCCAGTGAAAGAGCAGGCTAGGTGGCCAAGTCACTCACGGATACCTAGAAGGGTCAAGAAAAGAGTTAACTGCAGTGGCCCTGATCAGCCAGTGAAGTTCGCATTTATTTAGTACAGATTAAATGGCAAAGTTCTTGAGTAAGCACCACTACAAGGTAACTGACATTGCTGACCTCCCCAAGAGTAGTTCCCCCAGCATAAGATTAAATGTTGGTTTTAGGACCCCTGAGGAAACAAGCTATTTAAATAAACTCCTCTACATTCCTATGTATCAATGCTCTAAGCTTTTAAGATAATTCAGCTGCCTTCAGCCAAACCTTTTACTGAACCACTGCAAATGCCTAGACTTCCAAGAAGTTTTGTGACTATTTCCTATAACTATCTTTATAATTTTTCTTCTAAAATATTTCCCACCACCTTGACTTAAGTCCCACAGTTGAGAAGACAGGGAAGGGCATCAGACAAGCAAGAAAAATTTGAACAAGTTTGGCCATAAGAAAGTAAAATGTTGGTCAGGTCTTTCAACACAGATCAAAAATAGGGGATATTCGGGCCATGCTATGACGACACTGAATGGCAGCCTACGTAATGGGAAATTCATCCTACAGATAAGAAAAGTCACTGGAAAGCTTTGAGAAGGTCACAAACATGACAAACAGCATTTCCAGGAAGATTACTCTGACCGGTAGTAGGCAAGAGAAGTTGGGAAATGATCTTCAACTTTGGACACTTAATAGAAACATCTAAAAGATCTATATTTCTTTTCTTTTCTTGTTTAATTTTGAAATAATTTCAGACTTTCTAAAGTGTTCCAAAAATAGGCAAAGTCCTCATATGCTTTTCATTCAACTTCCCCAAATATTAACGTTATAGATATACACCTAATAATCAAAATCAATAAATAATTATTAACACTGTAAAATGAATGCCTGTAGAGACCTTATCCAAATCCCCTCTATGTTCTGACTAATGTCCTTTTTCTGGACCAGGATCTAATCTAGTATCACACAGTGCTCTTCATTGTACTTTTCTCTCAGTCTCCTTTAATCTGGGAAAGTTAGGATTTACCTTTAAGAGCTTCACATTTTTGAAGAGTATTGGTTACTTATTTTGTAGCATGACCCTCAGTTTGGACATTTCTAATATTTTCTCATGATTAAACTCAGGTTATACAGTTTGTAGAAGAATACCACAGGGATGATGCTACACATTCTCCATCCATTATAATAGAATGCCCTAAGATGTCATTGTAGCAGTACGAGGGGCAGAGAAAACTCCTCAGACACCGAGTTACAGAAGAAAGGGTTTTATTCAGCCAGGGGCATCAGCAAGACTTCAGTCTCCAGAGCTGAGGTCCCTGAGTAATCAATTCCTGTCCCTTTTAAGGGCTCACAACTCTGTGGGGGTACATGTGAGAGGGTCGTGATTGAGCAAGCAGGGGGTATGTGACTGGGGGCTGTTTGCGCCAGTAATTAGATTGGAACAAAACAAGATAGGGATTTTCACAGTGCATTTCTATACAATGTCTGTAATCTATAAGATAACAGAACCAATTAGGTCATGGGTCGATCTTTAACTACCAGTCCCAGGGTGTGGTGCTGGGCTGTCTGCCTGTGGATTTCATTTCTGCCTTTTAGTTTTTATTTCTTCTTTCTTTGGAGGCAGAAATTGGACATAAGACAATATGAGAGGTGGTCTCCTCCCTTATTCCCCCCTTTTGAGACTCTCACTCATTTTATTAGTGGGGGTTCTCACTTTCATTTTCACTACCCATGTCTTCTTGCAAGACAGATCAATATTGATTTATATAGTAGATTTGTGCTGAGGCATTTTGGTGAACTAAGGTAGCAATGAAGCTTTTTATCATTTGAAGAAGTACAGGCATCAAACAAGGGAGCAGTAGGCAGGTTCCTATTATTATTATAACTCCTATTATAAGAGTTTTAAATCCTCCTAGCTCTGGGAACCATTTTCCAAACATGGCCCCAGGGTCAAATCCATGCCACACTTGCACAGGACATGTGCCAGAGTTTTGTCATATCTCTAACTATGTCTTCAACTACTTGCCCTTGATTATCTATGTGGAGGCAGCAATTAGTACGGTTAAATTTCCTGCAGATCTCTCCTTCAGCTGCTAGCAAGTAGTCGAGAATTAATCTATTTTGATAGACAGCATTTCTCATCAGAGTTTCTTGCCAGGCCAGAATAGCCAAGGCTCTGCTGGTTTTATTAGTGATTATTTCTAAGACAGCTTGTAACCGTATGATTCAGTTGATTATGTAAATGGGGGTCCAGTATCCCCATGAGCCATCTTGTGCAGGCCCATAATATTGTGATTCTCTCAGGGGGCCATTCATCATCTTTCCAATTTCCTATAGCTTTGCTTCTCTTTCCATGGGAAGCCTAGACAGGAAAGCCCAGGAGTTTACCTATTTCTATGGGCAGAAGGAAGAAAAATGGTTTAATAGTGCCAATAACACAACTATCTGCCCACTGGTCAGTTAATTTGGCATAAGCTCAATGCCCACATATCCAATACAATCTAGTGGGGGCTGTCCAGTCCCGGTGGGACTCCAGGTGGGTCCACACAGTTTGCAACTTTGGGAATTTGCTAAATGGATTCCTCTCTATTTGATATGAACTCCACCAAATGACTGTTTTTGTGGTACCATTATACAGTTTCTGTCCCAGACAACTAAGTTGTCCTACAGGGTGAGTGAATATTTTTCCTTCTCTAGCTATCAAATAATTGAGGATTTTAGGACCCAGAAATTATCAGGGTGATTCTTTTGAGCTGGAAATTCATCAGGAACTGGGTCTGTAGGCACTAATTCTTGGGTTTCCCATGGTCATTGATCCCCCATTACAGTTACTCCACATACATAACACGAAGTGACATTGAGAGACTGGGCTACATGCTCGGCTAATTGCAAAAACAAATTTCTTGTTTTTTTCAGGAATTTCTGGTATGGGTACATTTGGTTCATCATAGAAAGTTTGAAACACTGGCTCAGGAGAGCGTTTGTAAACTTCTCCTCAAACCAATATATTTACTCGAGGATCCAATCTGGCCCTGTCAATTCCTAAGGTCACACACTTCTCTTTTTTCCAACAAGGATCAAGAGTATTAGTTATTACTAGCTCTAAGGGGTTACATTGTCCCTTAGTACAGGAAGGGCCATTTTTTCCTTTCTGAAAGTGGACTGGATCCTTTTCATCATTATTTTTTTCTTTTATCCAAGTGACCTAAGTGACACAAGACCAGTATTTACATTTATTTCCACACAGTCCTAATTTATGACAGATGTACTTATTTTCTGCCATATAGCCTCTTTTCTAATTAAGACAACCACACCTTATTCCTAACTTATTACTATTAATGATAGCACAGGTATCAAATTTTAAGGTGACTTGTTTGGGCACCCTTTTTTTTCTTCTGTTTTGGCTAACACTTTACTCATATCGCTTATGAGCCCCCACCAGTCCTCAGTCCTTAATCTTATTTTAAAAACTGTGGTCATGGGAGGCTCAGATGGGTCATAACACACATCAGGTTTGTCATTTCCTGGGCTACATACCTTGCATAGAATAACATTATACAAACAAGTTCTTTTTAGAGTTCCAGTACACTTATAATAACTGTAAAATAACAGGACCTTAGCAACCTTTTGTCCTACCTCAGTGCTTTGATGTATACACTGGGAGCAGCCCTCAGTCTGAGGAAGGTCAGTTGAAGTCCTTACCGTACAAGTCCAAATTTTAAGGAAAATGAGTCCCGCGATGAGGTTCCTCATGCTTCGGCTGTGCATGGACCAGTCAGCTTCTGGATGTGACTGGAACAGGGCTTGTCATCTTCTTCAGAGTCACTTTGCAGGGGTTGGCAAAGCTGCCCCCGTCCACGTACCACTTACAGTCTACTGATGTTTAAGGATGGTCTCAGAGTTTGGGCCTGCTGGAATAAACTGAGTCCAATACCTCTACACAGTTATGTTCAACTGAGCTCTCTGATACAGGGAACAAGGTGGTGGGGTTTAGAGTGTTGCAAACTTCAACAGTTATGTGGGGATTTTCACATAGCAAGCTTTGGTACTTGGTTAATCTAGCATTTTTTAACCAATGATGTCCTTTGGTATTTATTAAAGTTACCACAGCATGGGGGGCTTCATATTCAGGTTTTGCCTAAGGGTTAGTTTATCTGCTTCTTGTGCTAACAGGGCCTTTGCTGCTAGGGCCCTTAGACCTGGTGGCCAGCCTTTGTTAACTCTGTCTAGTTGTTTTGAGAGATAGGCCACTGCCCTTGGCCAGGCCCCACAGTCTGGGTTAAAACTCCAACTGCCATTTCTTCTCTTTCTGACACATAGAGTGTAAAGAATTTTGTCAGGTCAGGTAGCCTCAGGGCTGGGGCCGACTTGAGTTTTTCTTTTAACTCATGAAAAGCTCATTGCTATTGGTTGTAATAGATGTAGTTTATCTAATCTACATTTTTATTAACTGTCACCTACTAAAATATTGACTCAAATTCTGCAGCTATTTGATTTCAAACTTTAAATTGATCTGGTATTCCTCATGAAACTCCAATTGTGTCTAAATAGACATGAGAGTTGAAAGACCCATAAGGTGCTTCTCTCACTTTATGATGTCTTATTATTATTATTATTATTCCTTCTGGTTGATGAAATGCCAGGGTGAAAAGGATAGCCAATTGGACTAAAGTACAAGTGCCACTCCAGTTATTCAGCAGAGTGGCTAGTAAAGGTCCACCACAATACCACCACACATCCCCTCAGGGATGAACAAGGGCTGACTGATTGATAAGCTCTTGAAAATTCTTAAGCTCACTGCATCCTTTCAAGTCTCCAAGGAATGCTAAGTTTCCTCACTGTCATGAGAGACATGAAGTGAACTTAGTGCTGGGAGACAGAAGCTGGATAGCCCTCGGGGGCTGACCCACAGGGTCTTTGGGATATAGTAGAGAGAGCTTGGCATGACTTATTACTCCAGGCTGTAGAATCCTGGAAAAGAGCTATCATGCAACCTACGCCTGGTCAACTGGAGGACTACCTTAGTGGAAGGGGGACAATCTGGGCCTCTGCCTGCCATGTGCACAAGCATAACAATTGTTTTTGTTTAATGTGCAGATGGAATATTTGATCCATTTTAACCAGGCATTTGCATCTTGGTATCCTGTCTTAATTGCTAAAGTTTTTTTTTTAAGTCTTTAACTTCTATGATCCTCTAGTAAAATGAATGTGTGGTTTTAGGGAAATTACAAAAACCAGTTGGGGCAGCCCATCCTTGCTCTTTAGTGGTCCACAGAACATTGGACCAACTATGACACGAAAGCTGTACATCAGGGGGCAAAACTCCTGGTTGGCACTGGGGTCTTTATTGAAATCTCCCCAAATTAAATGGTCCTAGTTTACTAATGTCTAGTCTGAGGAGAGTCAGGAGGGACAGAAGTACTTTTCTGAAGTAGAAAGCTATCTTTGACTTGGCAAGTCCTCACAGGGTGTAACAAAGCAAGCATTAAATGCAATAGTTTGAGGTGAAATTGACTTGGTTACATTGTTAACTAGATGGTCAGCAATAGAACAAGGAAAGAAGAAAGAGTAATAGAATAGATTTAAAAGGTTAAATTTTTCTTAGCTTTAGTTTGGTAGGGTTTTCATCAGGCCTCTGAGCCCAAGCCAACCCATCGCATCACCTGTGACTTTCACTTATACACCCAGATGGCCTGAAGTAACTGAAAAATCACAAAAGAAGTGAAAATGCCCTGCCCTGCCTTAACTGATGACATTCTACCACAAAAGAAGTGAAAATGGCCGGTCCTTGTCTTAAGTGATGACATTATCTTGTGAAATTCCTTTTCCTGGCTCTTCCTGGCTCAAAAAGCTCCCCCACTGAGCACCTTGTGACTGCCACACCTGCCCACCAGAGAACAACCACCCTTTGATTGTAATTTTCCTTTACCTACCCAAATCATATAAAACAGCCCCACCCTTATCTCCCTTCTCTGACTCTCTTTTCGGGCTCAGCCCGCCAGCACCCAGGTGAAATAAACAGCTTTATTGCTCACACAAAGCGTGTTTGGCGGTCTCTTCACACGGACGCGCATGACAGTTTTCCCCTGGGACTATGGCCCACGACTCTGGAGGGGTTGGCGCTTTCTTTACTCGCGTGTGATGAGTCCATCCTTTTTTTTTTTTTTTTTTTTTTCTGTATGAATAGCAGTCTTGGTGGTTAGCAGCACAAGGCAGGGTCTTTCCCAGGCTGGCTCAAGTTTTTTTCTTTCCACCTTTCGATGAGAATGTGATCTTCAGGCTGGTATTGGTTTACTGGAAATTCTAGGGGTGGTAGATGTGCTAAAAGACTTTTAGGTTTTCTTTTTTGTGTGTGAGAAAGGAAAGTGGAAGATAAGTCAAGTATATAATTTCTAAGAAATTGATCTTTTGTTTTAAATGTGATGACCTTGGCAGTGGACTTTATAGGCCTTAGTGCCTTTTTACTGAGAAATTTCCTTTAGCACCTATTTTTATTAGTTTTTAAACCAAAGAAAGCCAAATACCATTTTACATTTAACAATGCTTCTCGTATGATTTTTATACTAGATAAGCTAAATTTTATCTTTATATTAGTGTGTTATTAATGTTAAAACTAATTTTAATAAAACCTTGTAGACATATTTATTTAATTTTTAATGTTTGACCATAAGGTAAGATTTTATAGACTCTTTTTAATCTTTTAAAATTTTTACTAAACAGCAGGCTGGTGCTTTAAGGAAAACCTGCTATGCTTTTACTTTAATGTCCAGTTCACAGAAAACCTAGATGATACTTCTTTAACTTTAGCTAATATATTTACACAATGTTCTTTACAATTAACGTTTTAAAACTTGCTTAAACTTTCAAAACAATAATTTTTAACTTTTTAATGTAGGTAAAAATGTACATTCTTACACCTCCTTATAATCCCTTTACCAAAGATATATTTTGCCTTTCTTATACATCTTGCACATAAACTGTTTTTTTTATTTTATTTATTTATTTTTTTAACAGTTTTACATTCAGGGGCCTAGTTACTTTTAAATTATACAATATTTTTGCATAAATTCTTTTTTAACACACTTTTTTTAAAACCTTCCTTTTTTTTTTTCCCACGACTTTTACAGGAAATTTTTTTTTTTTACATTCCTTCACTTTCAGACTTATTACAAACATTTCTTACTTTAAACAACCAGTTAATTTATATTTGAGGACAAGAGTTTACCATACAACACTCTTTTTATGTAAATTCCACCCCCCCTTTTTTTCTTTTTTTTTTCCGAAGATGGTAACCATTCCTTTCCAACCTTTCCAAAGTGAACCTTTTTTTTTTTTATGTCTGTGGACTAGACCGTCTAAGGCCACAAGATTAGAAGTTACTATAATACATGTCACACTGTTTACTTTTAGCAAACTTTACTTTTGTTGAAAACCTTGTAAGTTTGGGATTTGAATTATCCTTTGCTATTAATAAGACCTTGTTTTGTCCAAAGTACAATTGCTATGATGGCTTTTAAAGGAACAGGGTACACTTTTTTTTTAAACTACTTATATATTTCTCTCTTTCTTTCTTTCTTTCTTTCTTTCTTTCTTTCTTTCTTTCTTTCTTTCTTTCTTTCTTTCTCTCTTTGACTTTCCTTTTGCCTCTGTCTCTTCCTCTCTCTGCCTCTGTCTTTCTCTCTCTCTCTCTCTCTCTCCTTGACTCCCTTTTTGTCTGTCTCTTCCTCTCTCTGCCTCTCTCTCTTTCTCTTTCTCTCCTTGACTCCCTTTTTGTCTGTCTCTTCCTCTCTCTCTCTTTGCCTCTTTTCCTCTCTGTCTCTTTCCTTTCTCTCTCTCTGCTGGTCTTTCCTTGCCTCTGCCAGCCGCTTATGCTGCTCTTCTCTCAACCACTGTGTGTTGGGGGCGGGGGATCTAAAATAAGCTTAAAATAAGACCTGTCCAGGCTTCCTTCTAATGGCCAACCTACCTCTAATGCTGGCCAGTCTATCTTACACAAAGTTTTAAGTTTTCCTGGTGTCAGAGTACTCCACAGTCTCCCTTAAATCCTTTTTTTTGAAATGTTTCAACATGATTCCTAGTGCGGTGGGCTTACTTTGTGCCTCACCCATGTTTCCACTAGACAAAACACCACGCTCACAACACATGCATACCACAAAACAAAAAACAGGTAAAATGGGCACACACACTTTTGTAGTTTACACCAAATCAAAATCAAAACCAAAATCTGAGTATCCAGAAATCCAAGCCAGGTCAAAATCAAACCAAAGTGTCAAGCAATCCAAGTCAAGTCAAAAACAAAAGCCAAAGTGCCAGTACAGGCACACCGTGGGTGATCAGGTCACGCTTCCACTCAAATGGAGTGGGCAAGTTCCCAAGACCAGTCCTGTCAAGCAAGTCAAACCAAGTCAAAACCAAAACCAAAAACAAAGTGCTGATAAAGGCAGGCCATGGGTGATGAGGTCACTCTTCCACACAAATGGAGTGGGCAAGTTCCCAAGACTGGTCCTGTCAAGCAATTCAAACCAAATCAAAACCAAAACCAAAGTGCCAATAAAGGCACACCACGGGTGATCAGGCCACGCTTCCACTCAAATGGAGTGGACAAGTTTCAAAAACAGTCTTAACAAGTTTTAGATATCCAGACACCAAGTGCCCCTTCCTTTCTGGTGTTTAGCGACTGCGTTGATCCTCCTTGGGGGCCTGCCACACACTGCTCTGGTGAGGCGTCCACCGGGGCAAATGCCTACCCGGGAGCGCTCTCAGGATCCACGTGGAACGGGCTAGTCGGAGTCCTCCACAGGCATGTTCCACAGGGCAGGCTTAAGCCGCCTAAGGAGCTGCCTGCACCATCCACCATTCACCTTGCTTCCCGGTCAGGGAAACAAGATATGTAGCAGGATGAGCGGCAGACAAAACTCCTCAGAGACTGAGTTACAGAAGGAAGGGATTTATTCTGCTGGGGGCATCAGCAAGACTTCAGTCTCAAGAGCCGAGCTCCCTGAGTAACCAATTCCTGTCCCTTTTAAGGGCTCACAACTCTAAGGGGGTGCATGTGAGAGGGTCATGATTGATTGAGAAAGCAGAGGGTACGTGACTGGGGGCTTCAAAATCTACAGAAATGACTTTTACTTAATCAGCAATTGGATGTCCCAGAAGGCATGTTTAGAGGTGATGCCACATGGCTGCCTGTACCTCACAGCAAAAAGGATGTGGGTAATCCAAGGGTCTTAACTGTGAACTGGAAATGTCTGTAACTGTGAAAGGGAATGACACCCACTAGGTTACATTAAAAAATTGATGTAGGGAATTCTGTAGATATTGGGAGAAAAAAATACACAATGTAAACCCAAACCCCATTCTGATTCCCTCACCATCTTAGGGCCATCTTGTCTATCTATGAATGGTAGCATAGAGATTTTTGTATATTTTCAAAATTGTATACTGTCGGATCATTTTTAAAATAGGAATAAATCCCAAACTGGATGAGGTAACTGGACACTGCTGGAGTCTCACTTTTGGTCAGGAGAGCTGACAACATTCTGGTCCCCCTGATCTGGATACTGTGTGACTCAGGGGCATAAATGCTCTCTTATTATGGAGAAAGAAGATGTTTTGAACATTCTCATCATTCACCCATTCACCTCTCACACCCGTTGACCTCTCAAACCTCTTCCCCACTCCTGAATTTCATTCTCAATTTACTGAGCTCCATTTCTGTCCCTTATCCATTCCAACATGTGGTGGGTCCAGGTGGTGGCTTCTGCCCATGGTTTTGTAAAAAACAAAAACAAAAAACAAATAACAAATAAACAAACAAAAACAATGATAAAGACTTTCAAAATTGCTTTGCCTGAATCCTCCTTAAACTGACCTTCACCTGCAGCACCATGATCATACCAGCAGAATTTGGACACACTTTCTGGTAATCAGATGCTTTCCATCTCTCATTAGGAAATGTGACTCTCTCCACCCTGCATAAAAATTTCCCAGTAGAACTCAACACAGAGATACTGCCTGTGTGTTCCCAAAGGAAATGGATTCTATAAGAACATGTGAAAGCTGCAATTATAGAAAAGACCACATAAAACATACGTTATGTAGATGATTCTCACCATTCCTTTAAGAGATACATTGTAAAACATGACATTAATAATTATTCTAGAAGAATAAAGCATGCATACTGTTTTCTTAAATTAATTTTAATAAAGTGGTTCCTCCCATGTGCCCAGGCTGGGCCTCTGAACAAAATTCTCCATCTTCAGTGGCAATGCCTGAGAGAATGACATGGACTTAGGCCTGATATGCAGCCATTGCTGTCCACCCTGCCCTTGCTGCAGGACAGTACCAGCCCAGGGCCCAAATTTCCTGCTGAAGACCTGTGAGAGAAAATGGAATATCCAAGCCTCTTACCTTTCTCCAGTCCACTGGAATGGGTACCAGTGCAGTCCATTTGACCCTGAGGACACCCACATGCTGGTCTTTGGCTTCTAAGAGTCAGACCTCACTGGCTTCTCTGGGTCCCAGCTGCTTTCACTCTGCTGAGCCCTGCTCTTTCCCATAGGGTTCACTCCCCTTCCAGGCATGTCCTCCAGCTTCAGCTGAGAGGTCAGCCAAATCAGAGCCAAGAGAATGAACAAAGATTTCAATATCTAGTATATGCAGCAGAGATATAAACTGTACAAGAAAATAAAGAAGTAGAGATGCACACAGCTCCCCTGACAACATTGTGTCCCAAAGCAATGTCTTTTGTGCCCGTCATTAAGGAGCTAAGTGTCCCTCACCACATAGGCAAGTGCTTCCAGGGTCTCTCAATTCCTCCACAGGAGGCAACACACATTTTAACACAGTACCTCAGCAAAGGAAGTGGAGATAATTTACCTACCTGTGACAAAGTTCCTGAAAAGATCCCTAGACTGCAAAATTCCCCTCTGAAAGATGGCAGAAAAGGCTTTGCAATTGCAAAACATTGGCTTCCTCACTTTTAAAAAGTATGCTCGAAAGAGCCAAAACAATTTTGCAAAAATAAATTGCAGAACTTGAACTTTCTTATTTGAAATTTCACAAAACATTACAAGTACTGAAAACAGAAGCTGCTGGCATAAAAACACAAATAGTGACCAAAGGGACAGAATTGAGAGTCCAGAAATAAATCTTCACCCTTATAGTTCATTGCTCTTGCATAAGAGTGTCAAGATAATTTAATGAAGGAACAATCATCCTCTCAAGTAACGGTGCAGAAACAACTAGATAACCACATGCAAAACAATAAACTTAGAGAACTATACTTCCAAATATATCAAACAATTATCTAAAAATGTGTCAGTGAGTTAATTATAAGATCTATAACCATTAAAAACATCTTAGAAACAGACATAGGGGTAAAACTTAATGACCTCAAATGTGCCATGCATTCTCAGGTATGACCCAAATGCATGAGAAACAAAGAGGAAAAATAGATAAATTGGGCTAAAGATGCAAGCCTTTTGTGCATCAAAGATATTATCAAGAAAATAAAAAGACCAAACACAGAATGAGACATAATAGTTGCAAATCACAAAGACAATGGTTTCACACCCAGAATATACAAAGAACTGCTACAACTCGATAGAGAAAAGGCAAACCACCAATTTATATAAATGGGCAAAGGACTCAAATAGACATTTCTTCAAAGAAGATATGTGAATCATCAAGAGAGACATGAAAAGAAATTCAACATCATTAGGCATTAGGAAAATACAAAGTCAAAGCCACAATGAGATCCCACACTACACCTACAAAAATGGCTACCATTCTTTTCAAATGTTAAATAACAAGTGAAAGCATTATGTAGAATTTGGAATCCTCATACATTGCTGGTGAGATTATAGAAAGGTACAGCCACTAGGAGAAACAGTTGTGCTGTTCCTCAAGAAGCCAATCATAGAATTCTCATATGAAACAGCATCCATTCCTAGGTATATACCCAAAGAATTGAAACCAGGGACTCAAACAGGTACTCACATGGGAATGTTGATTGCAGCATTACTCACAAAAGATAAAACATGAAAACAATCCAAGTGTTCATCAGCACATGAATAAACAAATGTGGTGACACATGCAACAGAATGTTAATCTGCCATAAAGAGGAATGAAGCTCTGACATATGCTGGAACATGCATCGACTTTGGAAACATTATGCTAAATGAAATATGTCAGAAACTAAATAACATATATACATAAAATTCCATCTGTATGAAACATCAAGAATAGGCAGATTCATAGAGACAGAGTAGAGATGATCAAGGTCTAGGGTGGAAAATACAGGGAGTTATTATTGTTTCAAAGATACAAAGTTTCAGTTTAAAAAGATAAAGTTTTCTAGGAAAAATAGTGATGATGGTAACTTAACACTGTGTATGTGGTAATTCCACTTGAGTGGACATTTTAAAGTGGCTAAAATAGCACATTATTCACAGAACTGTGAAAAATCCATTTCTATTATTTAACTCACCCAGGCTAAGGTATTTGTTATGGCAGCTGAAGCCCATGAATACATCCTCTGACCCAGTGTTTTCCATGAAACGTATCAGTTTTTCCATCAAGTTAGCTGGAAACTCCTGTCCCCAGAAGAATTGCAGGTCCCAAAACAAGAGTTCCAGCAGGGGCTCAACCAGCACAGGTCCCATAGGGCAGCCTCGATGTCAGGCCCTGGATGGCATGTGAGGCTGTAATGATACAACCACAACGTGAGAGTGTAAGTGTTTTTACTACTTACAGACACTGGGGAGCACTTGGCACACCTGGAGACCACAGATACAGATGTCAGTGAGCCCAGGCAGGGAGGAGAGAAGAGACTGGCAAGCCAAAGACTTTATTAAGTCCAGGTATTATCTGACAGGTTTCCAGCAGGGAGCTTTAATGGATGTGTTTAAAGCAAGCAGCAAACACTGGGACAAGGAGATCATGCTGTGGCTGAGAAGCGGTCACTTTAAATGTGAGGGCAAATGTCAGAATTATCAGTTTAAAGAAAGTACATGGAGAAAGAGGAGCCCAGCACACCAAGCAGGAGAGATACCTCTAAGATTTTATCTCTGGCCACCAACTGGAGAAACTTGAACCAGATACAGTATTGAAAACTGCCATGGTGAGCAAGGCCTGCCTCTGATGTGAGGCAAATAAATTTACATCTTAAAAAATGAATGCCAAGGCAACAGTACACTAAGAGCACTCATGACATCCAGGGACACCAGCAAGGTGTGGTACTTCGCCCTGGAGTCAGAATCCTGGGTTCTGGTCCCTGGGAGTGAGAAAATGAAAATGACTTGTCCCTGCTCCCCTGGCATTGATCCTCCCGCCCTGCTGCTCCCTCTTCTGCTCCCAAGCCCATGTGCAGTCCTCAGCCCCAGACATCACTGTCCCCAGGGAATACACAGTGCCGCCTACTGCACACAAACACAAACTCACAGAAGGTGACAAAAATCTGCGT
>NW_012118622.1:403744-410903 GCF_000951035.1 Colobus angolensis palliatus
CTGGGAGTGAGAAAATGAAAATGACTTGTCCCTGCTCCCCTGGCATTGATCCTCCCGCCCTGCTGCTCCCTCTTCTGCTCCCAAGCCCATATGCAGTGCTCAGCCCCAGATATCACTGCCCCCAGAGTATACACAGTGCCACCTACTGCACACAAACACAAACTCACAGAAGGTGACAAAAATCTGCGTTCGGGACATCCGATCGTGAAAGAGAGAGAACAGTGAACGTAGAGCCACAGAGACTGGGACTCACGGGGCTGGAAGGTGATGGAGCTGTAACATAACATATGTGTGACCTCGAGTGAAATGTGCAGAACCTTGTGGAATAAAACACGCAGTCTGGCCTGGGACTTCGGCCACCCACACTTCCCTTCCAGTCCACCAGAGGGCGGCAGAGTCCCTCCAGCCTGAAGCCTTCCCAGGGAATGCAGACCTCCCTCAGCAGAGCCCATAGCCAAGCAGGGTCCACCCTCACCAGGGTCACCTCGGCCCGAGTCCTCAACATCCTCCATGCTCCCCACACGGACTGTGTCAGCTCCTCACTGACCTGGCGGCCGCCAACCTAACAACACTCCCTCTGCAGGCAGCTCCTGCCCCACACACCTGCTCCTTCCCTGGGATCAGTTAAAATGACATTTCCCAGGGCAGCGCTGGTGCACGCAACGCCACACTGCGTGCTTTCCCCTGGTGACCTCCCTCCATCCTCATCAACTCTTTCTGTCACTCTCCTAAACCTTTGCCCCTGCTCCATCTGTCCTGTTCTCTGGGGCATCCCAGGCCAAGCCTAGTGCTGACACAGAACAGTGGCTGCCTAAGGGCCCACAACCTCCCGGGAATCAATCAGGCACCCTATGACCTGCCTGCCCGCTGCACCCCGTGGGGCTCAGAGCGTGTGTGATGGTCACATACAGGCAAGATCCAGGATGTGGACACCTACCCGTGGCTGTCCCTTGGGAAGACAGACCTCTCCTGTGTCCCTGCCGGGGGAATGGGTTATTATTGCTCTTTGTTCCAGAACACAACTCACCCCTACCCACCCTCTCCTGGGTGAGCAACGTCCCTCCAAACAGATTCTCTGACGACTGCCTGTTCCTCCTCTACAGAGAGCAGCTTGGCTATGTCAAAACCCACAGGACAGACCCCTGGGTATGTCAGCACATGGAGGGCTGAGGCCATCATGACCACGGAGTAAGTTGGGATGAATCTCTCCAGCTCTGAATCCCTGCTCTGTCCCAGGCTCTCCTTCCTGTGTCTCAATGAGACATGTACCATGGGGTTCCTGGGTAACTCCCCACTTCCTCCTGAACCACCACGGGGAAGTTGTGGTGACCCAGGACAATCAGCTGGGCAGAGAAGAGAGGACACCAAAGATGGTCAGGAAGAAATGAGAAACCCTGAGCCCCAGCTCAGCCACCAGTCCCCAGGGAGCAATAGATTGACTAAGAACTGTCTATTTGACCATGGGACTCACAGAAACCACTGAGCAACCAGCACAGGCCTCTCCTCCCAAGAGGCATGAGAGGTTCACCCTGCACACCTCCAGGAAGGACAGTCTCCTCTGGGACACCCAGGTCCTGAATGTCCATCCTTGGAAGTTGCAGCCAAACTAGACACAATTAGAGAAACGAAGGGTCCCTGTCACCAGGCGACACACAGCTCACCCACAGCACAATGGGGTATCCCTGTGAGAGGGACCTGGTGCAGCTCCAGCCTCCTGCACTGAAGGAGAGAGCCAGATGGGGATGAAAGTGGGCAAAGGGTGCAAATGTGCACCCTGACCCAGAGCCATGGGGACATCAGGAGACTGAGGCCTAGGACTGTGCTGGTCAACCTACAGAACATGTGTGTGATTGTGTGTGTCTGTGTGTGTCTCTTTTGTGTGTGTGTGTGTGTTTCTGCACATAGTGTGTGTCGAGGTTTGGTGACAGAATCACTGCTGAAAAAGGCAGAGGCCTCTGCAATTTCTGGGGACCTGACACACAGACAAAAGGAAAAAGAGAAGGAGGGACAAGGAGTCAGGACTGAGAGGGGAAGGGACAGAGAGGTGTCCTGGGCACAGACCCCACCCATGAGCCTGAGAAGTGCTCCTGCCCCGGGAAGAGATTCAGCACAGAAGGAGGAAGGACAGCACAGCTGACAGCTGTGCTAGAAAGTTTCTGGATCCCAGGCTGATCTCCACAGAGAACACCCAGGCAGCACAGGCCATGGGGCCCCTCTCAGCGCCTCCCTGCACACTGCACATCACCTGGAAGGAGCTCCTGCTCACAGGTGAGGAGAGAACTTCCTGGGAGAGGACAGGAGGAGGAAATAGAATGATTGGATGGGGTTTCCTGGAGAGGATGGGGTTCTAAAAAATAAAAGTCAGCACTTTGGGAGGCTGAGGTGTGTGGATCATGAGTTCAGGAGTTCAACACCAGTCTGGTCAACACAGTGAAGCCCCGTCTCTACTAAAAACACAAAAAAGTAACCAGGTGTGGTGGTGTGCTCCTGTAATCCTAGCTACTTGGGAGGCTGAGGCAGGAGAATTGCATGAACCCGGGAGGCAGACGTTGCAGTGAGCCGAGGTTACGCAACTGCATGCCAGCCTGGACGACAGTATGAGACTCCGTCTCAAAAAAAAAAAAAAAAAAAGAGGAAAGAAGGCTCTGTTGGAGCCTGGATAGGGGAAAATATACCAGTGAGGGACAGGGGTCAAAACAGGAAAATCACATTGAACTGGAATTGGTAAGAGGTAGGAAAATCTCAAGTGTTCTCTTTTCCTGGTTAATCATCACTGGCCACTACATTTTGGAAAAGGATAATAATAACTATTATCAGATGATGCTTCAAATGAAAATATAAGCAGGGCATGAAACACTGTCTTCAGCAAAAAACCTCAACCATTGGGTAAAGAAAAAAAAAAACACCCCGGGCATGGAAGGTCCTTGGAACTCTCACATTCACAGGAGTCTGCAGCCTGTCCCAGGCACTGGGGTGCAACCCAGATCACAAACGTCCCTGTCCTCATGGAGCTCATGCTCTCATGGGCAGGAAGACAGACATGCAAAGAGATCTGGAATGTGAGGTCAGGTGTTGACAAGAGCTCTGGAGGGAGCAGAGTAGGGAAAGGTCAGAAAGGGAAGACCCAGGGTCTCTGAAGGAAGTGTCAGGAAAGAAGTCTAAGGATGCCCTGATGTGAACAGGACCTGAAGGCAGTGTGGAGGGAGCCATGCAGACCCCTGGGGAAGAGGATTCCAAAGAGAAAAATACCGAGGTCAGAAGGGTTGAAGGAATGGGGGTCGTGCTGCTGACCTTGACCCAGTAGAACAGTAGGACACAAACACACAATCACACACACACAAAAAAAGGGGTGTGTGTGTGTATGTTTGTGTGTTTGTGTGTGTATGTCTTCAAGGCTGATGATTGAAGAGATCGTCTTAGGACTCAGGGCCCCATCTTTTCACCCCAGTACATAGGTCTCAATATTGACTGATGCTCTCTCCACCTCCTAGCATCACTTTTAATCTTCTGGAACCCGCCCACCACTGCCCAAGTCACGATTGAAGCTCAGCCAACCAAAGTCTCTGAGGGGAAGGATGTTCTTCTACTTGTCCAAAATTTGCCCCAGAATGTTGTTGGCTACATCTGGTACAAAGGGCAAATAATAGACCTCCACCATTACATTACCGCATATACAATAGACACTGAAACAATTATATTTGGGCCTGCATACAGTGGACGAGAAACAGTATATTCCAATGCATCCCTGCTGATCCAGAGTGTCACCAAGCAGGACATAGGATCCTACACCATAAAAATCATAAAGCGAGGTGATGGGACTGAAGGAGTAACTGGACATTTCACCTTATACCGTGAGTGATTCCACATGATCCCTGGGTGTTGGGGAGCGAGGGTCACTTCTACTTTGCACACACAGGATTGTCAGGACTAGATGGTGCCTGTGTCTCTCTCTGCCTTATGTTCCATGTTGGGGTTTTGGCATTTAGTGCAGGACACACACAGAGGAGGCAAACCTCAACAGGTTAGAATTCCTTTCCTGCCTCCAGACCCTGCAGACACTTGCTGCACAGGAAGGACAGTCTGATGGGGGAGCTGCTCAGCAGGAGGAGATCAGTCTCAGCCAAGCACCTCATGCCCTCTTCATAAACTTGACCCTGAGAAAGACCCTGGAGAACTGAGCAGGGCTTTCCTAAGAGGCCCCCTGAGATACTCTCAGAGAAGTTCAAGCCAAGAAGCCTCAACTTCAGACCCCTGTCCCTACATCCTTACTCCAGATAAAGCTGAGGAGCCTATGCCAGGGCTGGGTTGTGGCAGGGCTTACTGGGACCAGAGATTCACCAGCTGAGGACTGTGTCTCCTGGAGCAGCTCCCCAGCCAGGGCTCAGCCCTCAGAGCCTCATCTAGGCAAGGACAGAGCTTTCTTCACCGGAGACTCAGAGTGGAGAGGACAGAAAGAAAAGCTTTGTAGGCCATCAGCCAACTGCCTTGTGAGGTTTAGGACACTCCATAGAAAATCTAATGTCCCCAAAGCAGAAACAGAGGAGAGAAAATGTACCTGGCAGCAGCTTGTCCACAGGGATCTGACCTAAAGGTGTTCTCTCATGGAAGTGAATAATAATAAATGCTGTCTGTGTGAACACCTCCACTGTGCCAAACATTAGGTCAGCTGACTGTGGAGAATTTACAATTTATTCACAGATAGCATGAAAAGCCACAGTCCATTTGCCATTTGGCTTATTTGACTGAGTGAAAACTGAGGCACAGGAAGGCACAGTCACTGAACCAGAGTCACACAAACACAAAAGGCAGATCAGGGTCACATGAGGTCTGTCTGCAGTCACAGGCCCATCCTCTTCTCCGCCAGAAGTGAGGGCTTATTCAATTACAAGGACCCCATAGTCATTTTTTTACTCAAATTCTCTCTTCTTAGGCATCCAAACTTCAGAGGAGTGAGAGCAAATGGTCAGCTGATTAGTCTGTACTCCAGAACTAAATCATCTGCCTCAACTGTCAGAGGCACTGCAAAAAATATCCAGGCATCCCCCCACTCAGATCTTAACCCCTATCACTGAACCTGAAATCCTGTGTTTCCCAAAGTGTCCATGTCACTGGCATGACAGGATAAAGGAGAGGACCTTGTTTTTGTTCCCCACTCACACCCTGCACCAGCACAGGCCCAGTGAGAGACACATACTCAGGTGCTCTCACATAACAAATGAAGGAATTGAATGAAGAAATGAATGATCCATAACCTCTTTAGAGACTAGATCTTGGATGCAAAATCCTAGGAAGTTCTAGCCACACCTGTCCCTTGTCCATCAGAGGCTGACACCCATGTTTCATCCCCCCACTACCTCTTGTCCCTAAAGCCATCCCACCTCATGTGTAACTCTGAAGATCTTTGGCCTCTGGAGGGTTTTCAAGGCTCCCTGGTCCTGGACTGTGGAAATGGGGGCACCTGGTCCCTGGGGTCTCTGAAGTCACTGTAGGCCCCACTGTTCACTGCCATGCTGTCTCTGCCTCTCTCTGCTTCTCTGTGTCTCTCAACTTCCTCCCACTTCATTCTAACTGGCAAGCCCTGTCCTGCACAGCTTCTTCCTCCATGCCTAGGCCTTCCCCAGACAATCCCTCTAACTAGGCTGACTGTTCTGTTCCCTTCCTGTTAACACTGTGGCCTGGCCCACCTCCCAAGAAATAGGAAAGGCACAGAAATCACCCGGAGTTTCCACTACTGCCAGGATTCATCTCGAGCCAATGTCCCCAGGTCACTAAGAGAATGAGCTTCCACTGTATCCCCATCCAGGGCTCAGTCCCTGTGTGAGGCTGTTCTGTGGACAAGACCATGGGACAGGGATAGGCAGCTCCTCCATCCACTCTTATAATTCCCAGACAAGTTCTTCTGGCCTCCTGCACAAGAAAAACCAATTTATCCCAATGGTGATTTGTAGTAAAGAAAGATTTTAATGAGTCCAAGTCTGCCAAACAGGAGGATGGAGGTTTATTATTACTCAAATCAGCCTCCCTAGTGGATCAGGGTTAGAGATTTTCAAGGATAGTTTCAGGGGCACAGGACTAAAAAATGGGTACTGCTGATTGTTTGGGGATGGAATCATGTGGGCGGAGGGAAATGATCTGTTTGTGCTTGAATCTGACTCTAGGCAGGGACCACATGACTGGCTGAGCCATTAGTCAAGGGTATAGATGAGGTCATCTGGTTACCAGAATGCAAAGAATGAGAAACATCTCAAAAGACCAATCTCAGGTTCTACAATAGTGATGTTATCTATAGTGGCAATTAGTTACAAATTTTGTAAACTCTGGCCAAATGACATTTGAGCAGTAATTATAGAAACTGTGTGTTCATTTTAGCAGAATTCAGTTCCCTCCTATAACCTTAGTCTCATGGTCTTTCACCAGTTTTACAAAGGCAATCTCTGGGCAAAAGAAGGGTATTAGTGTTATGGAGGAACTATTATCATCGTTTCTTCAAAGTTAAACCATCAACTAAATTTCTCCCATGGTCAGCCTGGCCTATGTCCAGGAATGAGTGAGGACAGCCAGCCTGAGACTAGATGCCAGATGGAGTCAGCCATGCTAGTTTGCTGTCACTGCTGGAATCTTTGCACTGACTTACCAGGGTGTCAGAGGCTGGACAGGGCTGCAGTCTCCAAAGCCCATGGGCTGATTTCACCCATTTCACTCATGACTCCATCCTCAACCTACTATGGAGCTCACATTCCCAGTCACTTTCTAGAGACTTCTGGTTTCCTGTCACGCATACAACAAGCTTGAAATTTGTCAGTCGGTTCTAACAGTAAGTAAACAGCTGAACAAACTCAAAAGTCAACAACTCGTTAAAATCCCTCAGAGATGGCCAGGCACAGTGGCTCATGCCTGTAATCCCGGCACTTTGGGAATCTGAGGCGGGTGGATCACGAGGTCAGGAGATCGAGACCATCCTGGCAAACATGGTGAAACCCCGTCTCTACTAAAAATACAACAAATTGGCCAGGCGTGGTGGTGGGCACCGGTAGTCCCAGCTACACGGGAGGCTGAGGTAGAGGAATGGCATGAACCCGGGAGGTGTAGCTTGCAGTGAGCCAAGATCATGCCAGTGCACTCTAGCCTGGGCAACAAAGTGAGACTCTGTCTCAGAAAA
>NW_012118622.1:410953-418588 GCF_000951035.1 Colobus angolensis palliatus
AAAAAAAAAAAAAAAAAAGCTGTTAGAGAAATGAAGAATGCTTTTGATGTTTACTGGTAGAATACACACAGCTGAGGAGAGAATCCCTAGCTTGAGGATGTGTCAATAGAAACTTCCAAATTGAAACAGGAAAGCTCAAAAAGAGTGGGGGGAAAAAGGTGGAACAACATATTCTACTTCATATTTAATATTTTGCATTGACAGGAGCAATTTTTTAAATTTTGTAGTTGTGGGATGATTACCAAGGCTGTAACATACACGTAATGGGAATACTAGTGGTTTCAGGGACCTGTTGGAGGTGGCCAGGGGGTGCTGCCTGATGGTTTTACTGCCTGTGCCACATACAGTTGTTTTCTTCATGTGGGGGCCCATGAACCATTGGCGTATCACTTAGACTCTTCCTAATTCACACAAACTTAAACTCTAGTTGTATTTCCTGAGGTTAAGAGAAAATGAAGAAAGCGTTTCACATACCTGTTTTGGGCTCTTCCCCATTTTACCTAACTCTGCAGAGAAATTAGAAACAGAGTTCCTTCTATATTTACTAACATAACACACATCACTTCTTTTAATTCTGCATTCTTCCTTCCTTTATGTAATTGAGACACTGACCAGTTCTGTCCTTTCAACGGGACTCTTTCTACTTAAGGACTTGCTAATTTCAAGTCATGTTTGGCATCTTTCTTTGAGCATAAGGTGATCTTGCTGGAATTCACCCCACACCTAAACCTTAATTGGGTATCAAGAGATATATTACTACCAGCAAATTGATCTTGGATGTTTGGACCATCAGTAAAAACTTCCACTTATGACAACATTTTAATGTCTCCTCCAAATTTTGTTTTCTTTTGTTACTAGATCAGAACATAATATGATGTCTAAACTCCTGACAACTTTTTATGGGAAAATTACAGTATTACAAATTGAGCATCCCAAATCTGGAAATCCAAAATCTGAAATGCTCCCCAATCCAACACTTCTGACCGCTGATGTAATGCTAAAAAGAAGTGCTCACAGGAGCATTCTGGATTTTAAATTTTTCAGATTTGGGATGCTAACCCAGTACATCTACTGCAAATGTTTTAAAATAAAAAGAAGTTAGAAATCCAAAACACCTGGTTGTAAGCTTTCTGCATAAGGAACACTTTGTCTGCATGAACTATAGGCATGAAGCTGTATAGGAGATGTCTAGATCCTCCTCATCCTGCATAACTGAAAGCACACACGCCCGGAACAATGCCCTATTCTCCCAAACCCAGCTCCTGGAAACCACTATTCCACTCTCTGATTCACTCTGGAATCCACTGAGATGAGATGCATAGAGTAGTCAAACTCATACAATCAGAGAGTAGAATGTTTAATGAGAGAAAGTATCTGCAAGACTTATTCCCAAATATTGGTCTAATAGCCACCAAACACAAATGGTCCATGAGGGCTAGACTTCCATCATCATTTCATATACGCCCTTTCCATCAGTCAGTTTTGCATTTGCAAGCATCTACATGTATTTCTAGAAAGATCCACATGGTCCTCACCTGCCTTCTACAGGGGGAAGGGAACATCATGGACACAGAACAGGGAACATGGTCTTGGTCCAAAGCTATCATCTCTTGCTTGTCCCCTTCACTCTTTGTAGGTCATTCCTTGGACTCTGCTCTATCTTTGGAGGTCAATGGCTCAAGTCAGTCATTATGAGACAGCTGGGAAAACTGCCCCACCTTGTGGCTCCACTGCCTGATGACTGAACTGACCTCCAGGCTTGACTCTGGTCTCCCTTGTGTTATTTCTGCTGATGAGCCCAGTCCCAGGCCAGGCTTCCCAGAACCCAAAGAGTTTAAGGACAATGGGAAGTTCCATTATCCATCTCTGGGATGTCCTTGAAAGGGAAGCTGCAGAGAAAACATACCTTGGGGGGAAAAGTAAGACTGAAACTAAGATTCCAGCACTGCATGCTCCAGGTG
Source organism: Colobus angolensis palliatus (assembly GCF_000951035.1). Taxonomy (NCBI): domain Eukaryota; kingdom Metazoa; phylum Chordata; class Mammalia; order Primates; family Cercopithecidae; genus Colobus; species Colobus angolensis. Next base: position 412,915 of record NW_012118622.1, read on the forward strand.
AGGACCACAGGGTGGACTAGGCAGGCAGTTAGAGAGGGAAGGACTCAGAGAGGCACCAGGGGCTGTGACTGCTGGTCCTGTGTCTTTCCATGACCCAATGCTGCTGGTCAATTCACACTTGAGAAAGTCTGTGCTTCTCCCACATACAGAAGGCAGCCTCACAATCTCTGAGCCCTCAGATTGCTATGCATCTGTCTTGTAACACACACATCTGCCATGGGCTTTTAAGGACTTGGGTTGGTTGAGAAGTGGGAAATGCCATCTCTGATTGAAAAATGTCTTTGGAGGAATGAAAGGTGCCACACAGGGCAAACTTCTCTCTGTTATGTGCACAGTGGAGACTCCCAAGCCCTACATCTCCAGCAGCAACTTAAACCCCAGGGAGGGCACGGAGACTGTGATCTTATCCTGTGATTCTGACACTCAGGACGTAAGCTACCTGTGGTGGATAAACGGTCAGAGCTCCCTATCAGTCGCAAGTTGCAGCTGTCCGAAAACAACAGGATCCTCACTCTATATGGTGTCAGAAAGGATACTGCAGGACCCTATGAATGTGAAATGAAGAACCCAGTGAGTTCAAGCCGCAGTGACCCTGAATCTCCTCTGTGAGTATCTTCTGTTCTTCTGTGAGCCAGGCTGCCATCCCAAATACACATGGCCAGAGGCCAGGCCTCTCAGTCCCTCTCAGGTGCAAGTGCAGAGACCTTTACCCCTGGACATCAAAGCTGGCCATGACTACTAAGGGTAGGCTTAGGTTTGATCAACAATGGGAGAGAAGAGGCTGCTCCTGTCAAGGGAGACACAGGGTCCACAGATTATGATGGGAGAAACAGGTGAATGTCTCAGGCTCCAGATCAGTGAACACAGCAGGGATTTCACTGGGACTTCAGTGTTGTGACTTAGCTCACAGGGTCACTGTGGCCCTTCCACAGACCAGGATTTTCCCTTCCCTCTGACAACATCAGCTGTGACTTTATTCTCTTTGCTCCAGATGGTCTGGATGCCCCCACTATTTCTTCTTCATACACCTATTAGCACACAGGGGAAGTCCCCAAGCTCTCCTGTCTCACAGACTCTCACCCACTGGCAGAGCATTCTTGGCTGATTGATGGGAAGTTCCAGCAATCAGCACCAGTGTTCTTTATCCCCCAAAATCACTAAAACATATACAGGGGTCTATGTCTGTTTCATCCATAACTCAACCACTGGTGGAACAAATCTCATAATCAAGAGGATCATAGGCCCTGGTTAGTGGATCCCTGGAGCTTTGACAACATGTTTTCCAGTGAAGTCTATCAGGCTATCAGGGAAGAGCCACCTGCCCTCTGCAAAGGGAGAGGGAAAATCAAAAACCCAGGACAGGGAATATGTTTCTGCTTCAAAAACACCAGCTTTTGCCTGTCCCCTTCACTCTTTCTAGTTTATTCTTTAGACTATACAGTAACAGTGAACAATCGGAAAGGAAATTAAGAAAAGAATTTCAATTCACATTAACATCAAAAGGAATAAAATATTTTGGAATAAGTTTAACCAAACAGGTCAAAGGGTTATACCCTGAAAACTCCAAAACATTACTGACAGAAACTAAAGACGACATCAATATGTGGAAAGACATTTCATTCTCATGGATTGGAAGAATCAATATTGTTAGGAAGACAATGCTACCCAAAGTGAGCTGCAGATTCAATGAAACCCCTACCAGAATCCCAGTAACATTTTTTGCAGAATTACAAAAATCTGTCCTAAATCTGACCTGACAAGCTCTTATTAATGACTGCCACAACAGAGACACTGAGAAAAAGATGCAACCATGAAAAGGTGGAAAATTTTGATGACATAGAAAATAGCAATCAGCTTCTCTCACATCCCAAAGCCTTCATAAATATATAAGCACAGCATGGTCAGTATGGAATTGACCAAAAACTAATCACCAAGCTAGAAACGTGGTGAGAGAAAAAAATAAAAGGGCAGGAATGTATTTGGCCTGTCACCTCCCACTTTGGGGTACTAATCTGATGCTGAAAAGAAATGCTCACTGGAGCATTTCAGATTTTGAATCTTTCAGATTTGGGATGCTAAACCAGTAAGTATATGACAAATAGTTCAGAATGAAAAAATGTCAGAAATCCAAAACACTTTTTGTTGTAAGTCTTATGCATAAGAAATACTCAATCTGTGTGAATTATAGGCATCGAGCTGTACAGCAGATCTCTAGAACCTCCCCATCTTGCATAACTGAAACTGCACACACATGAACAACTTCTGATTCTCCCCACTCTCAGCTCCTGGCAACCAGCAGTCTCTTCTCAGATTCACTCTGGAATCTACTTACATGAGGTCCCTAGAGTAGTCAAACCCATGGAATCAGAGAGTAGAGTGTCCAGTGAAAGAAAATATTTGCAAAAATTCTCCCCGAATTTGTCTCATATCCATGAAACACACATGGTCCATGAGGACCAAATTTCCAGCAGTTCATTCCCACCCTTTCCACCAATCAGGTTCTGCATTTTCAAATCTCCACATGTATTTCTGGAAAGATCCACATAGTCCTCACCTGCCCTCTGCAGAAGGAGAGGAAACTTAAAGAACCCAGAACAGGGAAAATGGTTCTGTTTTAAAGCCACCAACTCTTGCCTGTCCCCTTCACTCTTTCTACATCATTCCTTGCACTCTGCTCTGTCTTTGGAGGTCACTGGCTCAAGTAAGTCATCATGAAACACCTGCAAAAACACTGCCCCACTTTGTGCCTCCACTGCCTGATGACTGAACTGACCTCCAGGCTTGACTCTGGTCTACCCTGTCTTCTTTCTGCTGAAACATCCAGTCCCAGGCCAGGCTGTTCAGTATCTTCAGGGTTTCAGGACAATGGGAAGTCCCATTATTACTCATCTCTAGAATGTCCTTGGACATGGAAGCTGCAGAGAAACCACATCTAGGGGGGCAAAGTAGGATGGAATTTGGAAGGGGCCCAGCAGTTGCACATTCCAGGTAAGGAACCCAAGGTGAACCAGCCAGTCAGCTGATTAGAGAGGGACTGGTAGGGGTACCAGGGGCTGTGACTCCCACTGACGTGTCTGTCCATGACCCAACACTGCTGATCAATTCACAGTTGAGAAAGTCTGTGCTTCTGTAAGACAGAGCAGGTGGCCTCACAGTCTTTGAGCCCTTAGATCATCATGCATCTGTCTTGTGACACTCACACCAGCTATTGACTCTCAAGGACTCAGGTGAGCTTAGAGGTGGGAGATGCCAACTCTGATTGAAGGATGCCTGTGGAGGAATCAAAGGTGCCACACAGGACAAACTTCTCTCTGTTATCCACACAGTGGATCTCCCCAAGCCTTACATCACCAGCAGCAGCTTCAACCCCATGGAGAATAAGAATGTTGTAGCCTTAACATGTGAACCTAAGACTCAGGGCTACACCTACTTGTGGGGGGTAAATGGTCAGAGCCTCCCAGTCAGTCCCAGGCTAAAGCAACCCAGTAAAAACAGGATCCTTATTCTAGCCAATGTCACAAGAAATGACACAGGACCCTATGAATGTGAAATATGGGACCAAGTTAGTAGCATCTGCAGTGACTCGGTCACCATGGATGTCCTTTGTATCTTTGGTTCCTCTGTGGGCCAGGCCATCAGATAAAATCCAAACGACCAGAGGCCAGGCATCTCAGTCTCTCTCAGGTCCAAGTACAGACACTTTTATTTCTGGACACCTGAGTTGGCCATGACTCCCTGCCCTGGGAAAATCTGGGTAGGCACAGCCTCAACCAACAATACAAAGGGAGGGGATGCTTTTGTCATGGGAGACTTGACATCTACGGCCTGTGATGGGAGAAACAGGTGAATACCTCAGGCCTCGTCTCAGTGAACACAGAAGGGGTTTGGCTGGACATTGAGGGTGTGTCTTGACTCAGAGGGACACAGTGTCCCTTTAAGAGATCAGGAGCATCCCCTTCCCTCAGCTTTGTTCTCTTTACTCCAGATGGTCCACAAGTCCCCAGGATTTTCTCTCCATTGACCTATTACCGTTCAGGAAAAACCCTCCAGTTGTCCTGCTTCGCTGACTCTAACCCACCAGCAGAGTATTCTTGGATGATTGATGGGAAATTTCTGCAATCAGGACAAAAACTCTCTATCCCCCAAATTACTACAGAGCATAGCGGGCTCTATGGTTGCTCTGCTCGTAACTCAGCCACTGGCAGGGAACGTTCCACATTCAAGAGGATCAAAGTCTTCGGTAAGTGGATACCTGCATCGTTGTCAATAGGGTTTTTGGTGGAGTCTATTTGGCTTTCAGAGAAGAGTCAGGAAAACATTTTTATTCCCAGCCCGTGTCCCATGGGCAGAAGCAAATTCTAAATTCTCCTCCTGTACCCTCCCAATTTGTCTCTACAGACTCTCTTCTCCTTGTTTTTCTGTTTTCTCATGGTTGACTTTTTGTCCAGCCTGGGAAAGGTAGGGAGGGGGCTTTGTCAGCCCTGAGCCATATGTGGTGGAAGAGGCTTCACAGAGGGACAAGAAGGAGAGTCTTCAAGATGAAGTTGTTTCTTGCTGTCACCAACACATCCCTGTCCACCACCACGTCTTTGTTTTCTTTTACCTACTCCATGAGCTACAAGGAACATCTGAGGTTTTGAAACAAGCTCACATTTTTCCCCCAAATGAGAGGAGGAAGCCCCTTGGATGAGGGAGGGGCAGCTCAGACTGCTACCTGCTCTGCTCCGGGCTTCACTGGTGACTGACCCTGCCTGACTCCACCTGGGGTGGGATCAGCATGTGTGGAGAAAGAGCCCTGGTGGCCTGTCCTGAATGTGGCTAAATTGCGCTGCCAGTTGAAGTGAAGCCTAGGCTGCAGGGAAATAAGAAGAGAGGGAGCCTCAGGGCAGACTCTTCAGCTGTGTCCTGGCTCTGAAGTCACTGGCTGTATGAGGCTGTGGGCACTGCATGTGGGACACAGCACAGAGGACAGTGAGTGCTGCACACTTGAATAAATAGGGAGATTCACCTCTGGGCTCTGCATGGCAGGAAAGGGGCAATGAAAAAAGTGTGTATTTATAGAGTGTAAGACTACCAGGACACTTTATATATATCTAATATAATATTTATCATTAACTATTTCTTAAGGGTGTAATTTAGTGTTGTGTAACCATCACACTATCCATTTCCAGAACTTTTTCCTTTTACCATATTAAACCTCTGTACCCTATAAACAGTAACTCTCACTTCTTCTCCCCCATCCCTTAACACATACCATTCTACTTTCACCATTCTACTTTCTGTCTCTATGTAACTGGCTATTCTATCTTTTATAAATGGAATTATAGAATAATTATCTTTTCATGTCTGGCTTATTTCAGTTAGCATAATGTCTTCAAGGTTCATCCACTTTGCATGGTGGATTGGAATTTTATTCCTTGTTAAGGTTGAATAACATTTCGATATAGAGATATACCTCATTTGCCTACACACTTATCTTTCAATGGACATTTCTGTTGTTTCCATTTTTTGGTTATTGTGAGTAATGCTTCTCTGAACATCAATGTGCAAATATTTGTTCAAATTTCCTTCCATTCTATAGGCAGTATGTCCAGAAGTGGAATTGCTGGATCGAATGGTAATTTATTGTTTAATTTTTTGAGAAACAGCCACACCACTTTTTTTTTTTTTTTTT
>NW_012118622.1:419438-435792 GCF_000951035.1 Colobus angolensis palliatus
CTGTTCACCCTGATGGTAGTTTCTTTTGCTGTGCAGAAGCTCTTTAGTTTAATTAGATCCCATTTGTCAATTTTGGCTTTTGCTGCCATTGCTTTTGGTGTTTTAGACATGAAGTCCTTGCCCATGCGGATGGATTAGAGACTTAAATGTTAGACCTAATACCATAAAAACCCTAGAAGAAAATCTAGGTAGTACCATTCAGGACATAGGCCAGGCCACACCACTTTTTACAGTGGCTATAATATTTCCCATTCCCATCAGCAATGCACTAGAGCTCCAACTTTTCCATTTATTTGAAACCACTTGTTGTTTTCTGTTGCTGTCATTGTTGTTTATCAAAGCCATCCTAAAGTGTGTGAGGTGGTGTCACATTGTGGTTTTGATTTGCATATCTCTAAGTATTCGTGATGCTGAGGAGCTTTGCATGGGCTTATTGGATATTTGTATATCTTCCTTGGAGAAACTCTGTTTTAATACTTTGTTCATTTTTTAATTGAGTTTTTGGATGTTTGCTACTTTTTCATGTATTCTGGAAATTAATTTCTTATCACACTTCTAATTTGCAAATATTTTTCTCATTTCATGGGTTGCCTTTTTACTTTCTTGATAATGTTCTTCCATATATAAAAGATTTTGATTTTTATGAAGTCCAGTTTATCCATTTTATTTGTTGCCTATGCTTTTGTTGTTACAACCAAGAAATCATTGTGAAATCCATTATCATGAAGCTTTTCTCCTATGTTTTCTTCTAAGAGTTGTGTAGATTTTGCTCTTACATTTAGATCTTTGATATATTGTGGGTTAATTTTTGTATATGGTGTTAGGTAAAGGATCCACTCATTCTTGCCCTTGGATATCCAGCTTTCCCAATATCATTTGGTGAGAACACTGTCCTTTCCCCATTGAATGATCTTGGCACACTCGATGAAAATCATTTGGCCATATATGCAAGTATTTCTTTCTGGGCTCTCTGTTCTATCTCATAAATTTCTATGTCCTCCTTTATGCCAGTACCACACTGTATTGGTTACTGGGGCTTTGTAGTAAATGCTGAAATCAGAAAGTGTGAGTCCTCCAGCCTCATTCTTCCTCTTCAGAGTTGTTTGTCTATTTAGAGTCATGAGATTTAATATAAATTTTAGGATGGATCTTTCTTTTACTGCAAAAATGTCACTGAGATTCTAAAGGAGTTGTATAGAATCTGCAGCTCACTTTGGGTAGCATTGTCCTCCTAACAATAGTAAGTCTTCTAATTCATGAAAACAAAATGTCTTTCATTTTACTGATGTCAACATTAAGCAATATTTTATGGATTTCAGGTATAATCATTTCACCTCTTTGGTTAAACTTACTCCTAAATATTTTGTTCTTTTTGATATTAATACAAATTAAATTGTTTTTCTTAATTTCCCTTCAGATTGTTCATGGTTAGTGTATTGAAATATGACTGATGTTTGAATGTTGATTTTGTATTGTGGAACATTACTGAATTCATTTATTAATTCTAATAGGTTTGTTCCATCTTTAGGATTTTCTACATATAAGTTCAAGTTATCTGCAAACAGAAATAATTTTACTCCTTTCTTCCAATTTTAATGTCCTTTTAAAAATTCTTGCCCGATTTTTCTGACTAGACTTTTCAATACCACATTGAATAGAAGTGTCAAAAGCAGCATCCTTGTCTTGTTCCTGCTCATGCAGGGAAAGCTATCAGTCTTTCTCCATTGAATATGATGTTAGCATTGGGTTTTTCACATATTACCTTTATGTTGACATGGTTTCCTTCCATTCTTAGTTAGAACACTCTTATTATGAAAAAATACTGAATTTCATCAAATGCTTTTATTGATTCAATCTTATTACTGATTATAGTTCTATTCATATTTTTGTGTTTTTCTAGGAATTTATCTATTTCATCTAGGTTATCCAATTTATTGGCATATTATTTTTTACAGTACTTTCATAATCATCATTTATTAGAATTGGTAGTAATCACTTCACTTCATTTTCTTTTTTCTTTTCCTTTCCTTTATTTTTTTTTTCTTTCTTCTTTTCTTTTTTTTTCTTTTTTAAGAGAGAGAGACAGGCTCTCACTTTGTAGGCCAGCCCAGGCTGAAATACAGTAGTGTGATTACGGCTTACTGCAGCCTCAACCTCCTGGGCTCAAGCAATTCTCCTTCTTCAGCCTCCCAAGATACTAGGACTACAGATGCAGGCCACCATGCCCAGCTAATTGGTTTTTAAATTATTTTGTAGAGGGAGGGTCTCCCCAGGTTACCTATGCTGGTCCAAACATCTGGCCTCAAGAAATCCTCCCATTGTGACCTTCCAAAATGCTAGGATTAAAAGATGACCCACCATGCTCAGACTCCATTTTCATTTCTGATTTTAGTAATTTTAATTTTCTCTCTTTTTTTCTTAGTCTAGTTAATGGTCGTCTATTTTGTTGATTTTACTTTGAAGAATCAACATTGGTTTCATTAATTTACTCTATTCTTTTTCCATTCTCCATTTTCTTTTTATCCACTCTAATCCGTATTGTGTCCTTCAATCACTGTGCTCGGATTTAATTTGCTCTTCTTTCATATCCTGAAGAAGAAGAGAGCTTGCTTCATACCGTTCTTTAAAAGGTTTCATGCAGTCAATGAAACAAGATGCCACACACAGACGAACCAATGTCAGCTGCTATATTACTACCATCATCATTAGCCTTGAAGTCAAATAGTCCTAGAATCAAATCTCAGATCCACCTATTACTAGACATGTGACACCGGGAGAGATTTTACGCTACTGTAAGTTTGTGTCTTTTCATTGGCAAAATGGAAATAATGTCTACCTGACAGGGTTACTGTGTGAATTAAATGAGGTACAGGTAAAGTATTTAACACAGGACCTGACACATAGGACGTTCCCCTCAACAGTACCTATTTCCATATATATATAGAAAAAGAGGTACCACATAAAACACTAGGACATGGTTACTGACTACTTGTGGGAGAGACAGGAAAAAAGCTAAGTGCAAAGAATCAAGTCTGGTATGTTACTTTTTACCAACTGAGATGCATCCAGGTTGGGATTGGACATATGAGATAATTTATCATAGAAGACACCTGTGAGGGAATGTGGAGCAGGCATGAAGGTAGTATGGGAGAACCCACAGACCACTATGCAAAGCTGACTCCTGTGTAAAAGAAAGAGAAGGAATTTTTAGGTATCAATGCAGTTCTAAGAGAGTTTTTGCCGGGCTGATGGGGAGTCCTCCAACCAGTCACCCATTAAAGTTAAAAAGAGCCTGAGAGAACTAGGCTTGCTTTCATGGCCTTGCTGGGAGCCCGTGGGAAGGAAGCTTTCTGTGCAAAGGAGGTGGTGAATTTGAAATGCACTGACCTGGGCCTTCTGTCAATCAGGTCCCTGCCATGGAGACCTGGCAGGGTCTTATTCATGGTTACCACCACAGAGACACTGAGAAAAAGATGCAACCATGAAAAGGTGGAAAGGTCTAAAGTTCTAATGACATAGAAAATAGCAATCAGCCTTTCTCACATCTGAAAGTTTTCTAAATATCTGAGTGCAGCAGAGAATTGACAGAGGACTGATCATCAACCTAGAAACATGGCGAGAGGGGAAAAATACTGCAAGAATATAATCATCTCCCATCAACTTCCCAACAGAAATAATGTATTCCTTGAAAAAACAATTATAGAGTACCTCATGTTACATCCTTGTTCCTGAGGCTCCCCCCTGTAAAATAACATCACCCACATTCCCTTTTTTCTTTTCTTTTCTTTCCATGACAGCTCGTTCAGGATTAGGACGTCCATCCTGGCCTTAATCCGATATAGCAGCTGTGATGTCATTTCTGTATTTCGGGAAGACTGGCAGGTATGATGGCCTTTTCTTTTGTCCCATTTCCTGAAGGGCTGACTGCCATGCTTGGGAGAGGGAGAAGACTTATTTGCCTGTATCTGGGACTGGATCTCCTAATTCCTCCACCAAACTCCTGCTTCTCAGTACTAATTCCTGCAGTTCCCTTTCTCCCTGGCCTTTATGCTTCCTATACCCCACTATCTTTTAGACATAATTATCTCCAGCCTCTGCTCTTTCAAATGAGAAACACAATTTCACATTGTGAAACCCTCTTCATTATTTTTCACATCTCTCAATAGTGTAATTCTCTCCATTCCCATAAAGCTCAATCACTTCCTAAATTGTTGCTTGACTTGTTGTCTCCAGACTTTGAAATCTTCCTTGCATAGGACTGCCTCATTACCTTTTGAAAATCTAGTTAATTCACTTAATCAGGAATCTCCAGGCATCTACTCTAGCCTATTTGGTAAGTTCACATTTCTTCTATTTACTAATCCTTCTCACTTCCTTTACCTCTACTTCCTAGTGTAATTCCTCCATCCTAATTAGAACTGTCTTCCTACACATCTCTGCCCCTTCACCCACATAGACGTAACATTCTTAGTTCCAATGCTATCCCTAAAAACAGGGTGAACTCCACTCCACCATCTGCACTACAGACTTAACCACACCCTTCATCACAAGTAATCTCTGACCTCATGCAGAAAAAAGACTTTAGGATTAGCCTGTGAACCTGAGACTCAGAACAAAACCTATGTGTGATTGAGACCTTTTCCTGATGACCAATTCACGTGTTCCAAAAAGATACAGAAATGAAGAAGGCAAGGTCCCTACCCCAGGGGACATAAAGCCTAAGACATGAAATGAGACCTGAAAATAATCATGATACCAAAATAGGAAAAAAGTGAAGGCCATAAGAAACCAGAGAAATCTGATGGGAAATATAGCTACACATTGGAATCAGTGGAAAACATTTTTAAAAGTGGATGCTCAAGCCCCACGTATTAGTTCCAGTTTAAAGGTCTGGCGAGGGACCCAGGCACTGGTACTTTTTAAGTTTTTCCTGACACTAGAAACATGTAAAGAGGATGAAGAACTCTTATTGTAATAGGTAGAACTTAAAACTAAATCAAAGATTTTCAGGTAGAAGTACTGGCATTAACTAAGGACCTTTTTCAATGTACATAAGACTATACTTTTTTGGCCCTAATTATTAATAGGCTACATGAAGAATTCAGTAATCCAGTTGGAAAACAGAAACTGAATGTAAAAATCACCTTAATTCATATGTTAAAGTATATATAAAGCATTTTCAAATTAGTGATAAGTGATGCTAAACCTTCTCTAAATAATATTTATGGGAATGTTAATAATATGAGTATTCTAGACTGGGAGCGGTGGCTCACGCCTGTAATCCCAGCACTTTGGGAGGCCGAGACGGCAGATCATGAGGTCAGGAGATCGAGACCATCCTGGCTAACATGGTGAAACCCTGGCTGTACTAAATATACAAAAACAAAATTAGTCGGGCGTAGTGGCAGGCGCTTGTAGTCCCAGCTACTCTGGAGGCTGAGGCAGAAAATGGCGTGAACCTGGGAGTCGGAGCTTGCAGTGAGCAGACATCGTGCCACTGCACTCTAGCCTGGGCAACAGGGTGAGACTCCATCTCAAAAAAATAAAAAGAAAAAAGAAAAAATTAAAAAAAAATTAGTATTCTAAAAACTATATGAAATTTCTGGAAATCGAATATGTTATCAGTCATAGTGTCATATGGCACAGAGGTAACTAGATTTCTATGTGAGCTGTGTCTTTACCATAATCAACCTAATAAAAATCTCATTAGATTTTTAACCATAGTCATTTTAAATCTTTGTCATTCCCAGACAGTTGCTTTGATTCTTCCTTGAAGTACTTATAATCAGCAACAGCCCAAAATTGCTTTTTCTTTGAGGAGATATATGGAAAAAACTCTGACAATGACTCTTGAATACAAGTTTCTGATAACTTCAAGATCATACCACTGGACTCTCTGTGAACTTTCAAAATTTTAATGAACAGTCTGATACCTTCATGAAATTCAACACAAAGAGGAAAAAAAAAACCCTCAGTTTTATTGGAGTAAATAATGAAAATGATAATGTTTTCATAATTTTTTATTTCAGAATGTGCTGATTCTTTGAATGTTTTAATCTCCAGATTTGTGAAATTTCTCTTTTAAGCTATTTATACTTTACAGCAATTTGGTAAAGTATACTTTTGTAAACAAAAATGGAAACATTTGCTTTTGCTCCAAATCTGAGTGCCCCAGAATTGGGAAACTATTCATGAGTATTCATATGCTTATGGCAATAAAGTTATTTGCACAATTTCAGTAAGAATCTACTCTCTGTATAACAGGACACATTTGAAAACATTGGTTATATTACTAAGGCTTTGACTGGGATGTTCTATTTGAGAATATACATAGAATAAACCCATAGGAAATGCAGGGAAAATCTGAAGTTGGCCTTGGTTTGGCTTCCTAGTCTCAAGAGGTTTTTGAAAGTTTAATCTGAGAGTCTTATAAAACTTCTAGCAAAGCAAAGTTTAAAAAGAGCCTCTATGGTCCCTTACTACTCTTGCTACACTTAGGTAAAAAATCTAGGCAAGTTCGGTGAGACTCAACCCATTTTGCAAACAAATTCATCCTACTGGGATTATCCTTGGTAAAAATAGAGACCCCTATATAGAGACAAATTACTTTGAAAAGAAAAACTGTAGTACACCTGTTACCATATTGAACCACAGTTCATTATCTTTGAGTATTTATAATCCATTGGTAGACTGGACTGGATCCTGAATTCTTTCAGTTCTTCCAGTTCATTTTTCTCCAATGAAATCATTAAGAACAGGAACAACTCTGTTCCTGAAGCCATATAAGCTAGAGGTGGACAACTCAATGTAAATTTCATGGAAAAACCCTCGTGTCTGAGGTGTGGGCCCTTCAGAGCTCACCAAATGTTCAACACCATAACTTAGAGACACTTAAACTGCAAACCACAACAACAAGTTGATGACTTTACACTGTGGACAGCTTTTCTCAAGATGTCAGAACAAGACTATCAATCATGATGAGACTCTTACGTCTCTTAATTTGTCCTTGCTTATGCCTGTCTCCTATGCTTTCCAGAATAATGCTGTACTTAGGATTTCACAAGAAGTAGCTTCTGAGAGTAAGTTAACAGTGTCAGACATATCATGTCAAAAACACTTTTTTTAAAAGGTGGAGTTCCTCTCTTGTTGTCCACACTGGAGTGCAATGGCATAATCTTGGCTCACCACAACCTCCGCCCCCTGGGTTCAAGTGATTCTCTTGCTTCAGTCTCCCTAGTAGCAGTGATTATAGGCATGCACCACGACACCAGGCTAATTGTGTATTTTTAGTAGAGACGGGGTTTCTACATGTTGGTCAGGCTGGTCTCGAACTCCCGACCTCAGGTGATCCACACGCCTTGGCTTCCCAAAGTGCTGGGATTACAGTTGTGAGCCACCACACCTGCCCCGCACATTTTTATATAACAAGAGATCCTTTAGTCCACCCAAAGACTGCCCTTAGCTGCATCTTTAACACAACTTTTTCCTCAAATGTATGGAGTTAATTTTTAGGCTTCTACTTCTATACTTGCCTATTCTTCTCACTCCCTGTTTTAATTTAACATAGACATGCAATGCTAGAAAATACAATTGCTCTCTACCAGCTAAAGAAGTGGGAGCCTGTGCAGTTTCTGACACTTCTTGTTGCACATGGATAAATACATCGGGTATTATAGAGACTCAGTTGTAAAAATCAACAAATGTGCTGCCTGGTTAAAATGACTAGTCTCTTCAGGCTTCTTCTTTGATCTATTCTATTGTAGTTGGTTTGCACTTTGCCTAAGGTGCATATTCCAAACTCTTGACATTTTCATCCTGATAGTCATACTGGTAGTCTCCCTCATGTGGTGCAATCTACAAACATTTTTATTTACATGCAAATATTTGTGTGCAGCCATCCTTCAAATATCAAATTGTTTCTCTTGGGCTGGAATTCAAAAACTCAAGGAAATGTGTGGTTTATGGGCCGGATGCAGTGGCTCACACTGTATTCCCAGCACTTTGAGAGGCCAAGGCAGGCGGATCACAAGGTCAAGAGGTCAAGAGCAGCCTCATCAATATGGTGAAACCCTGTCTCTACTAAAAATACAAAAATTATCTGGGTGTGGTGGTGCGCACCTGTAGCCCTGTAGGGAGACCCTCTGAAATCATTGCTATGGAATAAAAGATGAAATGCTCCTGATTATTGTAAATACAAAATTGCATGCAGGATTGTGTAAAGACAATGCCAGGACGGGCTGCCAGAATGAGCCAAACGCGCATGATGTACTTCCCCCTGCAGAGAGCCTATAAATGGACGTGTAGTCAGGGAGGTTTCACAACACCAAGATTCCTATCCCAGAAAAACAGAATTTCATAGCTCTGGGAATGGAATGCAACCCTTGTGGAGAGCCTATTAATGGACACTTGAGGGGCACCTGTTCATATGGATAAGATAGTGTTATAAATGCACTTATCTTGCTACGGCTCTTCTAGGTCTCTTTAGGGTTTAGGCATACTCCCTTCTGAGAATTTTTCGGTTTAACCGGTTGTCTAGCTACACATCCTGTTTCTATTGATTGTTTGCAACCAGCTTTGCCTGCAACTGTTACTGCTGATTAATATCTTGCTAATCATAGAACATAGATAGACTGTGTTTCTGTTTTACAACTGTGTTAGAAATCGCTGACGCCCACGCTATGTTGTAAATCCTTATCTCTGTATACTGTACTTCTGCATACCGATGTTATGTTAAAGAATTACTTCATCCCCATGTGACCATCTCACCTCATAATCAAACGACCCTGAATCCCTCTCTAACCTACCTCTGCCCTCACTAAACTTAATAATAAATGCTGGTATATCCAGTGTATTGGTAGCATCACAGGACCAGAAGGCAATGACCCCCTGGATCCAGCTTTCACTATCATGTGTTTGTGTTTTATTTCTTGACCTGCCAATCCGCCTGGGAACAAAGGAAGAGGCCTGTTGCATTGTGGGCTGCTGGCCAGATCCCGCAATTTATCCCAGCTACTTTGGATGCTGAGGTGGGAGAATCACTTGAACCCAGAAGACAGAGGCTGCAGTGAGCCGAGATCATGTCACTGCAATGCAGCCTGTGCCACAGAGCGATACTCCATTTAAAAAAAAGAAAAGGGGGGGTGGTGTCAACATGGCCAAATAGGAACAGCACCAGCCTCCAGATCCCAGTGTGGGCAACACAGAAGATGGCTGATTTCTGCATTTCCAGCAGAGATACCAGGTTCATCTCACTGGGGCATCTTGGACAGTGGGTGCAGGACAGTGGGTGCAGCCCATCAAATGAGAGTGGAAGCCAGGTGAGGCATCACCTCACTTGGGAAGTGCAAGGGAGAAGAGAATGCCCTTTCCTAGCCAAGGTAAATCGTGACACACAACACCTGGAAAATCAGGTCACTACTATCCTAGTACTGTACTTTACCAAGGGTCTTAGCAAACGGCACACCAGGAGATCATATCCTGCACCTGACGCGGAGGGTCCCATGCCCATGGAGGCTTCCTCATTGCTAGCACAGCAGTCTGAGATCTAACTGCAAGGCAGCAGCAAGGCTGGGGGAGGGGCACCTGCCATTGCTGAGGTTTAAGTAGGTAAACAAACTGGCCAGGAAGCGTGAACTGGGTGGAGCCCATCGCAGCTCAAGGAGGCCCCCCTGCCTCTGTAGACTCCACCTCTGGGGACAAGGCATAGCCAAAAAAAAGTCAGCAGAAACCTTTGCAGATGTAAATGTCCCTATCTGACAGCTTTGAAGAGAGTAGTGGTTCTCCCAGCATGGAGTTTGGTATCTGAGAACGGACAGACTGCCTGCTCAATTGGGTCCCTGACTCCTGAGTAGCCTAATTGGGAGACATCTCCACTAGGGGCAGACTGACACCCCACACCTCACATGGCCGGGTACACCTCTGAGATGAAGCTTCCAGAGGAATGATCAGACAACAACATTGGCTGTTCAGCAGTATTCACTCTTCTGCAGCTTCTGCTGCTGATACCCAGGCAAACAGGGTCTGGAGTGGACCTCAAGCAAATTCCAACCGACCTGTAGCTGAGGGTCCTGACTGTTAGAAGGGAAACTAACAAAAACAGAAAGGACATCCACTCCAAAACCTCATGTGTACGTCACCATCATCAAAGACCAACGATAGATAAAACCACAAAGATGGGGAAAAAGCAGTGCAGAAATGCTGAAAATTCTAAAACTCGGAGCACCTCTCCCCTTCCAAAGGAAAACAGCTCCTTGCCAGCAATGGAACAAAGCTGGACAGAGAATGACTTTGACGAGTTGAGAGAAGAAGGCTTCAGACAATCAAACTTCTCCGAGCTAAAGGAGGAAGTAGAAACCCAGCGCAAAGAAACTAGAAACCTTGAAAAAAGATTTGATGAATGGCTAACTAGAATAACCAATGTAGAGAAGTCCTTAAACAACCTGATAGAAATGGAAACCATGAAATGAGAACTACGTGACAAATGTACAAGCTTCAGTAACCAACTCGATCAACTGGTAGAAAGAGTATCAGTTACTGAAAGTCAAATGAATGAAATGAAGTGAGAGGAGAAGTTTAGAGAAAAAAGAGTAAAAAGAAATGAACAAAGCCTCCAGAAAATTTGGGACTCTGAAAAGACCAAATCTACATCAGATTCCTGTACCTGAAAATGACTAGTACAATGGAACAAGTTGCAAAACAGTCTGCAGGATATTATCCAGGAGAACTTCCCCAACCTAGGAAGGCAGACCAACATTCAAATTCAGGAAATACAGAGAATGCCACAAAGATACTACTTGAGAAGAACAACTCCAAGACACATAATTGTCAGATTCACCAAAGTTGAAATGAAGGAAAAAGTGTTAAGGGCAGCTTGAGAGAAAGTTCTGGTTACCCACAAAGGGAAGCCATCAAACTAACAGCGGATCTCTCGGCAGAAACTCTACAAGCCAGAAGAGAGTGGGGGCCAATATTCGACATTCTTAAAGAAAAGAATTTTCATCCCAGAATTTCTTATCCAGCCAAATGAAGATTCATAAGTGAACGAAAATAAAATCCTTTACAGACAAGCAAATGCTGAGAGATTTTGTCACCAACAGGCCTGCCCTACAAGAGCACCTGAAGGAAGCCCTAAACATAGAAAGGAACAATCAGTACCAGTCACTGCAAAAACATGCCGAAATGTAAAGATCATCGACACTAGGAGGAAACTACATCAACTAACGAGCAAAATAACCAGCTAACATCACAATGAAAGGATTAAGTTCACACATAACAATATTAATCTTAAATGTAGATGGGCTAAATGGTCCAATTAAAAGACACAGACTGGAAAATTGGAGAAAGAGTCAAGACCCATCAGCGTGCTGTATTCAGAAGACCTCGCTCACGTGCAGAGACACACATATTTATAATCCCAAAGGATTATAAATTGTGCTGCTACAAAGACACATGCACACATATGTTTACTGGGGCACTATTCACAATAGGAAAGACTTGGAACCCACCCAAATGTCTATCAATGACAGACTGGCTTAAGAAAATGTGGCACATATACACCATGGAATACTATGCAGCCATAAAACAGCATGAGTTCGTGTCCTTTATAGGGACATGGAGGCAGTTGGGAACCATCATTCTCAGCAAACTATTGTAAGAATAGAAAACCAAATACCGCATGTTCTTACTCATAGGTGGGAATTGAACAATGAGAACACTTGGACACTCGACGGGGAATATCACACACTGGGGTCTGTTGTTGGCGGGGGGTGGAAGGGAAGGGAAAGCATTAGGAGATATACTGAATGTAAATGATGAGTTAATGGGTGCAGCACATCAACATGGCACATGTATACATATGAAACAAACCTGCACGTGGTGCACATGTACCCTAGAACACAAAGTATAAAAAGAATTTTTAAAAGCCAAAGGAAATTAAAAAGAAAAGAAAAGAAATGATGGAAGCCCAAAATTACGGTCATTGAGACTAATGATTATTCTTTAAGTTTTCATCATATTCTCACCTAAGTGAGAGTACAGAGACTCCAAAATAGAACCACACATGCTAGATGTTATACACTCCCACTGAAAAATTAAGGAAGCAGATAGCTCTCAAAACAGATCATATTTTTCTGTAAAAAAAGATTCCAGTCTACCTGAGTGAGCATAATCAGGAAGTCCCCTCTGCTTTAACATTTACCAAAAAAAGTGACCTGAAGTACTCTGATGTTAACCAATCAATTTATTTCTATGGCTTTGTTTACTGATCCGCATTTGACAAAACGCACTGTTATGTTATTGTATTTCACAGGGGGATTCATCACTGTATCTGTAGAGGGAGAGCTGCCCCAAATCATAAATCACAAATAAAAGCCAATTACATATATAACTAAATTAGTTGTAATTTCGTCTTGTCATACATGTTCACAGCAAGCAATGGCCAGTGGAGTCTCTCAGGCTGTATCATTCTCACCCTGACCTTCCTGCCTCTGTCTTTCACTTACTAGGACCTTTGTGATGACACTGTGCGCTACCCAGATAATCGAGAATAAGCTTTTCATCTGAAGATAATCAACTGCATCACCATTGAACAGTGCTTTTTCCAAGAAAATAAAAGCATGTTTCAAGTTTTAGGATGTGGATTTTTTTTTTTTTTTTTTGAAACAGAGCTTCACTCATGTTGCCTCGGCTGGAGTGCAGTAGGGTGATCTCAGCTCACTGTAACCTCCACCTCCCAGGTTCAAATGATTCTCCTGCCTCAGCCTCCCAAGTAGCTGGGATTACAGGTGCCTACCACCACGCCCAGCTAATTTTTGCATTTTTAGTAGAAACAGGGTTTCACCATTTTGGCAAGGTTGGTCTCAAATTCCTGAGCTTGTGATTTGCCCATCTCATCTTCCCAAAGTGCTGGAATTACAGGCGTGAGCCACTGCACCCTGCCCGGATGTGGACATTTTTAAGAGGCTATTATTCTGTCTCATACAGGTCACTTTCATAAACATCACCCGTAACAAAAATACGTTTTTCCTTCCTTCCATGTCTCACTTTTCTGTCTACACAAACCACAGTGAAACATACTAGCCCTGCTATGAAGTGGCTGGATGACCCTGGGCTACTCGTTTGACCTCCCTCAGCCTCTTTCCTCATCTGCAGTGTAAGGTTGACCCTTACTGCATCAGAAAATGACAGAGGAAGAGTAAATTAACATGTGAAAGACATTAGTCACAGAGCCTGGTACCTTATAAGCCCTCTGTAAACATTCATTTCACTCCTTTCCTTTCACCATTCCATTTTTCTTGCCCTCAACCGTCTTCTCCTTCAACTCCTTTCTCTTCAGTAACTTTCTCAGTCTAACCTGCCAATTAAATAAGCCACTCTACTCATTCTCTCATGATTCTGATGGTGTGTTCTTGTGATAGAGTCTTCTATGCACTAAAGGCAATGAGTATTATTTTTATGGAGAGGTCTCCTAGCAACAAGAAATCCTTTTTATGTTCGCACAAAATGTATACACGATTTCTCCTAACTTACACATACCAGTCGCAATTAAACCTGTTGTTTCATACATGCACTACATTATTTTATTCTTCAGTCTTTCCCCTTACACCTTAAAAATTAGCATAGTACAAAAACAAAAATAATGGTCTGGGCCGGAAGAGGGTATTCCTTTAGCAAGGTGAATGCTTTCTTTTTCAAGATGAATACTATCTGCAAGGCAGCCCTGAAGCCCATTTCTGGGTTTGGCTTACATCAAAGCCATTCAACTCTAGGACACATTCTTAGATTCCCAGGAGATAATGACTGTCACAGAAGCCACACCCACTCTGAGCATTCCTACTGTTGGGTAAAGGAATGTTTACAGAATGTTGTGCATGAGTACTCCTTCTAAATTCTTCTACTTCTGGAAGTTAAGCTTCCCCACTAACAAGCTTTATCTCCAGCTGGCCTGCCCTGACCCTGACTGGAAAGTACCTCCACACTCTGGATGGCCAGGGTGGCACTTTTGCCTATTGCCATAATTATAATAGCTCACACACTGATGCAGCACTCACTATGCACCAGGCACTATCCTAAGAGATTTTCATGTAGCTACAGTCCTGACAAAAAATCCTAAGAGCCACCATCTCCATTTTTACAGATTAAAAACCAAACAAACAACAAAAAAAAACTGTGGCAGAAAAGTATGTGCCCACTGTCACCTAACTCCGTAATTTAACCTCATTCTCCACTTCATATGGTAGGAGGGCACTCTAAGATTTACAAGGTCTCCTGAATGACATCCACCTTCAAAAATGACTTTTGTCCCATTCACTTTCAGGATTTGACAGCCAGCATTTTGTTTTCTGTCTCATCCTTCACTTATGCACCTGTTCCCTAACACTACACTCACAACTGCACAGCCTTGCATAAAAGCTAGCTTTTAGAAATCTCAATCTTTTCTGGAAAAAAGAAAGGACAGGTACCAAGTCTCACAAAAGGTCATTTTTTATTTTATTGTCAACTATTTGCATGGCCATTCTCTGGTCATAAACAACTGCACTAGAAACAGAAAATGTAAAGAGAAGAAAGTAGGAGGAGGGTGAGTTTCTAGATAGACACACAGGGAAAAGATTCCAAATCCAGAAAAATTCATAAAATGCACCCAGGAAGTGTGGCTTTGAGTGATGACAGGGCCACTTGTCATGTTCCATGGCTGTTGACCTCTTACTTCCTTTTCAACATGCTCTTCCTGGTCTTGCTTTCTTAGACCAATACAAACAACCTGGGAGCTGGGGTCAGATCAGAGCACACAGCAGTGAGTGGTAAGGTTGGGAAAGGCAGAAATGGAAGAAGAGTGTTTGACTCATGAAGACCTGACTCACCTAGGTACACATCAAGTAGGCAGGCAACAGATTACTGAAGGGCTTTCCAGGACTCATGGTGGTTTTCCAGAATGACTGACTGAGGCAAGGGTCTTGAACGATCGAGTTTTAGTGAGCCAGAGCTTGACGCTGCACCCTGGGAAAACATGAGTTTCAAAAAAACTCGGTGGCTTGTGTTCTCTCTGAAGAGGTTTCAGGAGGCTTAGTATTTATACATTTGATTAAAAGAGAGAAGGCAGATAGGAAGAGATGGAGTGGGCAGGAAAACAATTGATCTAATCTTGTCTTTCTTCTGTGCCTCAGAAAATAAATATTATCAGAATGAGAGTTAAAATAATTCAGTTTAAGGGCTAGATTTTGATTGCTCATCTAAAGTTACAATCTGCATATCCTTCTTTTACAAGGAAATAGATAT
This sequence comes from Colobus angolensis palliatus, assembly GCF_000951035.1. NCBI lineage: Eukaryota > Metazoa > Chordata > Mammalia > Primates > Cercopithecidae > Colobus > Colobus angolensis. The sequence goes on from NW_012118622.1 coordinate 434,712, forward strand.
CTTGAAAGATTTAAAGGCAAGAAAAAACAATTTGTTCAGGCAATCATCCGGAGATGCCTGAGATCTTTGACTGTCCTCCTGTTTACCCATTCTTTTTTCCCTTCTTCTTCTTCTTTTTTTTTTAAGAGACACAATCTTGCTCTGTTGCCTAGACTAGAGTGTACCCACTGCAGCCTTGAACTCCTGGACTGAAGTGGTCCTTCCACTTTAGCCTCCAAAGTGTCTGAGATTATAGGCATGCACCACTGCACCTGACTAATTTGATTTATTTTGTTTTGTAAAGATGTGGTCTCCCTTTGTTGCTTAGGCTGGTCTTAAACTCCTGGTTTCAAGTGGTCCTCCTGCCTTGGACTCTCAGGCTGAGATTACAGGCCTGTGCAAGCACACTTGGTGCCACAGTTATTCAAAAGCTTTCAGGGAAAGCATTGTAGAAGACCCCTAAGGCTGTATGTTTCATCTGATCCTACATGAGTAGGAAGGCTCATTCTTAAGAAATCATTTCCTATGGATAAGGGATGATGACAAATCAGAAAAAGGGAAAGGGAAGTCACAGAAACAAAGGGACAGTATAGTCTTGGAACCTTATTAAAGTCACACAACTGCTGTTTCAGTTAGAGCAATTTGTTTGGCAAACATCGCTCTAACTCTGTCAGTTGTATGTTGGCTCACCTGTATTGTCTGGAGCAGTCTATAGGCTAGGTTTCCTAGAGTTTCTGATGCAGCTTCCAAATGCAATGGCAATCTGACACAATTTTCTGAATTGCAGTCTGAACCCAGTGTTCATGTGTACCTTTTGTGTAGTCTACTCATCAGCAGGAACAAAGGTTGTTTATGTATAAATTGCTATGATTGCTCCAGAGGTTTACATAAGTGTCTAGTTTTAGCTTGCCAGGTTTAGTCTACACATCTGACAAAAGACTAATATCGAGAATCTACAAGAAACTTAAACGAATTTACAAGAAAAAAAAAACAACCCCATCAAAAACTGGGCAAAGCAGATGAACAGACACTTCTCAAAATAAGACGTTTATGTGACCAACAAACGTATGCAGAAAAGGTCATCATCACTGGTCATTAGAGA
>NW_012118622.1:436431-444849 GCF_000951035.1 Colobus angolensis palliatus
GGGGTGGGGGGCTAGGGGAGGGATTGCATTAGGACAAACACCTAATGTAGATGACGGGCTAATGGGTGCAGCAAAACACCATGGCATGTGTATACCTATGTAACAAACCTGCAGATTCTGCACATGTATCCCAGAACTTCAAAGTGCAATCTTAAAAAAAGATAAAATTTTAAAACAAATCCCAACGTTCCTTTCCCCCACCTCAACAAAATAAAATATGTACTCTCAGGAATAGGCTTAGGAAAGCAAAAGGCTCTTGTTGCCACTGCCCTATCCAAGCAATAAGACTTGGGATGACAAAAGGCCATGATGGATGGGACTTCTTATGACAAGCCCTCCTGGGAGCTTAACACATTTGTAAAGCAAAAGAAAAAATAAAAAACCCTCAGGTTCTCAGCCATGTTAAGGCTGGTCAACTAATGTGACTCAAAAATGATTCCTCCCCCTGATGGTGGAGACCAAGAGTGAGTGCTCTGACTCGGTCACAAATCAAGTCCTCAAGGACAGATGACAAGATGAGAGAAAACTTTATCCAGTACCTCCCTTTATGAACAACACTGAAAGAAAGAGATAAAGGAAAAGACTATTCCTGGAAGGAAATAGATTAAGCAATCAAAATATTAGTACCCCAACATCGCTAAAAAGTACACCAGAATTACTACACCAAGACTAGTCCAACACAAATCTTCTCCTATTGATCAAACTCTGGTGGAGGAAACAGTGATTTTCATCCTCCAACTGGAAAGAATGTACAGAAAGAAGCCAGGAAACTTGAGACTAATACATTTTTACCCTTTAGCTGGCTGATTATTTTTCTGCATTTCTGCATGTCCAAAACGAGGTTATGGCAGTAAATCACGTTTTAGTGGTAATACAGGTCATGGGAGAAAGAAAGAAAGTTCAGTTAGCAAAGTTGGTCTTGTGTCAGTGAAACCTTGCAGGTAGCAGCCCTCAGAGAAAAACCAATGCTAAATTTTTTATCTTTAAAGTATCAGATTCAGTCCATTTCTCTCAGATCCAGATAAGGGAAGACATGCCTGCATTAATAGTGATTCTCTATGATGTAGATTTTTTTCCAAAAAGGCAACTGTGCAGGGCCACTTCTATTTGCTGGCCCTCTGACAGACACATCAAAATTTGTCAAAGGAATATATCGTGGCTTAAAAATATTTTTATTTTCTTCAACTAACAAGTGTTTCTAGAGGTGGAAATGGATGTTCTGCAGTTACAGAACTTTACCCAATTTAAAGGCCTGCTTCACCATAATGTAGAGCTTCTGTTAGACTTGGATTTGACCAAGTGAAAGGGTGTTGGAGATTAGACAGGGTGAAGAGTTGGTCAAATCCAAAGGAAGGATGATGAAAACCAAAAACCACAACTAGCGATTGCACTATTTACATACTGTTGAACACTCTAAGCATAAGGAGAGGTTAGAATGAAGTCGTAATAAGCCTTATCCTGCAGCTCCCAAATTCTAAAACAAAACCTGAAAGCAGCTCCTTAGTTGACCAGGCCAAGCTGTAGTCTGCTCTCCATTGTGACAGGAGCAGGAAACTCATGTTCCTTTTAGGAAGAGAGGAAAGCTCCATGACGAGAGGAGTTCCATGCAAAAATAAAACTCAGATCTCAAACAAAAAAAATCGGAGAAAGCAGGGACCTCAAGAAAAAGTAGGATCCAATTCTCCGAAAGTCACACAATTGGTCAGAACTAAAGCTCTATAGATGGTACTTAGCATGAACAATAGAAGAAGCCCTGCAGGTCAAAGGTTCTAAACTCCATTAAGAGTACCCCTTCATGGTTGGTAAAATGTTAACTAAATTGAGTGCCTGATTCAAGTTTCTGAATCAATTGAGGTTTATTGGACCAGAGTTTGAGGGCATACCTTGGAAAAACACAAATTGTAGAAACCCTCTGTTGCTTGCTATGTCTTTGAGGAGGTTTTCAGGATGCCTGGCATTTATATGTGTTCTCGAAGGAGGGAAGACAGGTAGGAAGAGACAAGTAGGGGGAAGAATATTTGGTCTCATCTTGTCTTTATTCTGTACATAGAAAGAAAAAGCATTATCAGTGTAAAATCTAAGAGACTTTAGTTATAGGAGCTAGACTTAGATTGCAATGAAGAGGAAAAAACCTGCTATGCCCTGGGGACCTTTATGTTTGCACCTCATATAATGCTCACAATCATCCTTTAATCAGTTACCATTATCCCTCTATCCCAAAACATCAATGAAATTGTCCCTCATCTCAGAGCCCATTAACAGTGGAACCAGGACTCAGACTCACATATTTTTGAATTTAAAACTCATGCTTCCAGCAAAAGAAACTATCAACGAGTGAACAGACAACCTAAGAAATGAGAGAAAATATTTAGAAACTATGCATCTGACAAAGGTTTGACATCCAGCATCTATACAAAACTTAAATAAATCTACAAAAAAAAAAACTATTAAAAAGTGGGCAAAGGACATGGAGAGACACTTTTTAAAAGAAGTTATACATGTGGCCAAGAGCACATGAAAAAGTTCAATATCACTGATCATTAGAGAAATATAAATCAAAACCACAACGAGACACCATCTCACACCAATCAGAATGGCTAGTATCAAAAAATAAAAGATAATATGCTGGCAAAGTTGCAGAGAAAATGGAATGCTTGTACACTGTTTGTGGCAGTGTCAATTAGTTCAGCCATTGTGGAAAGCAGCGTGACAATTCCTCAAAGAGCTAAACACAGAACTACCATTTGACCCAGCAATCTCATTACTGGTTATATACCCAGAGGAATATAAATCATTCTACCATAAAGACACATGCACATAAATTTTCATTGCAGCATTATTTGCTATAGAAAAGACATAGAATCAACCTAAAGGTCAATCAATGGAACCTGGATTTTTTTAATGTGGTACATATACACCATGGAATGCTATGTATGCATAAAAAAAATGAGATCTTGACTATTGCAGGAACATAAATGAAGCTAGATGATAATGTTCTTAGCAAACTAATGCAAGAACCAGAAAATGAAATATTGCATGCGTAAGTTGGCACTAAATAATGAGAACACATGGACGAGATGGGAGCAACACACATCAGGACCCACTTAAGAGTGTAGGGTGGGAGGCAAAACAAGAGAAGAAAAAATAACTATTGAATACTAGGCTTAGTACCTAATCGATGATATAATCTGTACATCAAACCCCTGTGACATGGGTTTACCTACATAACAGACCTCCACCTGTACCCCTGAAACTAAAGTAAGCGTTTTTTTAAAAAAACACAATGAATTTCAAACATCAACAATTTATTCTCTAATCCTTCTCCAATCAAAATTTTAAGATTTGTTTTGACAAGAAAACTTTTAATGAGCACAATAAATTAGTATTTTTTGCTAAAATAATAATAAAATAAAACTCATATTTCACTCTACACAATTGTACCTACCGGAATTCAAAGAAAGGAAAGTTGGCTGCTTCTAACAGAAATAACCATACAGATGTCAATGAAGAGACAGGGTCTGAAATGGGCCTTAGGACAAAAAAAATTAAGGAGGTTGAGTGTCTGAGTTCGACCAGCAGACTCTGACCCAGTGACAGATGAACAAATATACCCAGACACAAATATCCCGGGCTGGGCTAGGAGCCACTCACCCATACCCAGAAAGTTCCTGAAAAGGGTTAGCAGCAGTGGCCCCAATCAGCCAGCTAAGTTTGCATTTATTTAGTACAGATTAAATGACAAACGTCTTGGGTAAACACCACTAGAGGGTAATTGACATTGCCGACCTCCTGAAGATAATCAAAGGTTGTTCTTAAGATCACCTGAATAAAATCCTCTACAATTCTAAGTATCTACACCTTTTAAGAGAATTCAGCTGCCTTCAGCCAATACTTTTACTGAAGCTATGCAACCTCCTTGGCCTTCCAAGAAGGTTTGTGACTATTTGCTGGAACTATCTTTATAATTTTTCCTCTAAAATCATTTCCACCACCCTGACTGAACTCCCACATCTCCACCTTTCCTGTTTCTTATATCTGTTTCAAACAACAACAACAACAACAACAAAAATATTTCTTCCCACTTGTTCCCGAAGCTCTATGTCTAGCTTACCTTCTTTTGGGAACCATGGGTTAAGTGATACAATTTGCATTAAGTCCCTTAATTGAGCCTGCAAAACTGAGGTTCCAGTGGCTTTAAGCAGCTGTTTGAATGCTTTTAGATACTGCTGCTGTTGTGCTGATAACTATTGTCCCATGATAAAAGCCTACCCTGAACAATTCCCTCAAAATTGGAGATCCCAAGCGGGCACTGATGACCTACTAACTTACTGACCTATCGACTTACTGGCTTACCAACTGCACAGTCTTCTTCTTAGTTTCCAAAGGTTCTGTCATGATTATTTGCAGGTATACCTCAGACCTGGGCACCAACATGCCAGGTCCTCACATGGGGCACCAACTGTCTGTGTTCAACTGGCAGACCCTGACCCAGCAATGGATGAACAAATACACTCAGACACAAATATCCAGTGAAAGAGCAGGCTAGGTGGCCAAGTCACTCACGGATACCTAGAAGGGTCAGATAAAGAGTTAACAGCAGAGGCCCTGATCAGCCAGTGAAGTTCGCATTTATTTAGAACAGATTAAATGACAAAGGTCTTGAGTAAATGCCACTACAAGGTAACTGATATTACTGACCTCCCCAAGAATAGTTCACCCAGCATAAGATTAAATGTTGGTTTTGGGACTCCTGAGTAAAAAAGCTATTTAGATAAACTCCTCTACATTCCTATGTATCAATGCCCTAAGCTTTTAAGATAATTCAGCTGCCTTCAGCCAAACCTTTTAATGAACCAATGCAAACCCCTAGACTTCCAAGGAGTTTTGTGACTATTTCCCATAACTATCTTTACAATTTTTCTTCTGAAATATTTCCCACCACCTTGACTTAAGTCCCACAGTTGAGAACACAGGGAAGGGCATCAGACAAGCAGGAAAAGATTTGAACAAGTTTGGCCATAAGAACGTAAAATGTTGGTCAGGTCTTTCAACACAGATCAAAAAAAAGGGAGATTCGGGCCATGCTACGAGGACACTGAATGGCAGAATACATAATGGGAACTTTATACTACAGATAGGAGAAGTCACTGGAAAGCTTTGAGAAGGTCACAAACATGACAAACAGCATTTCCAGGAAGATTACTCTAACCAGTATTAGGCAAGAGAAGTTGGGAAATGATCTTCAACTTTGGAAACTTAATAGAAATATCTAAAAGATCTATATTTCTTTTCTTTTCATGTTTAATTTTGAAATAATTTCAGATTTTCTAAAGTGTTCCAAAAATAGACAAAGTCTTCTTATGCTTTTCATTCAACTTCCCCAAACATTAACGTTATAGATATGCACCTAATAATCAAAATCAATAAATGATTATTAACACTGTAAAATGAATTCCTGTGCAGACCTTATCCAAATCCCCTCTATGTTCTGACTAATGTCTTTTTCTGGACCAGGATCCAATCTAGTATCACATATTGCTCTTCATTGTACTGTTCTCTCAATCTCCTTTAATATGGGAAAGTTAGGATTTACCTTTAAGAGCTTCCAGTTTGTACAAGAATACAACAGGGATGATGCTGCACCTTCTCCATCAATTATATTAGAATACCCTAGATGTCATTATCACTGATTACTGGGGACATTAACTTTGATCACTGGGCTAAAGTTCCTCCATTGCAAAATGACCCTTTTCCTTGCAAGCATTTTTAAACAACAAATCCCCGGGCTACACCACACATCAGCCAAAACAGATATGCTTGAGGGATGGTACAGGGATTGGTAGGGTTTAAATGCTCTACAAGTGACTGTAATCAATATCTGGAAATGCAAACATATGGCTTAGACAGTGAAGATTAGAATTCTGAAAATCAGCTAGGAGACAATTCGTAAGCCTTCCCTTTAAAAAAAAAATCTAATTCTAAACAAAAGCAAATACATCTGGATTTTGGCATAGACGTATGGTAGAGAAATTGAGGAAAAATAGAAATCACCTGATGGGTAAAGAGATGAGTGAGTAGACTGCAGTTGAATTTGAAAAAAAAAAGGCAAAATCAGGTGGGGTGACACTTGCTTGTAATTCCAGCATTTTGGGAGTGAAAGTGGGCAGATCCCTTGAGCCCAGAAGTTTGAGAAAACCTGGGATTTCACCAGCCTGGCTAAAACCCCATCTCTACAGAAACAAACACAAAAAATTAGGTAGGCATGAGGGCACATGCCTGTGATTCCAGCTACTCAGGAGGCTGAGGCAGGAGGATCGCTTGAGCTGACAAGGATGAGGCTGCAGTGAATTATGATCTCGCCACTGCACTTCAGCCTGGGTACGAGAGTGAGACACTTGTTTTTCAAATTAAACAAATGAAAAACAAAAAAAAAACAGTAAAAATAATGTTCTAAGGTCAGATCTAGTACAAAAACTGCATCTTATTCTGTGATGTTCAGATACTATAATTAAAATAGAACATGGAGGTGTTTCCATATGAATAGCTGACAGATTCTATACTTTTTATGCAGCTGCATCATATTCTATTCTGTAGATATAAGGTAATCTGTTGAATTAGCATCATGCTGGTGAAAGTCTAGGTTGTTCCCAATATTTTGCTGTTAAACAACAATACAGTGAATAACCCTGATTAGGTGTAACTTTCATGACTGGTAGTTTGAAAAATTTGTCCCAGTAAAGTTTGGGAGGCAAAAATGTATATTTTTTAAATTTTGACATGCATTAAGAAATTTTACTCTCCAAGGTTTGTACATATTTTTATGTTCCAAGAAAAGTAGGGGAGGGTAATATCACCTCAGCTGCTTTCACACAAAAGTCCTGAGTGACAGGACCTTTAGGGACACAGGCACAAGGCCATATCTCTGTTGCCCACACAGGGCAGGGGCATCTGGATCCTGGGAAGCTCCAGGAAAGGTGAGGATCCCCTCTAGAGGACACCCTGCTAAGGATCAGAAAGGGGCCAAGGAAGTCGAGAGATTACAGCAGGTCTTAAACTAAGGGAAAGTTCAAGTGGAGGGCACTAAGGTTCAAGGAGCAAGCTGAAGTGAGAAAGTGGTAGATACTGATGGAAGGAGAAGGTAAAAAGCTCCAGGGAAGCTAGGGGAGGCACATCAGGGCTCTCCACTCCTCCTCAGCATTGAACTTTGTAGTGGTCATGCTGGTGGGGCTCTGTGAGCTCTAGAATGTTCAACACTATCTGGGGACTCTACCCGCTCAAGGCTAGCAGGACTCCCTCCCCTAGCTCTGACAACCAGCAATGTCTCCAGACTTTGCCAAATGCTTTTCCCAATGACAAATTTGCCCCTGGCAGAAGCATTAATCTACACTAATCTATAAAAGCAAATCACCACTAAAACTCATCACCTCTTGGTAGAAGAATTACAAGTGTGAGAGGGGTAAAATGGAGGTCTTCAATATCTATTGAAATGACTTTTACTCAATCAACAATTTTATGTCCCAGAAAGCATGTTTAGAGGTGATGCCACATGGCTGCCTGTACCTCACAGCAGAAAGGGTGTGGGTTTTCCAAGGGTCAGTAACCGTGAACTGGAAATGTCTGTAACTGTGAAAGGGAATGACACCCACTGGGTTACGTGAAAAAATTGAGGTAGGGAATTGGGTAGATATTGGGAGAAAAAAATATACAACGTAAACCCAAACCCCATTCTGATTCTCTCACCATCTCAGGGCCATCTTGTCTGTCTATGAATGGTACCATAGGGATTTTTGTATATTTTCAAAATTGTATACTGTTGGATCATTTTAAAAATATGAATAAATCCCAAACTGGATGAGGTAACTGGAGACTGCTGGAGTCTCACTTTTGGTCAGGAGAGCTGACAACATTCTGCTCCCCCTGGCCTGGACACTCTCTGACTCTGGGGCCTAAATGCTCTCTTTTTATGGAGAAAGAAGATGTTTTGAACATTCTCATCATTCACCCATTCACCTCTCACACCTGTTGACCTCTCAAACCTCTTCCCCACTCCTGGATTTCATTCCCAATTTATTGAGCTCCATTTCTGTCTCTCATCCATTCCAACGTGTGGTGGGTCCAGATGGTGGCTTCTGCCCATGGTTTTGTAAAAAGCAAACAAACAACAAACAAACAAACAAAAAACAATAAAAAAGACTTTCAAAATTGCTTTGCCTGACATCTCCTTAAACTGACCTCCACCTTCAGTTCTAGATCCTTGAGGAATCGCCATAGTGTTTTACCATATGACCCAGCCATTCCACTACTGGGTATATACCCAAAGGAATATTAATCATGCTGCTATAAAGACACACGCACACGTATGTTTATCGCGGCACTATTCACAATAGCAAAGAGTTGGAATCAACCCAAATGTCCATC
>NW_012118622.1:445091-456338 GCF_000951035.1 Colobus angolensis palliatus
CTGATATAAATGATGAATTGATGGGTGCTGACGAGTTGATGGGTGCAGCACACCAACATGGCACAAGTATACATATGTAACCAACCTGCACGTTATGCACATGTACCCTAGAACTTAAAGTATAATAAAAAAATAAAAAATAAAATAATAATTAAAAAAAAAACTGACCTCCACCTCCAGCACCATGATCATGCCAGCAGAATTTAGACACGTTTTCTGGTAGTCAGATGCTTTCTATCTCTCATAAGGAAATGTGACTCTCTCCACTCTGCCAAAAGATTTCCCAGTAGAAATGAACACAGAGATTCTGCTTGTGTGTTCCGAGAGGAAATGGCTTGTATAAGAGCATGTGAAAGCTACAATTATAGAAAAGACCATGTAAAACCTACATTATGTAGATGATTCTCCCCATTCCTTTGAAGGATACATTGTAACACATGACATTAATAATTATTCTAGAAGAATAAAGCATGTATACTGTTTTCATAAATTAATTTTGATAAGGTGGTTCCTCCCATGAGCCCAGGGTGGGCCTCTGAACAAAATTCTCCATCTTCAGTGGCAATGCCTAAGGGGATGACATGGACTTAGGTCTGATATGCAGCCATTCCTGTTCAACCTGTTCCTGCTGCAGGACAGTGCCAGACCAGAGCCCAAATCTCCTGCTGAAGAGCTGAGAGAGAAAATGAAATATCCAAAGCCTCTTACCTTTCTCCAGTCCACTGGAATGGGTACCAGTGCAGTCCATTTGCCCCTGAGGACACCCACATGCTGGTCTTTGGCTTCTAAGAGTCAGACCTCACTGGCTTCTCAGGGTCTCAGCTGCTTTCATTCTCCTGAGCCCTGCTCTTTCCCATGGGGGTCACTTGCCTGCCAGGCATGTCCTCCAGTTCCAGCTGACAGGTCAGCCAAACCAGAGCCAAGAGAATGAACAAAGATTTCAATATCTAGTATGTGCAGCAGAGATCTAAACTGCACAAAAAAATAAAGAAGTAGAGAGGTACACAGATCCCCTGACAATATTGTGTCCCAAAGCAATGTCTTCTGTGCCCCTCATTAAGGAGCTCACTGTTTCTCACCACATAGGCAAGTGCTTCCAGGGTCTCTCAATTCCTGAACATGAGGCAACAAACATTTTAACCCAGTACCTCAGTAAAGGATGTGGTGATAATTTACCTACTTGTGATAAAGTTCCTGAAAAGATCCCTAAACTGCAAAATTCCTCACTGAAAGACAGCAGAAAAGGCCTTCCAACTGCAAAACATTGGCCTCCTTACTTTTAAAAATGTACCCTTGAAAGAGCCAAAACAATTTTACTGAAATAAATTGCAGAACTTGAACTTTCTTATTTGAAATCTCACAAAACATTACAAGTACTAAAAACAGAAGCTGCTGGCATAAGAATACAAATAGGGACAAAGGGGATAGAATTGAGAGTCCAGAAATAAACCCTCACCCTTATAGTTCATTTCTCTTGAATAAGGGTGTCAAGATAATTTAATGGAGGAACAATCATCCTCTCAAACAACGGTGCAGAAACAACTAGATAACCACATGCAAAACAAGAAACTTAGAGAAATATACTTCCAACCATATTAAACAATTATCTAAAAATGGATGAGTGAGTTAATTATAAGATCTATAACCATAAAAACATCTTAGAAAAAGACATAGGGGTAAAATTTAATGACCTCAAATGTGCCATGGATTCTCAGGTATGACCCAAATGCATGAGAAAGAAAAAGTAAAAATAGATAAATAGGGCTAAAGATGCAAGCCTTTTGTGCATCAAAGGATATTATCAGGAAAATAAAAAGACCAAACACAGAATGAGACATAACAGTTGCAAATCACACAGACAATGGTTTCATGCCCAGAATATATAAAGACCTGCTACATCTCAATAACAAACAGACAAACCACCCAATTTATATAAATGAGCAAAGGATGCAAATAGACATTTCTTCAAAGAAGATATGCAAATCATCAAGAGGGACATGAAAAGAAACTCAACATCATTAGTCATTAGGAAAATACAAAGTCAAAGCCACAGTGGGATCCCACACTAAACCTACAAATACAGCTACCATTCTTTTAAAATGTTAAATAACAAGTGAAAGCCTTATGTAGAATTTGGAATCCTCATACATTGCTGGTGAGATTATAAAACTGTGCAGCCACTAGGAGAAACGGTTGTGCTGTTCCTCAAAATCATAGAATTCTCATGTGAAACAGCATCCATTCCTAGGTATATACCCAAAGAATTGAATCCAGGGACTGAAACAGGTACTTGCATGGGAATGTTGATTGTAGCATTACTCACAAAAGATAAAATATGAAAACAATCCAAGTGTTCATCAGCACATGAATAAAAAAATGTGATCACACATACAACAGAATGTTAATCTGCCATAAAGAGGAATGAAGCTCTGACATCTGCTGGAAGATGCATGGACTTTGGAAACATTATGCCAAGTGAAATATGTCGGAATCTAGATAACATATATATATAATTCCATTTATATGAAACATCAAGAATAGGCAAATTCACAGAGACAGAGTAGAGATGATTGAGGTCTAGGGTGGAAAATACAGGGAGTTATTATAGCTTCAAAGATACAAAATTTCAGTTTAAAATGATAAAAATTTTCTAGGAAAAATAGTGGTGATGGTAACTTAACACTGCGTATGTGGTTAATTCCACTTATTGCACATTTTAAAGTGGTTAAAATAGCACATTATTCACAGAACTGTGAAAAATCGATTTCTATTATTTAATTGACCCAGGCTAAGGTGTTTGTTATGGCAGCTGAAGCCCATGAATACATCATCTGACCCAGTTTTTCCATGAAACTTATTACTTTTTCAATCAAGTTAGCTGGAAGCTCCTGTCCCCAGAAGAATTGCAGGTCCCAAAACAAGAGCTCCAGCAGGGGTTCAATGAGGAGAGATCCCATAGGGCAGCCTCGATGTCAGACCCTGGATTGCATGTGAGGCTATAGTGATACAACCACAACGTGAAAGTGTTAAGTGTTTTTACTACTTACCGACACTAGGGAGCACTCACACACCTGGAGACCACAGATACAGAGGTCAGTGAGCCCAGGCAGGGAGGAGAGAAGACAATGGTAAGCCATTGTAAGTCCAGGTGTTATCTGACAGGTTTCCAGCAGGGAGTTTTAATGGATGTGAGCCCAGGCAGGGAGGAGAGAAGACAATGGCAAGCTTTAGTAAGTCCAGGTGTTATCTGACAGGTTTCCAGCAGGGAGTTTTAATGGATGTGTTTAAAGCAAGCAGCAAACACTGGGACCAGGAGATCATGCTGCGATTGAGAACTGGTCACTTTAAATGTAAGGGCAAATGTCAGAATATCAGTTTAAAGAAAGTAGATGGAGAGAGAGGAGCCCAGTACACCAAGCAGGAGAGATGCCTCTTAGATTTTATCGCTGAACTGCAGCCACTTGAAGCAGATACAGTATTGAAAACTGCCATGGTGGGCAGGGTCTGCCTCTGATGTGAGGTAAATAAATTTACACCTTAAAAAATGAATGCCAAGGCAACATGACACGATGAGCACTCCTGACATCCAGGGACACCAGCAGGGTGTGGTACTGCACCCTGGAGTCAGAATCCTGGGTTCTGGTCCCTGGGAGTGAGAAAATGAAAAGGACTTGTCCCCACTCCCCTGACATTGATCCTCCCACCCTGCTGCTCCCTCTTCTGCTCCCAAGCCCATGTGCAGTGCTCAGCCCCAGACATCACTGCCCCCAGAGTATACACAGCGCCACCTACTGCACACAAACACAAACTTACAGAAGGTGACAAAAATCTGTGTTGGGGACATCCAGTCATGAAAGAGGGAGAACAGTGAACGTAGAGCCACAGAGACTGGGACTCACGGGGCTGGAAGGTGATGGAGCTGTAACATAGCATATGTGTGACCTCGTTTGAAACGTGCAGATCCTTGTGGAATAAAACATGCAGCCTGGCCTGGGACTTCAGCCACCCATACTTCCCTTCCAGTCCACCAGAGCGGGGAGGTGTCCCTCCCACCTGGAGCCTTCCCAGGGGATGCCGACCTCCCTCAGCAGAACCCATAGCCAAGCAGGGTCCACCCTTACCAGGGTCACCTCAGCACAAGTCCTCAATGTCCTCCACGCTCCGCACACGGACTGTGTCAATTCCTCCCTGATCTGGCGGCGGCCAACCTAACACCACTCCCTCTGCAGGCTGCTCCTGCCCCACACACCTGCTCCTTCCCTGGGCTCAGCTAAAAAGACATCTCCCAGGACAGCGCTGGTGCACGCGATGCCACACTGCACGCTTTCCCCTCGTTACCTCCCTTCCTCCTCATCAACTCTTTCTGTCACTGCTCCCTAAATGCCCGCTCTGCTCCATCTGTCCTGTTCTCTGGGGCATCCTAGGCCAAGCCTAGTGCTGACACAGAACAGCGGCTGCCTGAGGGCCCACACTCTCCCCGGGAATCAGTCAGGCACCCTGTGACCTGCCTGCTCACTGCACCACATGGGGCTCAGAGCGTGTGTGATGGTCACACACAGGCACCACATAGGATGTGGCCACCTACCCCCGGCTGTCCTTTGGAAAGCAGACCTCTCCTGTGTCCCTGCCAGGAGAAGGGGGTATTATTGCTCTTTGCTCTGAGAACACAACTCACCCCCACCCGCCTTCTCAGGTGTGAGCAACGTCCCTCCAGACAGGATCTCTGGTGACTGCCTGTTCCTCTGCTACCCAGAGCAGCTTGGCCAGGTCAAAACCCACAGGACAGACCCCTGGGTATGTCAGCACATGGAGGGCTGAGCCCATCACGACCACGGAGTAAGTCGGGATAAATCTCTCTAGCTCTGAACCCCTGCTCTGTCCCAGGCTCCCTTTCATGTATCTCAATGAGCCATGTTCCACGGGGTTCCTGGGTAACTCCCCACTTCCTCCTGCACCACCACGGGGAAGGTGTGGTGACCACAGTACAATCAGATGGCCAGGGAAGAGAGGACACCAAAGATGGTCAGGAAGAGATGAGAAACCCATTCACCAGTCCCAAGGGAGCAATAGAGTGACTGAGAACTGTCCCTTTGACCATGGGACTCACAGTCCCCACTGAGTGACCAGCACAGGCCTCTCCTCCCAAGAGGCATGAGAGATTCACCCTGCACTCCTCCAGGAAGGACAGTTTCCTCTGGGACACCCAGGCCTGAATGTCTATCCTTGGAAGTTGCAGCCAAGCTAGACACAATTAGAGAAAGGAAGGGTCCCTCACACCAGGCGACACACAGCTCACCCACAGCACAATGGGGTATCCCTGTGACAGGGACCTGGTGCAGCTCCAGCCTCCTGCACTGAAGGGGAGAGCCAGATGGGGATGAAAGAGGGCAAAGGGTGCGAATGTGCACCCCGACCCAGAGCCATGGGGACATCAGGAGACTGAGGCCCAGGACTGTGCTGACCAACCTACAGGGTATGTGTGTGATTGTGTGTGTCTGTGTGTGTCTCTTTTGTGTGTGTGTGTGTGTTTTTGCACATAGTGTATGCCGAGGTTTGGTGACAAAATCACTGCTGAAAAAGGCAGAGGCCTCCACAATTCCCAGGGACCTGACAAACAGACAAAAGAAAAAGAGAAGGAGGGACAAGGAGGCAGGACTGAGAGGGGAGGGGACAGAGAGGTGTCCTGGGCACAGACCCCGCCCATGAGCCTGAGAAGTGCTCCTGCCCCGGGAAGAGGCTCAGCACAGAAGGAGGAAGGACAGCACAGCTGACAGCCGTGCTCAGAAAGATTCTGGATCCCAGGCTCATCTCCAGAGAGGAGAACACACAGGCAGCACAGGCCATGGGGCCCCTCTCTGCACCTCCCTGCACACTGCACATCACCTGGAAGCAGCTTCTACTCACAGGTGAGGAGAGAACTTCCTGGGAGAGGACAGGAGGAGGAAGCAGAATGATTGGATAGGGTCTTCTGGAGAGGATGGAGTTCTAAAAAATAAAATAAACCAGCACTTTGGGAGGCTGACATGGATGGTTCATGAGATCAGGAGTCCAAGACCAGGCTGGTCAACACAGTGAAGCCCCGTCTCTATTAAAAGCAGAAAAAATTAACCAGGTGTGGTGGTGTGCTCCTGTAATCCTAGCTACTCAGGTGGCTGAGGCAGGAGAATTGCATGAACCTGGGAGGCAGAGGTTGCAGTGAGCCAAGATGGCGCCACTGCATGCCAGCCTGGGAGACAGTACGAGACTCCGTTTCAAAAAGAAAAAGAAAAAAAGACAGGAAAGAAGGCTCTGTTGGAGCCTAGACAGGGGAAAATATACCAGAGAGGGACAGGGGTAAAAACAGGAAAATCACATTGAACTGGATTTGTAAGAGGTAGGAAAATCTCAAGTGTTCTGTTTTCCTGGTTAATCATCACTGGCCACCACAGTTTGAAAAATGATAATAATAACTATTATCGGATGACACTTCAAATGAAAATATAAGGAGGACGTGAAACACTGTCCTTAGCAAAAAACCTCAACAATTGGGGAAAGAAAAAAAAATAGCCTTGGCATGGAGGTCCCTGGGAACCCTCACATCTGCAGGAGTCTGCAACCTGTCCCAGGCACTGGGGTGCACCAAGATCACAAAGGTCCCTGTCCTCACAGAGCTCATGTTCTCATGGGCAGGAAGACAGACACGCAAAGAGATCTAGAATGTGAGGTCAGGTGTTCACAAGAGCTCCGGAGGGAACAGAGCACAGAAAGGTCAGAAATGGAAGACCCAGGGTCTCTGAAAGAAGTGTCAGGAAAGAAGTCTAAGGATGCCCTGATGTGAGCAGGACCTGAGGGCAGTATGGAGGGAGCCATGCCGAGGTCAGTAGTGTTGAAGAAATGGGGGTCGTGCCACTGACCTTGACCCAGTAGGACAGCAGGACACACACACACACACACACACAACACACACACTAAGGAGTGTGTGTGTTTGTCTGTGTGTGTCTTCAAGGCTGACGATTGAAGAGATCTTCTCAGGACCCAGGGCCCCATCTTTTCACCCCAATACATAGGTCTCAATATTGACTGATGCTCTCTCCATCTCCTAGCATCACTTTTAATCTTCTGGAATCCGCCCACCACTGCGCAAGTCACGATTGAAGCCCAGCCAACCAAAGTTCCTGAGGGGAAGGATGTCCTGCTACTTGTTCACAATTTGCCCCAGAATATTGCTGCCTATATCTGGTACAAAGGGCAAATAATGGACGTCCGCCATTACATTACAGCATATATAATAGACACTGAAATGATTATATTGGGGCCTGCATACAGTGGACGAGAAACAATATATTCCAATGCATCCCTGCTGATCCAGAATGTCACCCAGAATGACACAGGATCCTACACCATTCAAATCACACAGCGAGGTCATGGAACTAAAGGAGTAACTGGACATTTCACCTTATACTGTGAGTGATTCCACATGATCCCTGGGTGTTGGGGGGTGGGGAACACTTCTACTTTGCACACACAGGATTGTCAGGCCTGGACTGTGCCTGTGTCCCTCTCTACATTATGTCCCATATTGGGGTTTCGGCATTTAGTGCAGGACACACAGAGAGGAAACAAACTACAACAGATCAGAATTCCTTTCCTACCTCCAGACCCTGCAGACACTTGCTGTACAGAAAGGACAGTCTGATGGGGGGTGCTCAGCAGGAGGAGATCAGTCTCAGCCAGGCACCTCATGTCCTCTTCATAAACTTGACCCTGAGAAAGACCCTGGAGAACTGAGTGGGGCTTTGCCTAAGAGGCCCCTTGAGATACTCTCAGGAAAGCTCAGCCCTGGAAACCTCAACCCCAGATCGCTGTCCCTAAATCCTTACTCCAGATAAAGCTGAGGAGCCTGTGCCAGGGCTGGGTTGTGGCAGGGCTTACTGGGACCAAGGATTCACCAGCTGTCTGAGGACTGTGTCTCCTGGAGCTGCTCACCAGCCAGGGCTCAGCCCTCAGAACCTCATCTGGGCAAGGACAGAGTTTTCTTCACCTGAGACTCAGAGCGGAGAGGACAGAAAGACAAGCTTTGTAGGCCATCAGCCAACTGCCTTGTGAGGCTTAGGACACTCCCTAGAAAGTCTAATGTCCCCAGAAGCAGAAACAGAAGAGAGAAAATGTACCTGGCAGCAGCTTGTCCACAGGGATCTGACCTAAAGATGCTCTCTCATGGAAGTGAATAATAATAAATGCTGTTTGTGTGAACACCTCCACTGTGCCAAGCATTAGGTCAGGTGACTGTGAAGAATTTACAATTTATTCACAGATAGCATGAAAAGCCACAGTCCGTTCACCATTTAGCTTATTTGACTGTGAGAAAACTGGGGCACAGGAAGGCACAGTCACTGAACCAGAATCACGCAAACACAAACACAAAAGGCAGATCAGGGTCACATGAGGTCTGTCTGCAGCCACAGGCCCATCCTCTCCTCCACCAGAAGTGAGGAATTACTGGGTTCCAAGGACCCCGTAGTCATTTATTGGCTCAAATCTTCTTTTCAGCATCCAAACCTCAGAGGAGTGAGAGCAAATGGTCAGCTGATTAGTCTGTACTCCAGAACTAAATCACCTGCCTCAACCATCAGAGTCAGTGCAAAAAATGTCCAGGCCTCCCCTTCAGATCTTTACCCCTATCACTGAACCTGAAATCCTGTGTTTCCCAAAGTGTCCATGTCACTGGCATGACAGGATAAAGAGGAGGACCTTGTTTTCTTTCCCCACTCACACCCTGCACCAGCACGGACCCAGTGAGAGACACACACTCAGGAGCTCTCACATAACAAATGAAGGAATTGAATGAAGAAATGAATGATCCATAACCTCTATAGAGACTGGATCTCAGTTGCAGAATCCTAGGAGGTCTAGCCACACCTTTCCCTTGTCCTTCAGAGGCTGACACCCATCTTTCATCCCCCCACTACCTCTTGCCCCTAAAGACACCCCACCTCATGTAGGTCGAAACCCTTTGGCCACTGGAGGGTTTTCAGGACTCCCTGGTCCTTGACTGTTGAAAGGGGGCACCTGGTCCCTGGGGTCTCTGAAGTCACTGTAGCCCCCACTGTTCACTGCCATGCTGTCTCTGCCTCTCTGCTTCTCTGTGTCCCTCATCTACCTCCCACTTCATTCTAACTGGCAAGCCCTGTCCTGCACAGCTTCTTCCTCCACCCCTAGGCCTTCCCCAGACACTCCCTCTAACTAGGCTGCCTTCTCTTCCCTTCCTAACACTGTGAAATGGTCTACCCCCCAGGTAATAGGAAAGGCACAGAAATGTCCTGGAGTTTCCACTCCTGCCAGGCTTCATCTCCAGCCAATGTCTCCAAGTCACTAAGGGAATAAGCTTCCACTGTATCCCCATCCAGGGCTCTTTCCTGTTGTGAGGCTGATCTGTGAACAAGACCATGGGACAGGGATAGGCAGCTTCTCCATCCACTCTTATAATTCCAAGACATGTTCTTCTGGCCTCCTGCACAAACAAAACCAATTTATTCAGATGGTGATTTGCAGGAAAGAAAGATTTTAATGACTCCAAGTCTACCAAATAGGAGGACGGAGGTTTATTATTTCTCAAATCAGCCTCCCTAGTGGATCAAGGGTTACAAATTAATTTTTTCAATTTTAAAATCTTCTTTTTTTAAAATATACTTTAAGTTCTAGGGTACATGTGCACAACGTGCAGGTATGTTACATGTGTATATATTTGCCATGTTGGTGTGCTGCACCCATCAACTTGTCAGCACCCATCAACTCGTCATTTATATCAGGTATAACTATCATTGCAACACTACCACTAACTCCTCCGCATAATAGGCCCCCATGTGTGTTGTTCCCCTTCTCATGTCCAAGTGATCTTATTGTTCAATTCCCACCTATGAGTGAGAACACACGGTGTTTGGTTTTCTGTTTTTGTGAGAGTTTGCTGAGAATGATAGTTTCCAGCTGCATCCATGTCCCTAAAAAGGACACGAACTCATCATTTTTTATGACTTCATAGTATTCCATGGTGTATATGTGCCAAATTTTCTTAATCCAGTCTGTCACTGATGGACATTTGGGTTGATTCCAAGTCTTTGCTATTGTGAATAGTGCCACAATAAGCATATGTGTGCATGTGTCTTTATAGCAGCATGATTTATAATCCTTTGGGTATATACCCAGTAACGGGATGGCTGAGTCATATAGTATTTCTAGTTCTAGATCCTTAAGGAATTGCGATACTTTTTTCCATAATGGTTGAACTAGTTTACAATCCCACCAACAGTGTAAAAATATTCCTATTTCTCCACCTCCTCTCCTGCACCTGTTTTTTCCTGACTTTTTAATGATTGCCATTCTAACTGGTATGAGATGGTATCTCATTGTGGTTTTGATTTGCATTTCTCTGATGGCGAGTGGTGATGAGCATTTTTTCATGTGTCTGTTGGCTGTATGAATGTCTTCTTTTGAGAAATGTCTCTTCATATCCTTTGCCCACTGTTTGATGGGGTTGTTTGTTTTTTTCTTGTAAATTTGTTTGAGTTCTTTGTAGGTTCTGGATATTAGCTTTTTGTCAGATGAGTAGATTGCAAAAATTTTTTCCCATTCTGTAGGTTGCCTGTTCACTCTGATGATAGTTTTTCTTGCTGTGCAGAAGCTCTTTAGTGTAATTAGATCCCATTTATCAATTTTGGCTTTTGTTGCCATTGCTTTTGGTGTATTAGACATGAAGTCTTAGCCCATACCTATGTCCTGAATGGTATTACCAAGGTTTTCTTCTAGGGTTTCTATGGTATTAGGTCTAACATTTAAGTCTCTAATCCATCTTGAATTAATTTTCATATAAGGAGTAAGGAAAGGATCCAGTTTCAGCTTTCTTCTTATGGCTAGCCAATCTTCCCAGCACTATTTATTAAATACGGAATCCTTTCCCCATTTCTTGTTTTTGTCAGGTTTGTCAAAGTTGAGATTGCTGTAGACGTGTGGTAGTATTTCTGAGGGATCTGTTCTGTTCCATTGTACTATATCTCTGTTTTGGTACTAGTACCATGATTTTTTGGTTACTGTAGCCCTGTAGTGTACTTTAAAGGCAGGTAGCTTGATACCTCCAGCTTTGTTCTTTTGATTGAGGATTGTCTTGGCAATGCGGGCTCTTTCTTGGTTTCATATGAACTTTAAAGCAGTTTTTTCCAATTCTGTGAAGAAAGTCATTGGTTGCTTGATGGGGATGGCATTGAATCTATAAAT
>NW_012118622.1:457389-457793 GCF_000951035.1 Colobus angolensis palliatus
TCAGCCGGTTGCCAGAATGCAAAGAATGAGAAACATCTCAAAAGACCAATCTCAGGTTCTACAATAGTGATGTTATCTATAGGAGCAATTAGTTATGAATTTTGTAAACTCTGAGCAAATGACATTTGAGCAGTAAGGGATTATAGAAACTGTGCCTATATTTTGGCAGAATTCACTGCCCTCCTATAATCTTACTCTCATGATCTTTCACCAGTTTTACAAAGGCAATCCCTGAGCAAAATAAGGGTATTAGTGTTATGAAGGAACTATTATCATTCTTGCTTCAAAGTTAAACCATAAACTAAATTCCTCCCATGGTCAGCCTGGCCTATGTCCAGGAATGAGTGAGGACAGCCAGCCTGAGACTAGATGCCAGATGGAGTCAGCCATGCTAGTTTGCTGTC
>NW_012118622.1:457843-466683 GCF_000951035.1 Colobus angolensis palliatus
CTGAGACTAGATGCCAGATGGAGTCAGCCATGCTAGTTTGCTGTCACTGTTGTAATCTTTGCACTGACTCACCAGGGTGTCAGAGGCTGGACAGGCTTGTAATCTCCAAAGCCCATGGGCTGATTTCACCCATTTCACTCGTGACTCCATCCTCAGCCTACTATGGAGCCCGCATTCTCCAGTCACTTCCTAGAGACTTCTGGTTTCCTGTCAGGCATATAAGAAGCTTGAAATTTGTCACTCGGTTCTAACAGTAAGTAAACAGCTGAACGAACTCAAAAGTCGACAACTCGTTAAAATACCTCAGAGATAGCCAGGCACAGTGGCTCACGCCTGTAATCCCAGTACTTTGGGAGGCCGAGGAGGGCGGATCACGAGGTCAGGAGATCAGGACCATCCTGGAGAACATGGTGAAAACCCATCTCTACTAAAAATACAAACAAATGAGCTGGGCATGGTGGCAGGTGCCTGTAGTCCCAGTTACACGCGAGGCTGAGGCAGGAGAATGGCATGAACCCGGGAGGCAGAGCTTACCGTGAACCAAGATTGTGCCACAGCACTCCAGCCTCGGCAACAGAGCAAGACTCCATCTCAGAAAAAAAAAAAAAGTGCTGTTGGAGAAATGAAGAATGCTTTCGATGCTTACTAGTAGAATGCACACAGCTGAGGAAAGAATCCCTAGCTTGAGGATGTGTCAATAGAAACTTCCAAAAATGAAACAGGAAAGTTAAAAAAGAGTAGGGGAAAAAAAGTGGAGCAATATATTCAACTTCATATTTACCATTTTGTATTGACAATAGCAATTTTTAAATTTTGTAGTTATGGTACAACTACCAAGGCTGTAACATTCACATAATGGGAATACTCGTGGGTTCAGGGACCTGTTGGAGGTGGCCAGTGGGTGCTGTCTGATGGTTTTCCTGCCTGGGCCACATTCGATTGTTTCCTTATGATGATGCCATTTTCATAAGTTGGGATTCTTCGTGTGGGTGACACATGACCCATTGGCATCTCACTTAGACTCCTCTTAATTCACACAAACTTAAAGTCTAGTTTTATTTCCTGAGGTTGAGAGAAAATGAAGAAAGCACTTCACATACCTGTTTTGGGCTCCTCCACATTTTTCCTAACTATGCTCAGAAATTAGAAACAGGGAGTTCTTTTTATATTTACTAACATAACACACATCCCCTCTTTTAATTGGGCATCATTCCTCCCTTTATGTAATTGACACACTGACCAGTTCTGTCCTTTTAACGGGACTCTTTCTACTTAAGGACTTGCTAATTTCAAATCACCTCTGGCATCTTTCTTTGAGCATAATGTGATCCTGCTGAATTCACCCCACACCTCAACCTTAATTGGGTATCAAAAGAAATACTACTACCAGCAATTCATCTCAGATATTTGGACCATCAGTAAAAATTTCCACTTATGACAACATTTTAATGTTTCCTTCAATTTTTGTTTTGTTTTGTTTTGTTACTAGAGTCAGATCATAACATGAGGTCTAAACTCCTGACAATTTTTATGGGAAAATTACAATATTACAAATTGAGCATCCCAAATCCAGAAATCCAAAATCTGAAATGCACCAAAATCCAACAATTCTGACATCTGATGTGATGCTAAAAAGAAGTGTTCACAGGGGCATTTTGGATTTTAAATTTTTCAGATTTGGGATGCTAACCCAATACATCTACTGCGAATATTCCAAAATAAAAAAAGTTAGAACTCCAAAACACCTGGTTTTAAGCTTTCTGCATAAGGAACACTTTATCTGTATGAACTATAGGCATGAAGCTACACAGGAGATCTCTAGAACCTCCTCATCCTGCATAACTGAAACCGTACACTCATGGAACAATGCCCTACTCCCCCGACCCCAGCTCCTGGAAACTGCTATTCTACTCTCTGATTCACTCTGGAATCCACTGAGATGTGGTACATAGAGTAGTCAAACTCACAGAACCAGAAAGTAGAATGTCTAATGAGAGAAAGTATCCACAGGACTTTTTCCCAAATATTGGTCTAATAGCCACCAAACACATAGGGTCCATGAGGGCCAGACTTCCATCATGAGTTCATGCTCGCCCTTTCCACCAGTCAGTTCTGCATTTGCAAACATCCACATGTATTTCTAGAAAGATCCACATGGTCCTCACCTGCCCTCTACAGAGGGAAGGGAACATCATGGACACAGAATAGGGAACATGGTCTTGGTCCAAAGCTGTCAGCCCTTGCCTGTCCCCTTCACTCTTTGTAGGTCATTCCTTGGACTTTACTCTATCTTTAGAGGTCACCTGGCTCAAGTCAGTCACTATGAGACAGCTGGGAAAGCTGCCTCACCTTGTGGCTCTACTCCCTGATGACTGAACTGACCTCCAGGCTTGACTCTGGTCTCCCCTGTGTTATTTCTGCTGATGTGCCCAGTCCCAGGCCAGGCTTCCCAGTACCCAAAGAGTTTAAGGACACTGGGAAGTTCCATCATCCCTCTCTAGAATGCCCTTGGAAAGGGAAGCTGCAGAGAAAACATACCTTGGGGGGCAAAGTAGGACTGAAACTAAGAAGATTCCAGCACTGCATGATCCAGGTGAGGATCACATGGTGGGCCATGCATGCAGTTGGAGAGGGAGGGACTCAGAGAGGCACCAGGGGCTGTGACTGCTGGTCCCATGTGTTTCCATAACATAATGCTGCTGCTCAATTCACACTTGAGAAAGAGTGTGCTTCTCCCACATACAGAAGGCATGTGGGAGACATGCCTTCTCCTCACAATCTATGAGCCCTCAGATTGCTATGCATCGGTCTTGTAACACACACACCTGCCATGGGCTTTTAAGGACTTGGGTGGGCTGAGGAGTGGGAAATGCCGTCTCTGATTGAAAAATGTCTTTGGAGGAATGAAAGGTGCCACACAAGGCAATCTTCTCTCTATTATGTGCACAGTGGAGACTCCCAAGCCCTCCATCAACAGCAGCAACTTAAACCCCAGGGAGGCTACGGAGACTGTGATCTTATCCTGTGATCCTGACACTCAGGACGTAAGCTACCTGTGGTGGATAAATGGTCAGAGCCTCCCTATCAGTCGCGAGTTGCAGCTGTCCGAAAACAACAGGACCCTCACTCTATCTGGTGTCACAAAGGATACTGCAGGACCCTATGAATGTGAAATGAAGAACCCAGTGAGCTCCAGCCGCAGTGACCCAGTCACCCTGAATCTCCTCTGTGAGTATCTTCTGTTCCTCTGTGAGCCAGGCTGCCATCCCAAATACAAATGGCCAGACGCCAGGCCTCTCAGTCCCTCTCAGGTGCAAGTACAGAGACCTTTACCCCTGGACATCAAAGCTGGCCATGACTACTAAGAGTAGGCTTAGGCATGATCTACAATGGGAGAGAAGGGGCTGCTCCAGTCATGGGAGAGTCAGGGTCCACAGATTATGATGGGAGAAACAGGTGAATGTCTCAAGCAGCAGATCAGTGAACACAGCAGGGATTTGGCTGGGACTTCAGCGTTGTAACTTAGTTCACAGGGTCACTGTGGCCCTTCCACAGACCAGGATTTTCCCTTCCCTCTCACAACATCACCTGTGACTTTATTCTCTTTGCTCCAGATATCCTGGATGCCTCCACCATTTCTTCTTCATACACCTATTACCATCCAGGGGAATTCTCCAAGCTCTCCTGCCTCACAGACTCTCACCCACTGGCAGAGCATTCTTGGCTGATAGATGGGAAGTTCCAGAAATCAGCACAAGTGTTCTTTATCCCCCAAATCACCAAAACATGTAGAGGGGTCTATATCTGTTTCATCCATAGCTCAGTCACTGGTGGAACAAATCTCGTAATCAAGAGGGTCATAGTCCCTGGTAAGTGGATCCCTGATGCATTGGCAATATGTTTTCCAGTGAAGTCTATCTGGCTATCAGGGAAGAGCCACCTGCCCTCTGCAAAGGGAGAGGGAAAATCAAAAACCCAGGACAGGGAATATGTTTCTGCTCCAAAACGACCAGCTTTTGCCTGTCCCCTTCACTCTTTCTAGATCATTCCTTGCACTCTGCTCTATCTTTGGAGGTCACTGGCTCAAGTAGGTCATCATGAAACACCTGCAAAGAACTGCCCCACCTTGTGCCACCACAGCCTGATGACTGAACTGACCACCAGGTTTGACTCTGGTTTCCCCTGTCTTCTTTCTGCTGAAACATCCAGTCCCAGGCCAGGCTGCTCAATATCTTCAGGGTTTCAGGACAATGGGAAGTCCCATTATTACTCATCTCTAGAATGTCCTTGGAAATCGAAGCTGCAGAGAAATCACATCTAGGAGAGCAAAGTAGGATGGAATTTGAAAGGGACCCAGCAGTTGCACATTCCAAGTAAGGAACCCAAGGTGAGCCAGTCAGTCAGCTGATTAGAGAGGGACTGGAAGGTGTAACAGGGGTTGTGGTTCCCACTGATGTGTCTGTCTGTGACCCAACACTGCTGTTCATTTCGCACTTGAGAAAGCCTGTGCTTCCCTAAGATGCAGCAGGTGGCCTCATAGTCTTTGAGCCATTAGATCATCATGAGTCTGTCTTGTGACACACGTACCAACTATTGGCTTTCAAGGGCTCGGGTGGGCTGAGTTGTGGGAGATGCCAACTCTGACTGAAGGATGCCTGTGGAGGAATCAAAGGTGCCACACAGGACAAACTTCTCTCTGTTATCCACACAGTGGAACTGCCCGAGCCCTACATCACCAGCAAGAATTTCAACCCCATGGAGACAAAGAATGTTGCAGCCTTAACCTGTGAGCCTAAGACTCAGGGCTACACCTACATGGGGAGGGTAAATTGTCAGAGCCTCCCCGTCAGTCCCAGGCTAAAGCAACCCGGTAAAAACAGGATCCTCATTCTAACCGGTGTCACAAGAAATGACACAGGACCCTATGAATGTGAAATACGGGACTGAGTTGGTAGCATCTGCAGTGACCCAGTCACCCTGGATGTCCTTTGTATTTTTAGTTCCTCTGTGGGCCAGGCCACCAGATAAAATCCAAATGACCAGAGATCAGGCAGCTCTGTCTCTCTCAGGTACAAGTACAGACACTTTTATTTCTGGACACCCGAGCTGGCCATGACTCCCTGCCCTGGGAAAATCTGGGTAGGCACAGCCTCAACAAACAATACAAGGGGAGGGGATGCTTTTGTCATGGGAGACTTGGCATCTACGGCCTGTGATGGGAGAAACAGGTCAAGACCTCAGGCCTCGTCTCAATGAACACACAAGGGTTTGGCTGGGCCTTGAGGGTGTGTCTTGGCTCAGAGGGACACTGTGTCCCTTTAAGAGACCAGGAGCATCCCCTTCCCTTGGAAGACTTCACCTGTGGCTTTATTCTCTTTACTCCAGATGGTCCAGACTTCCCCAGCATTTTCCCTTCACTCACCGATTACCAATCAGGAGAAAACCTCCACTTGTCCTGCTTCGCGGATTCTAACCCACCAGCAGAGTATACTTGGTTGATGCATGGGAAGTTTCTGCAATCAGGACAAAAGCTCTTTATCCCCCAAATTACTACAAAGCATACCGGGATCTATGGTTGCTCTGCTCGTAACCCAGCCACTGGCAGGGAACGTTCCACATTCAAGATGATCGTAGTCGCTGGTAAGTGGATCCCTGCATCACTGGCAATAGGGTTTCAGGTGGAGTCTATCTGGCTTTCAGAGAAGAGTCAGGAAAACATTTTAATTCCCAGCCTGTGTCCCATGGGCAGAAGCAAATCCTAAATTCTCCTCCTGAACTCTCCCAATTTGTCTCTACAGACTCTCTTCTCTTTGTTTTTCTGTTTTCTCATGGCTGACATTGTGTCCAGCCTGAGAAAGGTAGGGAGGGGACTTTGTCAGCCCTGAGCCCTATGTGGTGGAAGAGTCTTCATAGAGGGACAAGAAGGAGAGTCGTCAAGATCAAGTTGCTTCTTGCTGTCACCAACACATCCCTTTCTACCACGTTTTTGTTTTCTTTTGCTTACTCCATGAGCTACAAGGAACATGTGAGGCTTTGAAATAAGCTTTCATTTTTCCCCCAAATGAGAGGAGGAAGCCCCTTGGATGAGAGAGGAGCAGCTCAGATTGCTGCCTGCTCTGCTCTGGGCTTCTCCAGTGACTGGCTCTTCCTGACTCCATCTGGTGTGGGACCAGCATGTGTAGAGAAAGAGCCCTGGTGGCCTCTCCTGGATTCGGCTAAATTGAACTGCCAGTTGAAGTGAAGGCTAGGTTGCAAGGAAATTAGAAGAGAGGGAGCCTTGGGGCAGACTCTTGAGCTGTGTCATGGCTCTGAAGTCACCGGCTGTATGAAACTGTTGACACAGCACGTGGGACACAGCACAGAGGACAGTGAGTGATGCACACTTGTAGAAACAGGGAGATTCACCTCTGGGGCTCTGCATGACAGGAAAGGGGCAATGCCACAGTGTGTATTTATAGAGTGTAAGACTACCAGGACACTTTATATACATCTAATATAAGACTTAACTTTAACTATTACTAAGTGTGCAATTTAGTATTGTGTAACCATCACACTATCCATTTCCAGAACTTTTTCCTTTTACCATATTAAACCTCTGCACAAAAGAAATGGTAACTCTCAATCCTTCTCCCCCTAACCCTTAGCACCCATCATTCTACTTTCTGTCTCTATGTAACTGGCTATTCTATCTTTTATAAATGGAATTATATAATAATTATCCTTTTGTGTCTGGCTTATATCACTTAGCATAATGTCTTCAAGTTTCATCCATTTTGCACGATATATTGGAATTTTATTCCTTGTTAAGGTTGAATAACATTTCGATGTATAGATATACTTCATTTGCCAACCCACTTATCTTTCAATGGACATTTCCGTTGTTTCCATTTTTGGCTATTGTGAGTAATGCTTCTCTGAACATCAATGTGCAAATATTTGTTCAAATTTCTTTCAATTCTATAGGCAGTATGTCCAGAAGTGGAATTGCTGGATCAAATGGTAATTTATTGTTTAATTTTTTGAGAAACAGCCACACCACTTTTCACAGTGGCTATAACATTTTCCATTCTCATCAGCAATGCACTAGAGCTCCAATTTTTCCATCTATTTGAAAACACTTGTTGTTTGGTGTTGTTGTCATTGTTGTTGTTTATCAAAGTCATCCTAAAGTGTGTGAGGTGGTGTCACATTGTGGTTTCGATTTGCATATCTCTAAGTATTCGTGACGCTGAGGAACTTTCTATGGCGTACTGGATATTTGTATATCTTCCTTGGAGAAAACTCAATTTTCATCCTTTGCTCATTTTTTAATTGGGTTTTTGGATGTTTGCTGTTGTCAACTTGTAGTTTTTCATGTATTCTGGAAATTAATTTGGTATCCCACATGTAATTTGCAAATATATTTCTCATTTCATGGATTGCCTTTTTACTTTCTTGATAATATTCTTTGATATATAAAAGGTTTTGATTTTTAAGAAGTCCAATTTATCCATTTTATTTGTTGCCTATGCTTTTGTTGTTACAACCAAGTAATCATTGTGAAATCCAGTATCATGAAGCTTTTCTCCTATGCTTTCTTCTAAGAGTTGTGTAGAGTTTGCTCTTACATTTAGATCTTTGATCTATTGTTGGTTAATTTTTGTATATGGTATTAGGTAAAAGTTCCACTCAGTCTTGCCCTTGGATATCCAGCTTTCCCAATATCATTTGGTGAAAGCACTGTCCTTTCTCCTTTGAACGATCTTGGCACACTCGATGAAAATCATTTGGCCTTATATGCAAATATTTCTTTCTGAACTCTGTTCTATTGCACTAATTTCTATGTCCTCCTTTATGCCAGTATCACACTGTATTAGTTACTGGGGCTTTGTAGTAAATGCTGAAATCAGGAAGTGTGAGTCCTGTAGCTTCTTTCCTCCTCTTCAAGGTTGTTTGTCTATTTAGAGTCATGACATTCAATATAAATTTTAGGACAGATTTTTCTTTTTCTGCAAAAATGTCACTGAGATTCTGATAGGAGATATATTGAATCTGCAGCTCACTTTGGGTAGCTTTATCCTCCTAACAATACTGAGTCTTCTAATTCATGAAAACAGAATGTCTTTCATTTTATTGATGTCATCATTAGGCAATATTTTATGGATTTCAGGTATAATCATTTCACCTCTTTGGTTAAACTTATTCCTAAATAGTTTATTCTTTTTGATATTAATACAAATTAAAATTTTTTTCTTAATTTCCCTTCAGATTGTTCATGGTTAGTGTATTGAAATATGACTGATGTTTGAATGTTGGTTTTGTATTGTGCAACATTACTGAATTCATTTATTAATTCTACTAGGTTTGTTCCATCTTTAGGATTTTCTACATAGAAGTTCAAGTTATCTGCGAACAGAAATAATTTTACTCCTTTCTTCCAATTTGAATGTCTTTTTTTAAATTCTCACCTAGTTTTTCTAACTAGACGTTTCAAAGCTACATTGAATAGAAGTGTCAAAAGCAGCATCCTTGTCTTGTTCCTGCTCATACAGGGAAAGCTTTCAGTCTTTCTCCATTGAGTATGATATTGACATTGAGTTTCTCACATATTGCCTTTATGTTGAGGTGGTTTCCTTCCATTCTTAGTTAGAACGTTTTTATTATGAAAAAACATTGGGTTTCATCAAATGCTTTTATTGATTCAATCTTATTACTGATTATAGTTCTAT
This sequence comes from Colobus angolensis palliatus, assembly GCF_000951035.1. Classification (NCBI taxonomy): domain Eukaryota; kingdom Metazoa; phylum Chordata; class Mammalia; order Primates; family Cercopithecidae; genus Colobus; species Colobus angolensis. Next base: position 466,552 of record NW_012118622.1, read on the forward strand.
TCATATTTTTGTGTTTTTCTAGGAATTTGTCTATTCCATCTAGGTTATCCAATTTATTGGCATACAATTATTTACAGTAATTTCATAATCATTTTATTAGAATTGGTAATAATCACTTCATTTTCTTTTTTC
>NW_012118622.1:466913-471956 GCF_000951035.1 Colobus angolensis palliatus
CCGCCCGTCTCGGCCTCCCAAAGTGCTGGGATTACAGGCTTGAGCCACCGCGCCTGGCCATTTTTTTTTTTTAAGAGAGAGAGACAGGCTCTTACTCTGTAGGCTAGCCAAGGATGAAATATAGTGGCGTGATTATGACTTACCACAGCCTCAATCTCCTGGGCTCAAGCAAATCTCATTCTTCAACCTCCCAAGATACTAGGACTACAGATGCATGCCAAGATGCCCAGCTAATTGATTTTTAATTTTTTTTTTGTAGAGACAGGGTCTCCCCAGCTTACCTATGCTGGTCCAAACACCTGCCCTCAGGAAATCCTCCCATTGTGACCTCCCAAAGTGCTACTATTAAAGTATGACCCACCAAACTGAGACTCCATTTTCATTTCTGATTTTAGTAATTTTAATCTCTGTTTTCTTTTTAGTCAGTCTAGTTAATGGTCATCAATTTTCTTGATTTTAGTTTGAAGAATCAACTTTTTGTTTCATTAATTTCCTCTATCATTTTTCCTTTCTCCATTTTATTTTTATCCATTCTAATCCTTATTGTTTCCTTCATTCATTGTGCTTGGGTTTAGTTTCTACTTCTTTCATACCCTGAAGTATGAGCGAGCTTGCTTCATACCATTCTTTTAAAGGTTTAACGTAGTCAATGAAACAAGATGCCACACACAGACGAATCAGTGTCAGCTGCTATATTACTACCATCGTCATTACCGTTGAGGTCAAATACTCCTAGAATGAATTCTCAGATCCACCTATTACTAGCCATATGACATCAGGAAAGATTTCACACTACACTAAGCTTCTGTCTTTTCATTGACAAAATGGAAATGTCTACCTGACAGGGTTAGTGTGAGAATTAAATGAAGTACAGGTAAAGTATTTAGCACAGGGCCTGGCACATAGGACATGCCCCTCAACAGTACCTATTTACACATATATATAGAACAAGGGGTAACACATAAAACTCTAGGACATGGTTACTGACAACTTGTAGGAGAGAAAGGAAAAAACCTAAGTGTAAAGAATCAAGCCTAGTATGTTAGTTTTTACCAACTGAGATGCATACAGGATGGGATTAGACATATAAGATAATGTATTAGGGAAGACACCTGTGAGGGAATGTGGGGCAGGCATGAAGGTAGTGTGGGAGAACTCACAGACCACTATGCAAAGCTGACTCCTGTGTAAAATAAAGAGAAGGAAATTTTAGGTATCAATGCAGTTCTAAGAGAGTATTTGCAAGGCTGATGGGGAGTCCTCCACCAGTTACCCATTAAAGTAAAAGACAGCCCCAGAGAACTAGATTTACTTTCATGCCCTTGCTGGGAGCCTGTGGGAAGGAAGCTTTCTGTGCAAAGGAGGTGGGGAATTTGAAATGCACTGACCTGGGCCTTCTGTCAATCATGTCCCTGCCATGAAAACCTGGCAGGGTCTCATTCACAGCAGCCACCACAGAGACACTGAGAAAAATATGCAACCATGAAAAGGTGGAAAAGTGGAAAGTTCCAATGACATAGAAAATAGCAATCAGCCTTTCTCACATCTGAAAGCTTTCTGAAATATCTGAATGCAGTAGAGAATTGACAGAGGACTGATCACCAACTGAGAAACATGGTGAGAGGGGAAATCAACTGCAAGAATATAATCATCTCCCATCAACTTTCCAACAGAAATAATATATTCCTTGAAGAAGCAATTATACAGCACCTCATGTTGCATGCTTGCTCTGAGGCTTCCCCCAGTAAAATCACATCACCTCCATTCCTTCTTTTCCATTCTTTCCATGACAGCTCCTTTAAGAAGAGGACATCTACCCTGGGTTAATCCGATATAGCAACCGTGATGTCATTACTGTATTTCAGGAAGACTGGCAGGTATGATGGGCTTTTCTCTTGTCCTGTTTCCTCCAGAGCTGACTGCCATGCTTGGGAGAGGGAAAAGACTTATTGGCCTGTATCTGGGACTGGATCTCCTCCTTCCTCCACCGAACTCCTGCTTCTCAGCACTAATTCCTGCAGTTCCCTTTCTCCCTGGCCTTTATGCTCCCTGTACCCCACTGTCTTTTAGACATAATTATCTCCAGCCTCTGCCTATTTGTTTCTCATATTCAAATGAGAAACACAATTTCACATTGTGAAACCATTTTCATTATTTTTAACATCTCTCAATAGTGTAATTCTCTCCATTCCATAAAGCTCAACCACTTCTCAAAGTGTTGCTTGACTTCTTGTCTCCAGACTTTGAAACCTTCCTTGCATATGATTGCCTCATTAACTTCCTAAAATCTAGTTAATTCACTTAATCGAGAATCTCCAGGGGTCTACTCTAGCCTATTTGGTAAGTTCACATTTCTTCTATTTACTAATCCTTCTCACTCGCTTTACCTCTACTTCCTAGTATAATGCCTCCATCCTAACTAGAACTGTTTTCCTACACATCCTGCCCCTTCACCCATATAGACAAAAAATTCTTAGTTCCAGTGCTATGCCTAAAAACAGGGTGAACTCCCCTCCACCATCTGCACTACAGACTTAACCACACCCTTCATCACAATCAATTTCTGACCTCATGGAGAACAAAGACTTTAGGATTTACCTGTGAACCTGAGACTCAAAACACAACCTGTGTGTGGTTGAGACACTTCCCTGATGACAAATTCACGTGTTCAGAAAAGATACAGAAATGAAAATGGCAAGGTCCCTAACTCAGGGAACATAAAGCATAAGACAGGAAATGAGACCTGAGAATAATCATGATACCAAAATAGAAAAAAAAGTGGAGGCCACAAGAAATCAGAGAAATCTGATGGGAAATATAGCTACACATTGGAATCACTGGAAAACATTTTTAAAAGTGGCTGCTCAAGCCTCCCCCATTAGTTCCAGTTTAAAGGTCTGGAGAGGGACAGAGACACTGGTAATTTTTAAGTCTTCCCTGATACTACAAACATGTAATGAAAATGGAGAACTCCTGTTGTAATAGGTAGAACTTAAAACTAAATCAATGATTTTCAGGTAGAAGTACTGGAATTACCTAAGGACCGTTTTCAACATATGTAAGACTATACTTTTTCGGCCCTACTTGTTAATGGGCTGCACCAAGAACTCAGTAATCCAGTTGGGAAACAGAAGCTGAATGAAAAAAGCACTTTATTTGATATATTAAAATATATATAAAGCACTTTCAAATGAGGGATAAGTGATGCTAAACCTTCTCTAAATAATATTTATGGGAATGTTAAAAATATGAGTATTCTAGGCTGGGAGCGGTGGCTCACACCTGTAATCCCAGCACTTTGGGAGGCCGAGGGGGAGATCATGAGGTCAGGAGATCGAGACCACCCTGGCTAACATGGTGAAACCCCGTCTCTACCAAAAATACAAAAACAAACTTAGCCATGGGTGGTGGCAGTTGCCTGTAGTCCCAGCTACTCCGGAGGCTGAGGCAGGATGATGGTGTGAACCTGGCAAGCGGAGGTTGCAGTGAGCAGAGATTGTGCTACTGCACTCCAGCCTGGGTGACAGAGTGAGACTCTGTGTCAAAAATAAAGAAATAAATAAATTTTAAAAAGTGAGCATTCTAAAAACTATATAACATTTCTGGAAATTGAATACGTTATCAGTCATAGTGTCATATGTCACAGAAGTAACTAGATTTCTATGTGAGCTGTGTCTTTGCCATAATAAACCTAATAAAAGTCTCATTAGATTTTTAACCATAGTCATTTTAAATCTTTGTCATTCCCAGACAGTTGCTTTGGTTATTCCTTGAAGTGTTTATAATCAGCTAGAGTCCAAAATTGCTTTTTCTTCGAGGAGATATAGGAAAAACACTCTGACAACGACTCTTGAATACAAGTTTCTGATAACTTCAAGATCGTACCACTGGACTCTCTGAGAACTTTCAAATTTTTAATGAACAGGCTGATACCTTCATGAAATTCAAGACAAAGAAGAAGACAAGAACTCAGTTTTATTGAACTAAACAATCAAAAAGATAATGTTTTCATAACTTTTTATTTGAAAATGTGCTGATTCTTTGAATGTTTTATTCTCCAGATTTATGAACTTTTTCTTTTAAGCTATTTATACTTACAACAATTTGGTAAAGTATACTTTTGTAAACAAAAATAGAAACATTTGCTTTTGCTCCCAATATGAGTGACTCAGAATTGGAAAACTATTCATGTGTATTCATATGTTTACGGTAATAAAGTTATTTGCACAAGTTCAGTAAGAATTTTATCTTTTTATAACAGGACAAATTTGAAAACATTGGTTATATTACCAAGGTTTTGACTGGATGTTCTATCTGAGAATATATGTAGAATAAACCCATAGGGAATGCAGGCAAACTCTGAAGTTGGCCTTGGTTTGGCTTCCTAGTCTCAAGAGGTTTTTCACTCACATAGTCTCAAAATAAAGGGATGGAGGAAGATCTACCAAGCAAATGGAGAACAAAAAAAAGCAGGGTTGCAATCCTAGTCTCTGATAAAACAGACTTTAAACCATCAAAGATCAAAAGATACAGAGAAGGCCATTAGATAATGGTTAAGGAATCAATTCAACAGGGAGCACTAACTATACTAAATATATATGCACCCAATACAGGAGCACCCAGATTCATAAAGCAAGCCCTTAGAGACTTACAAAGAGACTTAGACTCCCATAGAATAATAATAGGAGACTTCAACACCCCACTGTCAACATTAGACAGATCAACGAGACAGAAAGTTAACAAGGATATCCAGCAATTGAACTCAATTCTCCACCAAGTGGACCTAATAGACATCTACAGAACCCTCCACCCCAAATCAACAGAATATACATTCTTCTTAGCACCACATTACACTTATTCCAATATTGACCACATACTTGGAAGTAAAGCACTCCTCAGCAAACGTAAAAAAACAGAAATTACAACAAACTGTCTCTCAGACCACAGTGGAATCACACTACAACTCAGGACTAAGAAACTCAATCAAAACCGCTCAACTACATGGAAACTGAACAACCTGCTCCTGAATGACTACTGGGTACA
>NW_012118622.1:473884-478862 GCF_000951035.1 Colobus angolensis palliatus
ATAGAGCAATGGAACAGAACAGAGCCCTCAGAAATAATACCAGACATCTACAACCATCTGAACTTTGACAAACCTGACAAAAACAAGAAATGGGGAAAGGATTCCCTATTTAATGAATGGTGCTGGGAAAATTGGCTAGTCATAAGTAGAAAGCTGAAATTGGATCCTTTCCTTACTCCTTATACGAAAATTAATTCAAGATGGATTAGGACTTAAATGTTAGACCTAATACCATAAAAACCCTAGAAGAAAACCTAGGTAATACTAATCAGGACATACACATGGACAAGGACTTCATGTCTAAAACACCAAAAGCAACGGCAACAAAAGCCAAAATTGACAAATGGGATCTAATGAAACTAAAGAGCTTCTGCACAGCAAAAGAAACTACCATCAGAATGAGGAGGCAACCTATAGAATGGGAGAAAATGTTTGCAATCTACTCATCTGACCAAGGGCTAATATCCAGAACCTATAAAGAACTCAATCAAAATTACAAGAAAAAAAGAAACAACCCCATCAAAAAGTGGGCAAAGGATATGAACAGACAATTCTCAAAAGAAGACATTCATACAGCCAACAGACACACGAAAAAATGTTCATCATCACTGGCCATCAAAGAAATACAAATCAAAAGCACAATGAGATACCATCTCACACCAGTTAGAATGGTGATCATGAAAAAGTCAGGAAACAACAGGTGCTGGAGAGGATGTGGAGAAATAGGAACACTTTTACACTGTTGGTGGGACTCTAAACTAGTTCAAACATTGTGGAAAACAGTGTGGCGATTCCTCAAGGATCTAGAACTAGAAATACCATTTGACCCAGAGATCCCATTACCAGGGGTATACTCAAAATATTATAAGTCATGTTGTTATAAAGACACATGCACACATATGTTTATTGCAGCACTATTCATAATAGCAAAGACTTGGAATCAACCCAAATGTCCATCAGTGACAGACTTGATTAAGAAAATGTGGCACATATACACCATGGAATGCTATGCAGCCATAAAAAAGGATGAGATCATGTCCTTTGTAGGGACATGGATGCAGCTGGAAACCATCATTCTCAGCAAACTATTGCAAGAAAAGAAAACCAAATACCGCATGTTCTCACTTATAGGTGGGAATTGAACAATGGGATTTGGACACAGGAAGTGGATTATTACACACAGGGTCCTATTTTGGGGAGGGGGTGGGGGAGGGATAGCATTAGGAGATATACCTAATGTAAATGACGAGTTAATGGGTGCAGCACACCAACATGGTACAAGTATACATATGTAACAAACCTGCACGTTGTGCACATGTACACTAGAACTTATAGTATAATAATAAAAAAAAAAGGGATGAGTTCATATCCTCTGTAGGGACATGGATGCAGCCGGAAACCATCATTCTCAGCATACTATCACAAGAACAGGAAACCACACACCACATGTTCTCATTCATAGGTGGGAATTGAACAATGAGAACACTTGGACACAGGACAGGGAATATCACACACCGGGGTCTGTGTGGGATGGGGGGAGGGAGGGGATAGCATTAGAAGATATACCTAAAGTAAATGACGAGTTAACGGGTGCAGCACACCAACATGGCACATGTATACATATGTAACAAACCTGCATGTTGTGCACATGTACCCTAGAACATAAAGTATAAAAAACAATTTATAAAGGCAAAGGAAATTAAAAAGAAAAGAAGAGAAATAATGGAAGCCCAAAACTATGGTTATTGAGACTAATGATAATTCTTTAAGTTTTGATCATATTCTCACCTAAGTGAGAGTACAGACACTTCAAAATAGAGCCTCACACGCTGGATGTTATATACTCCCACTGAAATTTTAAGGAAGCAGATAGCTCCCAAAACAGATCATGTTTTCCTGTAAATAGAAGATTTCAGTCTACATGAGAGAGCATAATAAGGAAATCCCCTCTGCTTTAACTTTTACCAAAATAAGTGACCTGAAGTACTCTGATGTTAATCAATTTATTTCTATGGCTTTGTTTACTGATTCACATTTGACAAAACCCAATGTTCTGTTATTGTATTGCCCAGGGGGAGTTATCACTGTATCTGTAGAGGGAGAGCTGCCCCAAATCATAAATCACGAATAAAACCCAACTACATCTATAACTAAATTAATTGAAATTTTGTCTTGTCACACATGTTCACAGAAAGCAATGGCCAGTGGAGTCTCTCAGGCTGCATCATTCTCACTCTGACCCTCCTGCCTTTCTCTTTCACTTACAAGGACCTTTATGATGACACTGGGAGACACCCAGATAATCCATAATAAACTTCCCATCTCAATATACTCAACTGCATCACCGTTGAACAGTGTTTTTTCCAAGAAAAGTAAATGCATGTGTTCCAAGGGTTAGGATGGGAATTTTTTTTTTTTTTTTTTTGAGACAGTTTCACTCATGTTGCCCCAGCTGGAATGCGGTGGGGTGATCTCAGCTCACTGCAACCTCCACCTCCCAGGTTCAAATGATTCTCCTGCCTCAGCCTAACAAGTAGCTGGGATTACAGGTGCCCGCCACCACATCCAGCTAATTTTTGCATTTTTAGTAATAACAGGGTTTCACCATGTTGGCCAGGCTGGTCTCGAATTCCTGACCTCGTGATTTACCCGTGTCGACCTCCCAAAGTGCTAGGATTACAGGCGTGAGCCACTGCACCCAGCCTGGATGTGGACATTTTTAAGAGGCTATTATTCTGCCTCATACAGGTCACTTTCATAAACATTACCCACAATAAAAATATGTTTGCCTTCCTTCCATGTCTCACTTTTCGGTCTACACAAACCACAGTGAAACATACTAGCTCTGCTATGAAGTGGCTGGATGACCCTGGGTCCCTCATTTGACCTCCCTAAGCCTCTTTCCTCATCTGCAGTTTAAGGCTGACTCTTACTACATTGGAAAATGACACTGGAAGAGTAAATTAACATTTGTAAGACATTAGTCACAGAACCTCGTACCTGATGCGCCCTTGGTGAACATTCCTTTCAGTCCTTTCCTTTCACTATCCCATTTTTCTTGCCCTCACTCATCTTTTCCTTCAACTCCTTTCTCTTCAATAACTTTCTCAGACTATCCTGCCAATTAAATAAGCCACAGAACCCATTCTCTCATGACTCTGATGTTATGTTCTTGTGACAGAGTCTGTTATAAACTCAAGGCAATGGTATTATGTATATGAAGAGGTCTGTTTGCAACAAGAAATCCTTTTTATGTTCACACAAAATTTATACATGATTTGTTTTAACTTACACATGCCAGTCTCAGTTCTACCCTGTTATTTCATGCATGCACTTCATTATTTTATTCTTCAGACTTTTTCCTTACACCTTAAAAATTAGGATAGTACAAAAACAAAAGTAATGGCCTGGGCCAGAAGAGGGTATTCCTTTAGCAAGATGAAAGCTTTCCTTTCTCAAGGTGAATGCTATCTGCAAGGCAGTCCTGAAGCCCATTTCTGGGTTTGGCTTACATCACAGCCACTCCACTCTAGGACACGTTCTTAGATTCCCAGGAGATAATGATTGTCACAGAAGCCACACCCACTCTGAGCATTCCTACTGTTAGGTAAACAAATGTTTACAGAAGGTGGTGCATGAGTTACTCCTCCTAAACTTTTCTACTCCTGGAAGTTAAGCTTCCCCACTAACCAGCCTCATCTCCAGCTGGCCTGGACCCTGACTGGAAAGTACCTCCCCACTCTGGATGGCCAGGGTGGCACTTTCGCCTATTCCCATAATTATAATAGCTCACACACTGATGCAGCACTCACTATGACCAGGCACTATCCTAAGAGCTTTTCATGTAGCTACACTCCTGACAAAAATACTCTCAGTGCCACCACTCCATTTTCAGAGATTAAAAAAAAAAAAAAAAAAATTCAGAGATTAAAAAAAAAAAAAAAAAACTGTGGCAAAGAAGTATGTACCCACTGTCACCTAACTTCATAATTTAACCTCATCCTCCACTTCATCTGGTAAGATGACACTCTAAAATTAACAAGGTCTCCTGAATGATATCCACCTTCAAAAGTGACTTTTGTCCCATTTGCTTTCAAGATTTGACAGCCAGCATTTTGTTTTCTGTCTCATCCTTCACTTATGTACCTGTTCCCTAACACTATATTCACAACTGCACAGTCCTGCATAAAAGCTAGCTTTTAGAAACCTCAATCACTTTTGGAAAAAAGAAAGGCCACGTTCCAAGTCACACAAAACATCATTTTTTATTCTATTGTCAACTATTTGCATGACCATTCCCTGGCCATAAACAAGTGCACTAGAAACAGAAAGTGTAATGAGAAGAAAGTAGGAGGAGGGTGAGTTTCTAGATAGACACACAGGGAAGATACGCCAAATCCAGAAAAATTCATAAAATTCATCCAAGGAGTGTTGCTTTGAACAATGACAGCCTCACCTGCCACGTTCCACGGTGTTGGCCTCTTACTTCCTTCTCAACCTGCCCTTCCTCGTCTTGCTTTCAACCAGCACAGGTCCCATAGGGCGGCCTCGATGTCAGGCCCTGGATGGCATGTGAGGCTATAATGATACAACCACAATGTGAAAGTGTAAGTGTTTTTACTACTTACAGACACTAGGGAACACTCGGCATACCTGGAGACCACAGATACAGAGGTCAGTGAGCCCAGGCAGGGAGGAGAGAAGAGAGAGACAACCCAATGGCTTTAGTAAGTCCAGGTATTATCTGACAGCTTTTAAGCAAAGAGCTTTAATGAATGTGTTTAAAGCAAGCAGCAAACACTGGGACCAGGAGATAATGCTGTGACTGAGAAGTGGTCAATTTAAATGTTAGGGCAAATGTCAGAATTATCAGTTTAAAGAAAGCAGATAGAGAGAGAGTAGACCGGCCGGGCTCCTCTCCTTGAGCCCGGCCGGGCGGTGGCTCAAGCCTGTAATCCCAGCACTTTGGGAGGCCGAG
>NW_012118622.1:479132-505578 GCF_000951035.1 Colobus angolensis palliatus
ATGGCGTAAACCCGGGAGGCAGAGCTTGCAGTGAGCTGAGATCCGGCCACTGCACTCCAGCCCGGGAGACAGAGCGAGACTCCGTCTCAAAAATAAAAAATAAAAAAAAAAAAAATAAAGAAAGTAGCCCAGTACACCAAGCAGGAGAGATGCCTCTAAGATCTTATTGCTGGCCACCAACTGGAGCCACTTGAACCAGATACAGTATTGAAAACAGCCATGGTGAGCAAGGCCTGCCTCTGATGGTAGGCAAATAAATTTACACCACAAAAAATGAATGCCAAGGTACCATGACACTATGAGCACTCATGACATCCCGGGAGACCAGCAAGGTGTGGTACTGCGTCCTGGAGTCAGAGTGCTGGGTTCTGGTCCCTGGGAGTGAGAAAATGAAAGTGACTTGTCCCTGCTTCCCTGGCATTGATCCTCCCACCCTGCTGCTCCGTTTTCTGCTCCCAAGTCAATGTGCAGTGCTCAGCCCCAGACATCACTGCCCCCAGGGTATTCACAGTGTCGCCTACTGCACGCAAACATACAGTCACAGAAGGTGACAAAAATCTGCATTCAGGATATCTGACTGTGAAAGAGGGAGAACAGTGAACGTGGAGCCACAGAGACTGGAACTCACGGGGCTGGAAGTTAATGGAGCTGTAACATAACATATGTGTGACCTCGCGTGAAATGTGCAGATCCTTGTGGAATAAAACACGCAGCCTGGCCTAGGACTTCGGCCACCCACACTTCCCTTCCAGTCCACCAGAGGGCGGCGGAGTCCCTCCAGCTTGAAGCTTTCCCAGGGGATGCAGACTTCCCTCAGCAGAACCCACAGCCAAGCAGGGTCCGCCCTCACCAAGGTCACCTCGGCCCAAGTCCTCAACGTCCTCCATGCTCCCACACGGACTCTGTCAGCTCCTCCCTGACATGGCGGTCGCCAACCTAATACCACTCCCTCTGCAGGCAGCTCCTGCCCCACACACCTGCTCCTTCCCTGGGCTCAGCTAAAAAGACATCTCCCAGGGCAGCGATGGTGCAGGCCACACCACACTGCGCGCTTTCCCCTGATGACCTCCCTCCATCCTCATCAACTCTTTCTGACACTGCTCCCTAAATGCCCGCCCCTGCTCCATCTGTCCTGTTTTCAGAGGCATCCCAGGCCAAGCCTAGCGCTGACACAGAACAGCGGCTGCCTGAGGGCCCACAGCCTCCCCGAGAATCAGTCAGGCACCCTGACCTGCCTGCACGCTGTACCCCATGGGGCTCAGAGCACGTGTTATGGTCACACACAGTCACCATCCAGGATGTGGCCACCTACCCCCTTCAGTCCCTTGGGAAGAGAGACCTCTCCTGTGTCCCTGCCGGGAGAAGGGAGTATTATTGCTCTTTGCTCCCAGAACACAACTCACTCCCACCTGCCTTCTCAGGGGTGAGCAACGTCGCTCCAAACAGGATCTCTGGCGACTGCCTGTTCCTTCTCTACAGAGAGCAGCTTGGCCAGGTCAAAACCCTCAGGACAGACTCCTGGGTATGTCAGCACATGGAGGGCTGAGCCCATCACGACTACGCAGTAAGTCGGGATGAATCTCTCTAGCTCTGAACCCCTGCTCTGTCCCAGGCTCTCCTTCCTGAGTCTCCATGAGCCATGTTCCACGGGGTTCCTGGGTAACTCCCCACTTCCTCCTGCACCACCACGGGGAAGTGTACTATGGTGACTACAGTACAATCCGATGTGCAGAGAAAAGAGGACACCAAGGATGGTCAGGAAGAAATGAGAAACCCTGAGCCCCAGCTCAGTCACCAGTCCCCAGGGAACAATAGCGTGACTGAGAACTGTCCCTTTGACCATGGGACTCATAGCCCCCACTGAGCAACCAGCACAGGCCTCTCCTCCCAAGAGGCAGGAGAGGTTCATCCTGCACACCTCCAGGAAGGACAGTTTCCTCTGGGACACCCAGGTCCTGAATGTCCAGCCTTGGAAGCTGCAGCCAAGCTAGACACAATTAGAGAAACGAAGGCTCCCTCACACCAGGCAACACACAGCTCACTCACAGCATTATGGGGTATCCCTGTGACAGGGACCTGGTGCAGCTCCAGCCTCCTGCACTGAAGGAGAGAGCCAGATGGGGATGAAAGTGAGCAAAGGGTGCAAATGTGCACCCTGACCCAGAGCCATGGGGACAGCAGGAGGCTGAGGCCCAGGACTGTGCTTGCCCAACCTACAGGGTATGTGTGTGACTGTGTGTGTCTGTGCGTGTCTCTTTTGTGTGTGTGTTTGTGTTTCTGCACATAGTGTGCATTGAGATTTGGTGACAGAATCACTGCTGGAAAGAGGCAGAGGCCTCCACAATTCCCAGGGACCTGACACACAGACAAAAGAAAAAGAGAAGGAGGGACAAGGAGACAGGACTGAGAGGGGAGGGGACAGAGAGGTGTCCTGGGCACAGACCTCACCCATGAGCCCGAGAAGTGCTCCTCCCTCGGGAAGAAGCTCAGCACAGAAGGCGGAAGGAGAGCACGGCTGACAGCTGTGCTCAGAAAGTTTCTGGATCCCAGGCTCATCTCCACAGAGGAGAACACGCAGGCAGCACAGGCCATGGGGCCCCTCTCAGCCCCACCCTACACACTACACATCACCTGGAAGGAGCTCCTGCTCACAGGTGAGGAGAGAACTTCCTGTGAGAGGACAGGAGGAGGAAGTAGAATGATTGGATGGGGTTTCCTGGAGAGGACGGGGTCCTTAAAAGTAAAAGTCAGCACTTTGGGAGGCTGAGATGGGTGGATCATCAGGTCAGGAGTTCAAGACCAGTCTGCTCAACACAGGGAAGCCCCGTCTCCACTAAAAATACAAAAAATTAACCAGGTGTGGTGGTGTGCTCCTGTAATCCTAGCTACTCAGGAGGCTGAGGCAGGAGAATTGCTCAAACCTGGGAGGCAGAGGTTACAGTGAGCGGAGACTGTCCACTGCACACCAACCTAGCCAACAGTAAGAGACTCCGTCTCAAAAAAAAAAAAAAAAAATACAGGAAAAAAGGCTCTGTTGGAGCCTAGATAGGGGAAAATATACCAGAGAGGAACAGGGGTCAAAACAGGAAAATCACATTGAACTGGAATTGGTAAGAGGCAGGAAAATCTCAAGTGTTCTGTTTTCCTGGTTAAACATCACTGGCCACTACATTTTGAAAAATGATAATAATAACTATTATCAAATGACACTTCAAATGAAAATATAAGCAGGGCATGAAACACTGTCCTCAGCAAAAAACCTCAACCATTGGGGAAAGAAAAAAAATATCCCCCAGGCATGGAGGGTCCTGGGAACTCTCACATCTACAGGAGTCTGAAGCCTGTCCCAGGCACTGGGGTGCAGACAAGATCACAAAAGTCCCTGTCCTCACGGAGCTCATGCTCTCATGGGCAGGAAGACAGACATGCAAAGAGATCTGGAATGTGAGGTCAGGTGTTGACAAGAGCTCCTGAGGGAGCAGAGCAGGGAAAAGTAAGAAAGGGAAGATCCAGGGTCCCTGAAGGAGGTGTCTGAAAAGAAGTCTAAGGATGCCCTGATGGGAGCAGGACCTGAAGGCGTTTTGGAGGAAGCTGTGCAGACCTCTGGGGAAGAGGATTCCAAACAGAAAAATGCTGAGGTCAGAAGTGTTGAAGGAATGGGGGTCATGCTGCTGACCTTGACCCAGTAGGACAGTAGGACACAAACACACAATCACAAACACACAAAAAAGGGGTGTGTGTGTATGTGTGTGTGTGTCTTCAAGGCTGATGATTGAAGAGGTCGTCTCAGGACCCAGGGCCCCATTTTTTCACGCCAATACATAGGTCTCAATACTGACTGACACCCTCTCCACCTCCTAGCATCACTTTCAATCTTCTGGAACCCGCCCACCACTGCCCAAGTCATGATTGAAGCTCAGCCAACCAAAGTTTCTGAAGGGAAGGATATTCTTCTACTTGTCCACAATTTGCCCCAGAATCCTGCTGCCTACTTCTGGTACAAAGGGCAAATAATGGACCTCCACCATTACATTCAGCATATACAATAGACACTGAAAGAGTTATATTTGGGCCTCCATACAGTGGACGAGAAACAGTATATTCCAACGCTTCCCTGCTGATCCAGAGTGTCACCTAGAAGGACGCAGGATCCTACACCGTAGAAATCATAAAGCAAGGTGATAGGACTGAAGGAGTAACTGGACATTTCACCTTATACCGTGAGTGATTCCACATGATCCCTGGGGGTTGGGGGGCGGGGTCACTTCTACTTTGCACACACAGGATTGTCAGGCCTAGACTGTGCCTGTGTCCCACTCTGCATTATGTCCCATGTTGGGGTTTTGGCATTTAGTGCAGGACACACACAGAAGAGACAAACTACAACAGATCAGAATATCTTTCCTGCCTCCAGACCCTGCAGACACTTGCTGCACAGGAAGGACAGTCTGATGGGGGGATGCTCAGCAGGAGGAGATCAGTCTAAGCCAAGCACCTCATGTCCTTTTCATAAACATGACCCTGAGAAAGACCCTGGAGAACTGAGTGGGGCTTTGCCTACAAGGACCCCTGAGATACTCTCAGAGAAACTCAGTCCAAGAAGCCTCAACCCCAGACCCCTGTCTCTAAATCCTTACTCCAGATAAAGCTGAGGAGCCTGTGCCAGGGCTGGGTTGTGGCAGGGCTTATTGGGATGAAGGATTCACCAGCTGTCTGAGGACTGTGTCTCCTGGAGCTGCTCACTGCTAGGGCTCAGCCCTCAGAGCCTCATCTGGGCAAGAACAGAACTTTCTTCACCTGAGACTCAGAGTGGAGAGGACAGAAAGACAAGCTTTGTAGGCCATCAGCCAACTGCCTTGCAAGGCTTAGGACACTCTCTAGGAAGTCTAATGTCCCCAGAAGCAGAAACAGAAGAGAGAAAATGTACCTGGCAGCAGCTTCTCCACAGGGATCTTATCCAAAGGTGCTCTGTCATGGAAGTGAATAATAATAAATGCTGTTTGTGTGAACACCTCCACTGTGCCAAGCATTAGGTTAAGATGACTGTGAAGAATTTACAATTTATTCACAGATAACATGAAAAGCCCCAGTCCATTTGTCATTTAGCTTATTTGACTGAGAGAAAACTGAGGCACAGGAAGGCACAGTCACTGAACCAGAGTCACACAAGCACAAAAGGCAGATCAGGGTCCCATGAGGTCTGTCTGTAGTCACAGGCCCATCATCACTTCCACCAGAATTGAGGGCTTATTCGGTTCCAAGGACCCTGTAGTCATTTATTGGCTGAAATCCTCTCTTCTTAGGCATCCAAACCTCAGAGGAGTGAGAGTAAATGGTCAGCTGATTAGTCTGTACTCCAGAACTAAATCATCTGCCTCAACCATCAGAGTCAGTGCAAAAAATGTCCAGGCCTCCCCTCAGATCTTAACCCCTATCACTGAACCAGAAATTCTATTTTTCCCAAAGTGTCCATGTCACTGGCATGACAGGATAAAACAGAGGACTTTGTTTTTGTTCCCCACTCACACCCTACACCAGCACAAGTACAGTGAGAGAGACACACTCAGGAGCTCTCACATAACAAATGAAGGAATTGAATGAAGAAATGACTGATCCATAACAACTTTAGAGACTGGATCTTGGATGCAGAATCCTACGAAGTTTTAGCCACACCTGTCCCTTGTCCTTCAGAGGCTGACACCCATGATTCATCCCCCCACTTCCTCTTGTCCCTAAAGCCATCCTACCTCATGTGTCACTCTTAAGCTCTTTGGTCACTGGAGGGTTTTGAGGGCTCCCTGGTCCTGGACTGGAAATTGGGGCACCTGGTCTGTGGGGTCTCTGAAGTCACTGTAGGTCCCACTGTTCACTGCCATGCTGCCTCTGCCCCTTTCTGCTTCTCTGTGTCCCTCATCTTCCTCCCACTTCATTCTAACTGGCAAGCCCTGTCCTGCACAGTTTCTTCTCCCACCCCTAGGCCTTCCCCAGACACTCCCTCTAACTAGGCTGACTGTTATGTTCCCTTCCTGCTAACACTGTGGCCTGGCCCACCTCCCAGGAAATAGAAAAGGCACAGAAATCACCCGTAGTTGCCACTCCTGCCAGGCTTCATTTCAAGCCAATGTCCCCAGGTCACTAAGAGAATGAGCTTCCACTGTATCCCCATCCAGGACTCTGTCCCTTTGTGAGGCTGTTCTGTGGACAACACCATAGGACAGGGATAGGCAGCTCCTCCGTCCACTCTTAAAATTCCCAGACAAGTTCTTCTGGCCTCCTGCACAAACAAAATCAATTTATCCAGATGGTGATTTGCAGTAAAGAAAGATTTTAATGACTCCAAGTCTGCCAAACAGGAGGACAGAGGTTTATTATCACTCAAATCAGCATCCCTAGTGAATCAGGGGTTAGAGATTTTCAAGGATAGTTTCAGGGGCACAGGACTAAAAAATGTGTACTGCTGATTGTTTGGGGATGGAATCATGCGGGCGGAGGGAAATGATCTGTTTCCGCTTGAATCCACCTCTAGGTGGGGACAAAGTGACTGGCTGAGCCATTAGTCATGGGTATGGATGAAATCAGTTGGTTTCCAGAATGTAAAGAATGAGAAACATCTCAGAAGACCAACCTCAGGTTCTACAATAGTGATGTTACCTATAGGAGCAATTAGTTACAAATTTTGTCAACTCTGGCCAAATGACATTTGAGCACTAAGGGATTATAGAAACTGTGCCTACATTTTAGCATAATTCACTGCCCTCCTATAATCTTACTCTCATGATCTTTCACCAGTTTTACAAAGGCAATCTCTGTGCAAAATAAGGGTATTAGTTTTATCGAGGAACTATTATCATTGTTTCTTCAAAGTTAAACCATAAACTACATTCCTCCCATGGTTAGCCTGGCCTATGTCCAGGAATGAGTGAGGACAGCCAGCCTGAGACTAGATGCCAGATGGAGTCAGCCATGCTAGTTTGCTGTCACTGTTGGAATCTTTGCACTGACTCACCAAGGTGTCAGAGGCTGGACAAGCCTGCGGTCTCCAAAGCCAATGGGCTCATTTCACCCATTTCACTTGTGACTCCATCCTCAGCCTACTATGGAGCTCACATTCACCAGTCACCTCCTAGAGACTCTAGGTTTCCTATCATATAACAAGTTTGAAATTTATCACACGGTTCTAACAGTAAGTAAACAGCTGAACAAACTCAAAAGTCAACAACTCATTAAAATCCCTCAGAGATGGCTGGGCACAGTGGCTCATGCCTGTAATCCCAGCACTTTGGGAGGGTGAGGCAGGTGGATCAGAAGGTCAGGAGATCGAGACCATACTGGCAAACACAGTGAAACCCCATCTCTACTAAAAATACAAACAAATGAGCCGGGCATGGTGGCGGGCGCCTGTAGTCCTAGCTACATGGGAGGCTGAGTCAGGAAAATGGCATGAACTTGCAGTGAGCCAAGATTGTACCACTGCACTCCGGCCTGGGCAATAGAGTGAGGCTCCATCTCAGAAATAAAATAAAATTTAAAAAAGTGCTGTGAGAGAAATGAAGAATGCTTTTGATGCTTACTGGTAGAAAGCACACAGCTGATGATAGACTCCCTAGCTTGAGGATGTGTCAATAGAAACTTCCAAAAGTGAAACAGGAAAGTTAAAAAAGAGTGGGAGAAAAAAAGTGGGACAACATACTCTACTTCATATTTAACATTTTGTATTGACAATATCAATTTTTCAATTTTGTAGTTGTGGGACAACTACCAAGGCTGTGACACACACGTAATGGGAACACTGGTGGTTTTGGGGACCTGTTGGAGGTGGCCAGGGGTTGCTATCTGATGGTTTTACTGCCTGTGCCACATACAATTGTTTCCTCATGATGATGACATTTTCATAAGGTGGAGTTCTTCGTGTGGGGGACACATGAGCTATTGGCGTCTCAGTTAGACTCTTCCTAATTCACACAAACTGAAACTCGAGTTGTATTTCCTGAGGTTAAGAGAAAATGAAGAAAGCATTTCACATACCTGTTTTGGGCTCCTCCACATTTTTCCTAACTATGCACAGAAATTAGAAACAGGGAGTTCCTTCTATATTTACTAACATAACACACTCACTTCCTTTAATTTGGCATCATTCCTCCCTTTTTTTAATTGACACACTGACCAGTTCTGTCCTTTTAACGGGACTCTCTCTACTTAAGGACTTGCTAATTTCAAATCACCTTTGGCATCCTTCTTCGAGCATGCTGGAATTTGATCACGCTGGAATTCACCCCACACCTAAACCTTAATTGGGTATCAAGAGAAATACTACTACCAGCAATTGATCTTAGATGTTTGGACCATCAGTAAAAATTTGCACTTATGACAACATTTCAATGATTCCTCCAAATTTCTTTTTGTCTTGTTACTAGAGTCAGAACATAACATGAGGTCTAAACTCCTAAGAACTTTTTATGGGAAAATTACAGTATTACAAATTGAGCATCCCAAATACAGAAATCCAAAATCTGAAATGCTCCAGAATCCAACACTTCTGACTCCTGATGTGATGCTGAAAAGAAGTGCTCACTGGAGCATTTTGGATTTTAAATTTTTCAGATTTGGGATGCTAAACCAGTACATCTATTGCAAACATTCCAAAAGAAAAAAAGAAGGTAGAAATCCAAAATCAATTTTTTGGTTTTTTAAAACCAAAAAATCCTGGTTTTAAGCTTTCTGCATAAGGAACACTTTATCTGTATGAACTATAGGCATGAAGCTGTACAGGAGATCTCTAGAACCTCCTCAACCTGCCTAACTGAATCTGCACAGCCACGGAACAATGCCCTATTCCCCCAATCCCAGCTCCTGGAAACTACTATTCTACTCTCTGATTCACTTTGGAGTCCCCTGAGATGAGGTACATAGAGTAGTCAAACTCATAGAATCAGAGAGTAGAATGTCTAATGACAGAAAGTATCTGCAAGACTTCTTCCCAAATATCGTTCTAATAGCCACCAAACACATATGGACCGTGAGGGCCAGACTTTTGTCATCAGTTCATGTTCGCCCTTTCCACCAGTCAGTTCTGCATTTGCAAACATCCACATGTATTTCTAGAAAGATCCACATTTTCCTCACCTGCCCTCTACAGGGGGAAGGGAACATCATGGACACAGAACAGGGAACATGGTCTTGGTCCAAAGCTATAAGCTCTTGCCTGTCCCCTTCACTCTTTGTAGGTCATTCCTTGGAATCTGCTCTATCTAGGCAGTTGGAGAGGGAGGGACTCAGAGGGGCACCAGGGACTGTGACTGTTGGTCCCATGCCTTTCCATGACCCAATACTGCTGCTCAACTCACACTTGAGAAAGCCTGTGCTTCTCCCACATAAAGCAGGCAACCTCACAATCTCTATGCCCTAAGATTGCCGTGCATCTGTCTTGTAACACACACACCTGACATGGGCTTTTAAGGACTTGGGTTAGCTGAGAGGTGGGAAATGCCATCTCTAATTGAAAAATGTCTTTGGAGAAATCAAAGGTGCCACACAGGGCAATCTTCTCTCTGTTTTCTCCACAGTGGAGACTCCCAAGCCCTCCATCTCCAGCAGCAACTTAAACCCCAGGGAGGCCGCGGAGACTGTGATCTTATCCTGTGATCCTGACAATCAGAACGCAAGCTACCTGTGGTGGATAAATGGTCAGAGCCTCCCTATCAGTCCGAGGTTGCAGCTGTCCAAAAACAACAGTACCCTCTTCTATTTGGTGTCACAAAGGATACTGCAGGACCCTATGAATGTGAAGTGAAGAACCCAGTGAGTTCTAGTCACAGTGACCCAGTCACCCTGAATCTCATCTGTGAGTATCTTCTGTTCCTCTGTGAGCCAGGCTGCCATCCCAAATACACATGGCCAGAGGCCAGGCCTCTCAGTCCCTCTCAGGTCCAAGTACAGAGATCTTTACCCCTGGAAATCAAAGCTGGCCATGACTACTAAGAGTAGGCTTAGATCTGATCCACAATGGGAGAGAAGAGGCTGCTCCTGTCATGGGAGACTTAGGGTCCACAGTTTATGATGGGAGAAACAGGTGAATGTCTCAGGCTCCAGATCAGTGAACACAGCAGGGGTTTGGCTGGGACTTCAGTGTCGTGACTTAGCTCACAGGGTCACTGTGGCCCTTCCACAGACCAGGATTTTCCCTTTCCTCTGACAACATCACCTGTGACTTTATTCTCTTTGCTCCAGATGGCCTGAATGTCCCCACCATTGCTTCTTCATAAACCTATTACCATACAGGGGAAGTCCCCAAGCTCTCCTGCCTCACAGACTCTCACCCACTGGCAGAACATTCTTGGCTGATTGATGGGAAGTTCCAGAAATCAGCACAAGTGTTCTTTATCCCCCAAATCACTAAAACATATAGAGGGGTCTATGTCTGTTTCATGTATAACTCAGCTACTGGTGGAACAAATCTCATAATCAAGAAGATCATAGTGCATAGTAAGTGGATCCCTGGAGCAATGGCAATATGTTTTCCAGGGAAGTCTATCTGACCATCAGGGAAGAGCCACCTGCCCTCTGCAAAGGGAGAGGGAAAATCAAAAACCCAGGACAGGGCATATGTTTCTGCTTCAAAACCACCCGCTTTTGCCTGTCCCCTTCACTCTTTCTACATCATTCTTTACACTATACAGTAACAATGAACAATCTGAAAGGAAATTAAGAAAAGAATTTCCATTCACATTAACATCAAAAGGAATAAAATATTTTGGAATAAGTTTAACCAAAAAGGTCTAAGGGTTATACCTTGAAAACTGCAAAGTGTTACTGAAAGACATTAAATACAACATCAATATTTGGAAAGACATTTCATTTTCATGGATTCAAAGAATCAATATTGTTAGGAAGACAATACTACCCAAAGTGAGCTGCAGATTCAACACAACCCCTACCAGAATCCCAGTAACATTTTCTGCAGAATTACAAAAACCTGTCCTAAATCTGACCTGACAGGCTCTTATTAATGACTGCCACAACAGAGACACTGAGGAAAAAGTGCAACCATGGAAACGTGGAAAGTTTTGATGACATAGAAAATAGCAATCATTATATCTCACATCCCAAAGCCTTCAAAAATATACAAGTGCAGCATGAGCAGTACGTAATCGACTAAAAACCAATCACAAAGCTAGAAACGTGGTGAGAGAAAAAAAAATGACATGAATGTATTTGGCTTATCACCTCCCACTTTGGCGTACTTAACTGATGCTGAAAAGAAAAGCTCACCAGAGCATTTTAGATTTTGAATTTTTTGGATTTGGGATGCTGAACCAGTAAGTATGTGACAAATGTTTCAGAACCAAAAAATGTCAGAAATCCAAACCACTTTTTGTCTTAAGTCTTATGCATAAGAAACACTCAATCTGTGTGAACTGTAAGCATTAAGCTGTACAGCAGATTTCTTGAACCTCCCCATCTTGCATGACTGAAACTGCACACCCACGAACAACTTCTGATTCTCCCTACTCCCAGCTCCTGGCAACCAGCAGTCTCTTCTCAGATTCACTCTAGAATCCATTTACATGAGGTCTCTAGAGTAGTCAAACCCATGGAATCAGATAGTAGAGTGTCCAATGAAAGAAAATATTTGCAAAACTTCTCCCCAAATTTGTCTCATATCCATCAAACACACATGGTCCATGAGGATCAGATTTCCAGCAGTTCATTCCCACCATTTCCACCAGTCAGTTCTGCATTTGAAAATCTCCAGATGTATTTCTGAAAAGATCCACATAGTCCTCACCTGCTCTCTGCAGAAGGAGAGGAAACTTAAAGAACCCAGAATAGGGAACATGGCTCTGCTCCAAAGCCACCAACTCTTGCCTGTCCCCTTCACTCTTTCTAGATCATTCCTTGCAGTCTCCTCTGTCTTTGGAGGTCACTGGCTCAAGTAAGTCATCATGAAACACCTGCAGAAAACTGCCCCACCTTGTGCCTCCACTGCCTGATGACTGAACTGACCTCCAGTCTTGACTCTGGTCTACCCTGTCTTCTTTCTGCTGAAACATCTAGTCCCAGGCCAGTCTGCTCAGTATCATCAGGGTTGCAAGACAATGAAATGTCTTGAATTTCAATGAGTAATAATGGGAAGTCCCATTATTACTCATCTCTAGAATGTCCTTGGAAATGGAAACTGCAGAGAAATCACATCTAGGGGGGCAAAGTAGGATGGAATTTGGAAGAGGCCCAGCAGTTGCACATTCCAGGTAAGGAACCCAAGGTGAGCCAGCCAGACAGCTGATTTGAGAGAGACTGGTAGGGGTACCAGGGGCTGTGAATCCCACTGACGTGTCTGTCCATGACCCAATACTACTGCTAAATTCACACTTGAGAAAGTCTGTGCTTCCGTAAGACAGAGGAGGCGACCTCACAGTCTTTGAGCCCTTAGATCATCATGCATCTGTCTTGTGACACACGCCCCAGCTATTGTCTTTCAAGGACTCAGGTGGGCTGAGAGGTAGGAGATGCCAACTCTGAAGGATGCCTGTGGAGGAATCAAAGGTGCCACACAGGACAATCTTCTCCTGTTATTCACCCAGCTGAGCTGCCTAGGTCCTACATCACCAGCAACAACTTCAACCCCATGGAGAATAAGAATGTTGTAGCCTTAACTGTGAACCTAAGACTCAAGGCTACACCTACGTGTGGTGGGTAAATGGTCAGAGTCTCCCGGTCAGTCCCAGGCTAAAGCAACCCGGTAAAACTAGGATCCTCATTCTAGCCAGTGTCACAAGAAATGACACAGGACCCTATGAATGTGAAATACAGTACCGAGTTGGTAGCATCCCCAGTGACCCAGTCACCCTGGATCTCCTTTGTATCTTTGGTTCCTCTGTGGACCAAGCCACCAGCTAAAATCCAAACGACCAGAGGCCAGGCATCTCAGTCTCTTTCAGGTCCAAGTACAGACACTTTTATTTGTGGACACCCAAGCTGGTCATGACTCCCTGCCCTGGGAAAACCTGGGTAGGCACAGCCTTAGCCAAGAATATAAGGGGAGGAAATGCTCTCGTTATGGGAGACTTGGGGTCTATAGCCTGTGATGGGAGAAACACGTGAATACCTCAGGCCTCGACTCAGTGAACACAGAAGTGGTTTGGCTGGGCCTTGAGGGTGTGTCTTGGCTCAGAGGGACACTGGTCCCTTAAGAGACCAGGAGCATCTCCTTCCCTCAGACGACATCACCTGTGGCTTTATTCTCTTTACTCCAGATGGTCCACAGTCCCCAGCATTTTGTCTCCATTCACCCATTACAGTACAGGAGAAAACCTCTACTTGTCCTGCTTCATGGAATCTAACCCACCGGCAGAGTACTCTTGGACGATTAATGGGAAGTTTCTGCAATCAGGACAAGAGCTCTGTATCCCCAAAATTACTACAAAGCATAGCAGGCTCTATGGTTGCTCTGCTCATAACTCAGCCACTGGCAGCTGTCTTGGAGTTGCTCTGTTCAAGATGATCAAAGTCTCTGTTAAGTGGATCCCTGCACCATTGGCAATAGGGTTATAAGTAGAGTCTCTCTGGCTTTCAGAGAAGAGTCAGGAAAACATTTTTATTCCCAGCCTGTGTCCCATGGGCAGAAGAAAATCCTAAATTCTCCTCTTGAACCCCCCTAATTTGTCTCTACAGACTCTCCTTTCCTTGAGTTTCTGTTTTCTCATGGCTGACCTTGTGTCCAGGTTGAGAAAGGTTGGGAGGGGGCTTTGTCAGTCCTGAGCCCTATGTGGTGGAAGAGGCTTCACAGGGGGACAAGAAGGAGTGTCCTCAAGGTCAAGTTTTTTTTCACTGTCATCAACACATCCCTTTCTACCACGTCTTTGTTTTCTTTTACCTACTCCATGAGATACGAGGAACATCTGAGGCTTTGAAACAAGCTCACATTTTTCACCGAAATGAGAGGAGGAAGCCCCTTGGATGAGAGAGGAGTAGCTCAGACTGCTCCCTGTTCTGCTCCAGGCTTCTCCAGTGACTGGTCCTGCCTGACTCCACCGAGGGTGGGACCAGCATGTGTCGAGAAAGAGCCCTGGTGGCCTGTCCTGAATTCAGCTAAATTGAGCTGCCAGATGAAGTGAAGCCTATGCTGCATGGAAATAAGAAAAGAGGGTGCTTCGGGGCAGACTCTTGAGCTGTTTCCTGGCTCTGAAGTCACCGGCTGTGTGAGGCTGTGTGCACAGCACTGGGACACAGCACAGAGGACAGTGAGTGATGTACACTTGGAGAAATAGGGAGATTCCCCTCTGGGGCTCTGAATGGCAGGAAAGGGGCAATACCAAAAAGTGTGTATTTATAGAGTGTAAGACTACCAGGACACTTTTTATATGTATAATATAAGGCTTATCACTATTTCTAAGTGTGCAATTTGGTGTTGTGTAACCATCACACTATCCATTTGTGGAACTTTTTCCTCTTACCATATTAAACCTCTGTACCCAATAAACAGTAACTCTCCTTCTTCCCCTAACCCTTAGCACCCACCATTCTACTTTCTGTCTCTATTTAACTGGCTATTACATCTTTTATAAATGGAATTATGTAATAATTATCCTTTTGTATCTGGCTAATTATTAGCATAATGTCTTCAAGGTTCATCCATTTTGCACGATGTATTGGAATTTTATTCCTTGTTAAGGTTGAATAACATTTCGATGTATAGATATACCTCATTTCCCTACCCACTTATATTTCAATGGACTTTTCCACTGTTTCCATTTTTGGCTATTGTGTGTAATGCTTATCTGAACATCAATGTACAAATAATTATCCAAATTTCTTTCAATTCTATAAGGAGTATGCCCAGAAGTGGAATTGCTGGATCAAATGGTAATTTATTGTTTAATTTTTTGAGAAACAGCCACACCACGTTTTACAGTGGCTATAACATTTCCCATTCCCATCAGTAATGCACTAGAGCTCCAACTTTTCCATCTATTTGAAAACACTTGTTGTTTTGTGTTGCTGTCATTGTTGTTGTTTATCAAAGCCATCCTAAAGTGTGTGAGGTGGTGTCACATTGTGGTTTTGATTTGCATATCTCTAAGTATTCGTGATGCTGAGGAGTTTTGCATGGGCTTATTGGATATTTGTATACCTTCCTTGGAGAAAGTCTATTTTAATACTTTGTTCATTTTTTAATTGGGTTTTTGGATGTTTGCTACTTTTTCATGTATTCTGGAAATTAATTTCTTATCACACTTATAATTTGCAAATACTTTTCTCATTTCATGGGTTGCCTTTTTACTTTCTTGTTAATGTTCTTTGATATATAAAAGGTTTTGATTTTTATGAAGTCCAATTTATCCATTTTATTTGTTGCCTATGCTTTTGTTGTTACAACCAAGAAATCATTGTGAAATCCAATATCATGAAGCTTTTCTCCTGTGTTTTCTTCTGAGAGTTGTATAGCTTTTGTTCTTACATGTAGATCTTTGATCTATTGTGGGTTAATTTTTATATATGATGTTAGGTAAAGGTTCCACTCATTCTTGCCCTTGGATATCCAGCTTTTCCAATATCATTTGGTGAGAACACTGTCCTTTCCCCATTGAACGATCTTGGCACACTCGAATAAAATCATTTGGACATATATGCAAGTATTTCTTTCTGGGCTCTCTGTTCCATTTAATTAATGTCTATGTCCTCCTTTATGCCAGTACCACACTGTATTGGTTATGGGGGCTTTGTTGTAAATGCTGAGATCAGAAAGTGTGAATCCTCCAGCTTCATTCTTCCTTTTCAAAGTTGTTTGTGTATTTAGGGTCATGACTTTCAACATAAATTTTAGGATGGATTTTTCTTTTACTGCAAAAATGTCACTGAGATTCTAATAGGAATTGTATTGAATCTGCAGCTCACTTTGGGTGGTATTGTCCTCCTAACAATAGTGAGTCTTCTAATTTATGAAAACAAAATGTCTTTCATTTTGTTGATGTCATCGTTAAGCAATATTTTATGGATTTCAGGTATAATCATTCCACCTCTTTGGTTAAACTTATTCCTAAATATTTTATTCTTTTTGATATTAATACAAATCAAAATTTTTCCTTAATTTCCCTTCAGATTGTTCATGGTTAGTGTATTGAAATACAACTGATGTTTGAATGTTGATTTTGTATTGTGCAACATTACTGAATTCATTTATTAATTCTAACAGGTTTGTTCCACCTTTAGGATTTTCTACATATAAGTTCAACTTATCTGAGAATAGAAATAATTTTACTCCTTTCATCCAATTTCAATGTCTTTTTAGAAATTCTCATCTAATTTTTCTGACTAGACTTTTCAATACTACATTGAATAGAAGTGTCAAAAGCAGCATTCTTGTCTTGTTCCTTCTCATACAGGGAAAGCTTTCAGTCTTTCTCCATTGAGTATGATATTAGCATGGAGTTTTTCACATATTGCCTTCATGATGAGGTGGTTTCCTTCCATTCTTAGTTAGAATGTTTTTATTATGAAAAATATTGAATTTTATCAAATGCTTTTATTGAGTCAATCTTATTATTGATTATAGCTCTATTCATATTTTTGTGTTTTCCTAGGAATTTGTCTATTCCATCTAGGTTATCCAATTTATTGGCATACAATTCTTTACAGTACCTTCATAATCATTATTTTATCAGAATTGGTAGTAATCATTTCATTTCCTTTTTTCCTTTCTTTTTTTAGACGGAGAGACAGGTGCTCACCCTCTAAGCCAGCCCAGGCTGAAATACAGTGGTGTGACTATGCCTCACTGCAGCCTCAAACTCCTGGTCGCAAGCAATTCTCCTCCTTCAGCCTCCCAAAATACTAGGACTACAGATGTATGCCACTATGCCCAGCTAATAAGTTTTAAATTTTTTTTGTAGAGACAGGGCCTCCCCAGGTTACCTATGCTGATCCAAACACCTGGCCTCAAGGAATCCTTGGAATGTGACCTCTTAAAGTGTTAAGATGCAAATATGACCCACCATGCTCAGACTCCATTTTCATTTCTGATTTTAGTAATTTTAATCTTCTCTCTTTTTTTCTTAGTCTAGTTAATGGTCGTCAATTTTGTTGATTTTATTTTGAAGAATCAACTTTGGTTTCATTAATTTTCTGTATTCTTTTTCCATTCTCCATTTTGTTTTTATCCACTCTAATCCATATTGTTTCCATCATTCACTGTGCTTGGGTGTAGTTTGTTCTTTTTTCATATCCTGAAGTATGAGAGAGCTTGCTTCACACCATTCTTTTAAAGTTTTAATGCAGTCAATGAAAAACGATGCCACACACAGATGAACCAATGTCAGCTGCTATATTACTACCATCATCATTAGCCTTGAGGTCAAATAGTCCTAGAATGAAATCTCAGATCCTCTGATTACTAGCCATATGACACCAGGAAAGATTTTACATTACTCTAAGCTTCTGCCTTTTCATCAGCAAAGTGAATTACATGAGGTACAGGTAAAGTATTTAGCACAGGTCCTTCCACATAGGATGTGTCCCTCAACAGTACCTATTTCCATATATATATAGAAAAAGAGGTAACACATAAAACACTAGGACATGGTGACTGACTACTTATGGGTGAGAAATCCACACCACACCCACTACTTGTGGGTGAGAAGTGCAAAGAATCAATCCTGGTATGTTAGTTTTCACCAACCGAGATGCATCCATGATGGGGTTAGACATATAAGATAATTTATCCGGGAAGACACCCGTGAGGAAATGTGGGGCAGGCATGAAGGTAGTGTGGGAGAACCCACAGACCACTATGCAAAGCTGACTCCTGTGAAAAAGAAAGAGAAAGAAGTTTTAGGTATCAATGCAGTTCTAAAAGAGTTTTTGCAAGGTTGATGGGGAGTCCTCCAACCAGTCACCCATTCAAGTTAAAGAGAGTCTCAGAGAACTAGGCTTGTCTTCACGCCCTTGCTGGTAGCCTGTGGGAAGGAAGCGTCCTGTGCAAAGGAGGTGGTGAATTTGAAATGCACTGACCTGGGCCTTCTGTCAATCAGGTCCCTGCCATGGACACCTGGCAGAATCTCATTCATGGCTCACAGAGACACTGAGAAAAACATGCAACCGTGAAAAGGTGGAATGGTGGATAGTTCTAATGACAAAGAAAATAGCGATCAGCCTTTCTCCCATCCGAAAGCTTTCTGAAATATCTGAGTGCAGTAGAGAATTGACAGACTACTGATCAAAAACCTAGAAACACGGTGAGAAAGGAAAAAAAACTGCAAGAATATAATCATGTCCCATCAGGTTTCCAACAGAAATAATGCATTCCTTGAAGAAACAATTATAGAGTACATCATTTTACATGTTTGTTCCTGAGGTTCCCCCATGTAAAATAGCATCATCTTCATTCGTTCTTTCCTTTTCTTTCTATGACAGCTCCTTTAGGAAGAGGATATCTATCCTGGAACTGTCCGATATAGCAACCGTGATGTCATTTCTGTATTTCAGGAAGTCTGGTAGGTATGATGGCCTTTTCTCTTCTCCTGTTTCCTGCAAGGCTGACTGCCATGCTTGGGAGAGGGAAAAGACTTATTGCCCTGTATCTGGGACTGGATCTCCTCCTTCCTCCACCGAACTCTTGCATCCCAGCACTAATTCCTGCAGTTCCCTTTCTCCCTGGCCTTTATGCTCCCTGTACCCCACTATCTTTTAGACATAATTATCTGCAGCCTCTGCTCATTTCTTTCTCAGATTTAAATGAGAAACACATTTTCACATTGTGAAACCCTCTTCATTACTTTTAACATCTCTCAATAGTGCAATTCTCTCCATTATCATAAAGCTCAACCACTTCTCAAAGTGTTGCTTGACTCCTTGTCTCCAGACTTTGAAACCTTCCTTGCATATGACTGCCTCATTACCTATCTAAAATCTAGTTAATTCACTTAATCAAGAATCTCCAGGGGTCTACACTAGCCTATTTGGTAAGTTCACATTTCTTCTATTTACTAATCCTTCTCACTTCCTTTACCTCTACTTTCTAGTATAATTCCTCCGTCCTAATTAGAACTGTTTTCCTGCACATCCCTGTCCCTTCACCCACATAGACGTAAAATTCTTAGTTCCAATGCTAAGCCTAAAAACAGGGTGAACTCCTCTCCACCATCTGCACTACAGACCGAACCAACCTTTCATCACAAGCAATCTCTGACCTCCTGGAGAACAAAGACTTTAAGATTAGCCTGTGAACCTGAGACTCAGAACGCAACGTATGTGTGGTTGAGACCTTTTTCTGATGACCAATTCACATGTTCAAAAAAGATACAGAAATGAAGAAGGCAATGTCCCTACCCCAGGGGACATAAAGCCTAAGACAGAAAATGAGACCTGAAAAAAATGATGATACTAAAATAGAAAAAAAGTGAAGGCTGCAAGACATCAGAGAAATCTGATGGGAAATATAGCTACACATCAGAATCACTGGAAAACATTTTTAAAAGTGGGTGCTCAAGCCCCACTCATGAGTTCCAGTTTAAAAATCTGCAGAGGGACAGAGGCGCTGGTAATTTTTAAGTCTTCCCTGACACTACAAACATGTAAAGAGGATGGAGAGTTCTTGTTGTAATAAGTAGAACTTAAAACTAAATTAATGATTTTCAGGTAGAAGTACTGGAATTACCTAAGGACCTTTTTTGACATACATAATAATATGTTTTTTAGCCCTAATTATTAATGGGCTTTACCAAGAACTCAGTAATCCAGTTGGGAAACAGAAGCTGAATGGAAAAGCCACCTTATCTGATTTGTTAAAATACATATAAAGCATTTTCAAATGAGTGATAAGTGATGCTAAACCTTCTCTAAATAATATTTATGGGAATGTTAATAATATGAGTATTCTAGGCTGGGCGCAGTGGCTCACGCCTGTAATCCCTGCACTTTGGGAGGCCGAGGCTGGCAGATCATGAGGTCAGGAGATCGAGACCATCCTGGCTAACATGGTGAAACCCCGTCTCTACTAAAAACTCAAAAACAAAATTAGCTGGGTGTGGAGGCTGTCACCTGTATTTCCAGCTACTCCGTAGGCTGAGGCAGGAGAATGGCATGAACTCAGAGGTGGAGCTTGCAGTGAGCAGAGATCTTGCCACTGCACTGCAGCTTGGTCTACAGAGCGAGATTCCATCTCAAAGAAAAAATAATTAAGAATTTTTTAAAAAATGAGTTCTAAAAACTGTATGAAATTTCTGGAAATCGAACATGTTATCAATCACGGTGTCATATGCCAAAGAAGTAACTAGATTTCTATGTGAGCTGTGTCTTTACCATAATAAACATAAAAAAAACTCATTAGATTTTTAATCATGGTCATTTTAAATCTTTGTCTTTCCCAGACAGTTGCTTTGATTCTTCCTCAAAGTATTTACAGTCAGCTATGGTCCAAAATTGCTTTTTCTTCAAGGGGATATATGGAAAATTCTCTGACAATGACTCTTGAATACAAGTTTCTGATAACTTCCAGATCATACCACTGGACTCTCTGAGAACTTTAAAAACTTTAATGAACAGGCTGATACCTTCATGACATTCAAGACAAAGAGGAAAAAAAAACTCAGTTTTATTGGACTTAATAATCAAAAGAATAATGTTTTCATAATTTTTTATTTGAGAGTGTGCTGATTCTTTGAATATTTTATTCTCCAGATTTATGAACGTTCTCTTTTAAGCTCTTTATACTTTACAGCTATTGGGTAAATTACACTTTTGTAAACAAAAATGGAAACATTTGCTTTTGTTCCCAATCCTAGTGCCCTAGAATTGGGAAACTATTCATGAGTATTCATGTGTATTCATATGCTTAGGGTAATAAAGTTGTTTGCACAAGTTCAGAAAGAACCTACTCTCTGTATAACAGGACACATCTGAAAACATTGGTTATATTACCAAGGCTTTGACTGGGATGATCTGCTTGAGAATATACACAAAATCAACCCATAGGGAATGCAGGGAAAGTCTGAAGTTGGCCTTGGTTTGCCTTCCTAGTCTCAAGAGGTTTTTGGAAGTTTAATCTGAGAGTCTTTAAAACTTCTAGCAAATAAAGTTTAAAAAGATCTTCTATGGTCCATTGATACTCTTGCTGCACTTAGGTAAAAAATCTAGTCAAGTTCGGTGAGACTCAACCTATTTTGCAAACAAATTCATCGTCCTGGGATTATCCTTGGTAAAAATAGAGACCCCAATATGGAGACAAATTATTTTGAAAAGAAAAACTGTAGTACACCTGTTACCAGACTAAACCACTGTTCATTATCTTTGAGCATTTATAATCTACTGGTAGACTGGAATGGACCCTGAATTCTTTTAGTTATTCCAATTCAATTTTCTCCAATGAAATCATTAAGAACAAGAACAGCTCTGTTCCTGAAGCCATATAAGCTAGAGGTGGACAACTCAATGTAAATTTCATGGGAAAACCCTCGTATCTGAGGTGTGGGCCACTCAGAGCTCACCAAATGTTCAACACCATCACTTAGAGACACTTAAACTGCAAAGCACAACAGCAAGTTGATGACTGTACACTGTGGACAGCTTTTCTCAAGATGTCAGAACAAAACTAGCCATCATGATGAGACTCTTACCTCTCTTAATTTGTCCTTGCTTATGCCTGTCTCCTTTGCTTCCCAGAGTAGTACTGTACTTAGGATTTCACAAGAAGTAACTTCTGAGTGTAAGTTAACAGTGTCAGATATTTCATGTCAACCACACTTTTTTTTTTTTTTTTTAAGATGGAGTTTCTCTGTTGTTGCCCATGCTGGAGGGCAATGGCACAATCTTGGCTCACCACAACCTCTGCCTCCTGGCTTCAAGTGATTCTCCTGCTTCAGCCTCCCTAGTAGCTGGGATTATAGGCATATGCCACAACACCAGGCTAATTTTGTATTTTTAGTAGAGACGGGGTTTCTACATGTTGGTCAGGCAGGTCTCGAACTCCCGACCTCAGGTTATCTGCCTGTCTTGGCTTCCCAAAATGCTGAGATTACAGATGTGAGCCACCACACCTGGTCCACACATTTTTACATAACAAGAGATCCTTTAGTCCACCCAAAGCCTGATGTTAGCTGCATCTTTAACCCAACTTTTTCCTCAAATGTGTGGAGTTTATTATTATTATTATTATTATTCTACCTGTATACTTGTTATTCCTCTCACTCCGTGTTTTAATTTAACATGGACATGCAATGCTAGAAAATAGAATTGCTGTCTACCAGCTAAACAGTGGGGAGCCTGTGCAGGTTCTGACAATTCTTGTTGCACATGGATAAATACATCGGGTATTAAAGAGACTCAGTTGTAAAAATCAACAAATGTGCTGCCTGGTTAAAGTGATTAGACCCTTCTGGCTTCTTCTTTGATTTATTCTATTGTAGTTGGTTTGCATCTTGCCTAAGGTGCATATTCCAACCTCTTGATATTTTCATCCTGATAGTCATACTGGTAGTCTCCCTCTTGTGGTGCAATCTACAAACGTTTTTATTTGTGTGCAGCCATCCTTCAAATATCAAATTATTTCCCTTGGGCTGGAATTCGAAAACTGAAAGAAATGTGTGGGTTATGGGCCGGGTGCAGTGGCTCACGTCTGTAATGCCAGCACTTTCAGAGGCACGGCACGTGGATCACAAGGTTAAGAATTCGAGACCAGCCTCGTCAATATGGTGAAACTCTGTCTCTACTAAAAATACAAAAATTATCCGGGTGTGGCGGCGCGCACCTGTAGTCCTGTAGGGAGACCCCCTGAAACCATTGCTATGGAATAAAAGATGAAATGCTCCTGCTTGCTGTAAATACAAAATTGCATGCAGGATTGTGTAAAGAAAATGCCAGGTTGGGCTGCCAGAATGAGCCAACAGTGTGTGATGTACTTCCCCCTGCAGAGAGCCTATAAATGGACGTGTAGTCAGGGAGGTTTCACATCACCAAGATTCCTATCCCAGAAAAGCAGATGTTCATAGCTCCGGGAATGGAATGAAACCCTTGGGGAGAGTCTATTAATGGACACATGAGGGGCGCCTGTTCATATGAATAGGATGGGGTTATAAACGCCCTTATCTTGCCACAGCTCTTCTACATCTCTTTAGGGTTTAGGCATACTCCTTTCTGAGAATTTTTTGGTCTAACTGGTTGTCTAGCTTCACGTCCTCTTTCTATTGATTGTTTGCAACCAGCTTTTCCTGCAACTGTTACTGCTGATTAATATCTTGCTAATCATGGGATATGGATAGACTGTTTTTCTGTTTTAAGGCTCCTTTAGAAATTACTGACACACACACTATGTTGTAAATTCTTATCTCTGTATACTCTACTTCTGCATACCGATGTTATGTAAAAGAATTACTTCATCCCCATGTGACCATCTCACCTCATAATCCAACGACCCTAAATCCCTCACTAACCTACTGTCGCCCTCACTAAACTTAATAATAATTACAGACGAGCAAATGCTGAGAGATTTTGTCACCACTAGTCCTACCCTACAAGAACTCCTGAAGGAAGCACTAAACATGGAAAGGAACAACCGGTACCAGCTATTGCAAAAACATGCCAAAATGTAAAGACCATCGATGCTAGGAAGAAATTGCATCAACTAACGAGGAAAATAACCGTACAACATCATAATGACAGGATCAAGTTCACACATAACAATATTAAACTTAAATGTAAATATGATAAATGGTCCAACTAAAAGACACAGACTGGCAAGTTGGATAAAGAGTCAAGAGCCATCAGCCTGCTGTATTCAGGACAGCCATCTCACATACAGAGACACACATAGGCTCAAAATAAAGGCATGGAGGAAGATCTACCAAGCAAATGGAAAACAAAAAAAGGCAGGGGTTGCAATCCTAATCTCTGATAAAACAGACTTTAAACCAACAAAGATCAAAAGAGATAAAGAAGACCATTACATAATGGTAAAGGGATCAGTTCAACAACAAGAGCTAACTATCCTAAACATATATACACCCAATACAGGAGCACCCAGATGCATAAAACAAGCCCTTAGAGACTTACAAAGAGGCTTAGACTCTCACACAATAATAATGGGAGATTTTACCACCCCACTGTCAACGTTAGACAGATCAACTAGACAGAAAGTTAACAAGGATATCCAGGAATTGAACTCAACTCTGCACCAAGTGGACCTAATACACATCTGCAGAACTCTCCAACAGGAATCAACAG
This sequence comes from Colobus angolensis palliatus, assembly GCF_000951035.1. NCBI lineage: Eukaryota > Metazoa > Chordata > Mammalia > Primates > Cercopithecidae > Colobus > Colobus angolensis. The sequence continues at coordinate 503,343 of NW_012118622.1, forward strand.
AATATACATTCTTCTCAGCACCACATCACACTTTTTCCAAAATTGACCACATGGTTGGAAGTAAAGCACTCCTCAGCAAATGTAAAAGAACAGAAATTATAACAAACTGTCTCTCAGATCACAGTACAATCAAACTAGATCTCAGGATTAAGAAACTCACTCAAAACCACAAAACTACATGGAAACTGAATAACTTGCTCCTGAATGACTACTGGGTACATAACAAAATGAAGACAGAAATAAAGATGTTCTTTGAAACCAATGAGAACAAAGATACAACATACCAGAATCTCTGGGACACATTTAAAGCAGTGTGTAGAAGGAAATTTCTAGCACTAAATGCCCATAAGAGAAAGCAGGAAGGATCTAAAATTGACACCCTAACAACACATCACAATTACAAAAACTAGACAAACAAGAGCAAACACATTCAAAAGGTAGCAGAACACAAGAAATAACTAAAATCAGAGGAGAACTGAAGGAGATACAGACACAAAAAACCCTTCAAAAAAATCAACGAATCCAGGACCTGGTTTTTTGAAAAGATCAACAAAATTGATAGACTTCTAGCAAGACTCATAGGGAAGAAAAGAGAGAATAATCAAATAGACACAGTAAAAAATGATAAAGGGGATATCACCACCAACCCCATAGAAATCCAACCAACATCAGAGAATACTATAAACAACTGTACACAAATAAACTAGAAAACTAGAATAAATGGATAAACTCCTGGACACTTACACTCCCCGAAGACTAAACCAGGAAGAAGTTGAATCCCTGAATAGACCAATAACAGGCTTTGAAATTGAGGTAATAATTCATACCCTACCAAAAAAAACAAGTCCAGGAACAGATGGATTCACAGCCAAATTCTACCAGTTACAAGAAGGAGTTGGTACCATTCCTTCTGAAACTATTCCAATCAGTAGAAAAAGAGGGAATCCTCCCTAGCTCATTTGGGAGGCCAACATCATCCTGATACAAAAGCCTGGCAATGATACAATAAAAAAAAAGAGAATTTTAGACGAATATCCCTGATGAACATCGATGCAAAAATTCTCAATAAAATACTGACAAACAGAATCCAGCAGCACATCAAAAAGCTTATCCACTGTGATCAAGTGGGCTTCATCCCTGAGATGCAAGGCTGGTTCAACATACCCAGATCAATAAATGTAATCCAGCATATAAACAGAACCAAAGAAAAAAACCACATTGATTATCGCAATAGATGCAGAAAAGACCTTAGAAAAATTCAACAGCCCTTCATGATAAAAACTCTCAATAAATTCGGTATTGATGGAACCTATCTCAAAATAATAAGAGCTGTTTATGACAAACCCACAGCCAATATCATACTGAATGGGCAAAAACTGGAAGCATTTCCCTTGAAAACTGGAACAAGATAGGGATGCCTTGTCTCACCACTCCCATTCAACATAGTGTTGGAAGTTCTGGACAGGGTAATCAGGCAAGAGAAAGAAATAAAGGGTATTCAATTAGGAGAAGAGGAAGTCACATTGTCCCTGTCTGCAGATGACACGATTGTACATTTAGAAAACTCCATCGTCTCAGCCCAAAATCTCCTTAAGCTGATAAGCAACGTCAGCAGAGTCGCAGGATACAAAATCAGTATACGAAAATCACAAGCATTCTTATACACAAATAACAGACAAACAGAGAGCCAAATCATGAATGAACTGCCATTCACAATTGCTTCAAAGAAGATAAAATACCTAGGAATCCAACTTACAAGGGATGTGAAGGGCCTCTTCAAGGAGAACTACAAACCACTGCTCAGTGAAATAAAAGAGGACACAAACAAGTGGAAGAACATTCCATGCTCATGGAGAGGAAGAATCGATATCATGAAAATGGCCATACTTTCCAAGGTAATTTATACATTCAATGCCATCCCCATTAAGCTACCAATGACTTTCTTCCCAGAATTGGAAAAAGCTACTTTAAAGTTCATATGGAACCAAAAAAGAGCCCACATTGCCAAGACTATCCTAAGCCAAAAAAACAAAGTTGGAGGCATCATGCTACCTGACTTCAAACTATACTACAAGGCTACAGTAACCAAAACAGCATGGTACTGGTACCAAAACAGACATATAGACCCATGGAGAAGAAGGGAGCCCTCAGAAATAATACCACACATCTACAACCATCTGATCTTTGACAAACCTGACAAAAACAAGAAATGGGGAAAGGATTGCCTATTTAATAA
>NW_012118622.1:506223-514205 GCF_000951035.1 Colobus angolensis palliatus
TGGAGAGGATGTGGAGAAATAGGAACACTTTTACACTGTTGGTGGGACTGTAAACTATTTCAACCATATTGGAAGACAGTGAAGTGATTCCTCAAGTATCTAGAACTAGAAATACTATTTGAGTCAGTCATCCCATTACTTGGGATATACCCAAAAGATTATAAATCATGCTGCTATAAAGACACGTGCACGTGTATGTTTATTGCGGCACTATTCACAATAGCAAAGACTTGGAACCAACCCAAATGTCCATTAATAACAGACGGGATTAAGAAAATATGGCACATATACACCATGGAATACTATGCAGCCGTAAAAAAGGATGAGTTCATGACCTTTGTTGGGACATGGATGCAGATGGAAACCATCGTTCTCAGCAAACTATCACAAGAACAGAAAACCAAACACCGCATGTTATCACTCATAGTCGGAATTGAACAATGAGAACACTTGGACACAGGACGGGGAACATCACACACTGGGGTCTGCTGTAGGGTGGGTGAAGTGGGGAGAGATAGCATTAGTAGATATACCTAATGTAAATGACGAGTTAACGGGTGCAGAACACCAACATGGCACGTGTATACATATGTAACAAACCTGCACGTTGTGCATATGTACCCTAGAACATAAAGTGTAAAAAAAATTTTTTTTTTAAGACAAAAGAAATTAAAAAAAGAAAAGAAGAAAATGATGGAAGCTCAAAACTATGGTTATTGAGACTAATGCTAATTCTTTAAGTTTTGATCATATTCTCACCTGAGAGTACAAACACTTCAAAATAGAGCCACACACACTGAATGTTATATACTCCCACTGAAATTTTAAGGATTCAGATAGCTCTCAAAACAGATCATATTTTTCTGTAAAAAGAAGATTCCAGTCTACCTGAGTGAGCATAAAAAGGAAGTCCCTCTGCTTTAACTATTACCCAAATAAGTGACCTGAAGTACTCTGATGTTAACCAATCAATTCATTTCTATGGCTTTGTTTGCAGATTCGCATTTGACAAAACCCACTGTTTTGCTATTGTATTGCCAGGGGGAGTTATCACTGTATCTGCAGAGGGAGACCTGCCCCAAATCATAAATCACAAATAAAACCCAATTACATCTATAACTAAATTTGTTGAAATTTTGTCTTGTCACACATGTTTACAGAAAGCAGTGGTCAGTGGAGTCTCTCAGGCTGCATCACTTTAACTTTGACTCTCCTACCTTTCTCTTTCACCTACAAGGACCTTTATGATGACATCTGGAGAAACCTAGATAATCCAGAATAAGCTTTCCATCTCAAGATACTCAACTGCATCACCGTTGAACAGTGTTTTTTCCAGAAAAGTAAATGCATGTGCTCCAAGGGTGAGGAAGGGATTTTATTTTTATTTTTTTGAGACAGAGTTTCACTCATGTTGCCCCAGTTGGAATGCAGTGGGGTGATCTCAGCTCACTGCAACCTCCACCTCCCAGGTTCAAATGATTCTCCTGCCTCAGCCTCCCAAGTAACTGGGATTACAGGTGCCCACCACCACGCCCAGCTAATTTTTATATTTTAATAGAAACAGGGTTTCACCATGTTGGCCAGGCTGGTCTCGAATTCCTGACCTCCTGATTTGCCCATCTCATTCTCCCAAAGTGCTGGGATTACAGGCATGAGCCAAAGCACCCAGCCCGGATATGGACATTTTTAAAAAGCCATTATTCTGCCTCATAAAGATCACTTTCATAAACATTACCCACAACAAAAATATGTTTTGCCTTCCTTCCATGTCTCACTTTTCTGTCTACACAAAACACAGTGAAATATATTAGCTCTGCTATGAAGTGGCTGCATGACCCTAGGACCCTCATTTGACTTCCCTCAGCCTCGTTCCTCATCTGCAGTGTAAGGCTGACTCTTACTGTATCAGAAAATGACAGTGGAAGAGTAAATTAACATGTGTAAGACATTAGTCACAGAGCCTGGTACCTGATGAGCCCTCGGTAAACATTCCTTTCAGTCCTTCCCTTTCACCATCCCATTTTTCTTGCCCTTACCCATCTTTTCCTTCAACTCCTTTCTCTTCAATAACTTTCTCAGTCTATCCTGCCAATTAAAGAAGCCACACTTCCCATTCTCTCATGACTCTGATGGTGTGTTCTTGTGACAGAGTCTGCTATTCACTCAAGGCAATGGTATTATGTATATGGAGATGTCTGTTTGCAACAAGAAATCCTTTTTATGTTCACACAAAATTCATACACGATTTCTTTTAACTTACACATACCAGTCTCAATTCTACCTGTTACTTCATACATGCACTTCATTATTTTAATCTTCAGTCTTTCTCCGTACACCTTAAAAATTAGGATAGTACAAAACCAAAAATAATGGCCTGGGCCAGAAGAGGGTATTCCTTTAGAAAGATGAATGCTTTCCTTTTTCAAGATGAATGCTATCTGCAAGGCAGCCCTGAAGCCCATTTCTGGGTTTGGCTTACATCACAGCCATTCCACTCTAGGACACATTATTAGATTCTCAGGAGATAATGATTGTCACAGAAGCCACATCCACTCTGAGCATTCCTACTGTTGGGTAAAGGAATGTTTACAGAATATATGCATGAGTTACTTCTCCTAAATTCTTCTACTTCTCGAAGTTAAGCTTCCCCACTAACCAGCTTCATCTTCAGCTGGCCTGCCTGGACCCTGACTGGAAAGTGCCTAACCCCTCTGGATGGCCAGGGTGGCACTTTTGCCTATTCCCATAATTATAATAGCTCATACATGGACGCAGCACTCACTATGCAACAGGCACTAACCTAAGAGCTTTTCATATAGCTACAGTCCTGACAAATATCCTAAGTGCCACGATCCCCATTTTTGCAGATTTAAAAAAAAAAACAAAACTGTGGCAAAGAAGTATGTGCCCACTGTCACCTAACTCTATAATTTAACCTCATCCTCCACTTCATCTGGTAAGAGGACACTGTAAGATTCACAAGGTCTCCTGAATGACATCCACCTTCAAAAATGATTTTTGTCCCATTTACTTTCAGGATTTGACAGCCAGCATTTTGTTTTCTGTCTCATCCTTCACTTACGTACCTGTTCCCTAACACTACACTAACAACTGTACAGCCCTGCATAAAAGCTAGCTTTTAGAAACCTGAATCTTTTTTGGAAAAAAGAAAGGCCAGGTTCCAAGTCTCACAAATAGTCATTTTTTATTCTATTGTCAACTCTTTGCATGGCAATTCTTTGGCCATAAACAAGTGCACTAGAAACAGAAAGTGTAATGAGAAGAAACTAGAAGGAGGGTGAGTTTCCAGATAGACACACAGGGAAAAGATTCCAAATCCAGAAAAATTCATAAAATGCACCCAGGGAGTGCTGCTTTGAGCAATGACAGCCTCACCTGCCTCGTTCCACAGTGTTGGTCTCTTACTTCCTTCTCAACCTGCCCTTCCTGGTCTTGCTTTCTTAGACCAATACAAACAACCTGGCAGCTGGGGTCAGATAGAGCACACAGCACTGAGTGGTAGGTTTGGTAAAGGCAGAAAAGGAAGAAGAGTGTTTGACTCATGAAGCCCTCACTCATCTAGGTACATATCACCTAGGCAGGCAATAGATTACTGAAGGGCTTTGCAGGACTCATGGTGGTTATCCAGAATGACTGACTGAGGCAAGGGTCTTGAACAATTGAGTTTTATTGAGCCACAGCTTGAAGGTGCACCCTGGGAAACCATGAATTGCAAAAAAACTTGGTGGCTTGTGTTCTCTCTGAAGAGGTTTCAGGAGGCTTAGTATTTATACATTTGATTAAAGGAGAGAAGGGAGGATGGCAGAGATGGAGTGGGCAGAAAAACACTTGATCTAATCTTCTCTTTCTTCTGTGCCTCAGAAAATAATACAGTTACAATTGGCATATCTTTCTTTCACAAAGAAAAATACATCTTGAAATGCTTTGAAGCCAAGAAAAAACAATTTGTTCAGGCAATCATCCAGAGATGCCTGAGATCTTTTGCTTTCCTGTTTACCCCGTTCTTTTCCTTTTCTTTTCTTTTCTTTTCTTTTTTTAAGAGACACAATCTTGCTCTGTCACCCAGACTAGAGTGTACTCACTGCAGCCTTGAATTCCTGGGCTGAAGCAGTCCTCCCGCCTTGGCCTCCCAAGTATCTGAGACTATTAGCATGCACCACTGAACCTGGCTAGTTTGATTTATTTTGTTTTGAAAAGATGTGGTCTCCCTTTGCTGCTTAGGCTTGTCTTAAACTCCTGGTTCAAGTGATCCTCCTGCCTTGGACTCTCAATGTGCTGGGATTACAGACCTGTGACAGCACATCTGGCACCCCAATTCTTCAAAAGCTCTCAGAGAAAGCATTGTAGAAGACGTTTGTGGCTCTATGTTTCATCTGATCCTACATGACTAGGAAGGCTCATTCTTAAGAAGTCACGTCCCATAGAAAAGGGGATGAAGTCAAATTAGAAAGGGCAAAGGGAAGTCACAGCAAAAAGGGGACAGGATAATCCTGGAACCTTACTAAAGTCACACAACTGCTGTTTTAATTAGAGCAATTTGTTTGGCAAACATCGCTCTAACACTTTCAGTTGTATGTTGGCTCACCTGTAATGTCTGGAGCAGTCTATAGTCTAGGTTTCCCAGAGTTTCTGAAGCATCTTCCAATTGCAATTACAATCTGACACAATTCTCTGAATTGCAGTCTGAACCCAGTGTTCATGTGTACCTTTTGTGTAGTCTACATATCAGCAGACATAAAAGTTGTTTATATATAAGTTGCTATGATTTCTCCAGAAGTTTACATAAGTCATCTGATTTCAACTTGTGAAGTTTAATCTATCCATCTGACAAAAGGCTAATATCCAGAATCTATAAGAAACTTAAACGAACTTACAAGAAAAGAAAATGAATAACCCCATCAAAAAGTGGGTGAAGCACATGAACAGATGTTTCTCAAAATAAGACATTTATGTGACCAACAAACATATGAAAAAAAGCAAATCATCACTGGTCGTTAGAGACATGCAAATCAAAATCACAATGAGATACCACCTCATGCCAGTTAGAATGGTGATCACTAAAAGGTCAGGAAACAACAGACGCTGGAGAGAATGTGGAGAAACACGAATGCTTTTCCATTGTTGGTGGGAGTGTAAATTAGTTCAACCATTGTGGAAGACAGTGTGGCGTTTCCTCAAGGATCTAGAATAAGAAATACCATTTGATCTAGTAATCCCATTACTGGGTATATACCCAAAGGATTATAGAACATTCTACTATAAAGACATATTCACACGTATGTTTATTGCAGCACTATTCACAATAGCAATGACTTACAACCAACCCAAATGCTTATCAATGACAGACTAGATAAAGAAAATGTGGTACATGTACACCATGGAATTCGATGCAGCCATAATAAAGAATGAGTACATGTCTTTTGCAGGGACATGGATGAAGCTGGAAACCACCATTCTCAGCAAACTAACACAGGAACAGAAAACCAAACACTGCATGTTCTCACTCATAAGTGGGAGTTGAACAATGAGAACATATGGACACAGGGAGGGGAACATCATACACTGGGGCCTGTTGGGGGGTGGAGGGCTAGGGAAGGGATAGCATTAGGAGAAATACCTAATGTAGATGATGTGTTAGTGGGTGCAGCAAAACACCATGGCATGTGTATACCTATGTAACAAACCTGCAGGTTCAGCACATATACCCCAGAACTTAATAGTGTAATTTTTTAAAATGATCCAAATTTTAAAAGCACAGTTTTAATTTATAATATACCAAAATGGAAGAAAAATGGAAGAAAATTATGAAAACATTAGTTTTGAAACTTGTAGCCAGGAAAAAATTTGGGATTCAGTCCAAACTGTAGGTAAATAACAAAATTCAAAGAAGAAATGAACACATATAAAATTTAATAACTGTTGTTCTGCTGTTTTCTTCTGAAAAACAATTATCTCCCTCCTGTTTCCCATGTTTATGAAATAGAAATTATATGGTACCAATGTATTTCCAAAATAAGTTTTAGTCTTATACCTAGATTGTTTACATAAAGTGCAGCAAGAATGTAGATTCAAAGCCTCTATGAATACACACATGTTTTATATATATATATGTATAAATATAAGAATATATACATATTCTATCATGTAGAATGGCACTGAAGTGTATTAATGGCAGGAAATCTGTACAAGTCTACAGCAGCCTCAATTCTTGTTTCTTCAGAAGAAAGAATTCAACTAAGGGTCATAAGGCAGAAGAAGAGACTGAGGCAAGTTTTACAGCAAAAGTGAAAGTTTATTTAAAAGCTTTAGAGCAGAAATTAAAGAAAAAAAGTACGTTTAAAACAGGGCCAAACAGGCGATGAGATTTCAAGTGTGTGGTTTGACCTTTGACTTAGGTTTTTGTATGTTGGAATAATTCTGGGGTCTGCATCTCTTCTCCCCTGATTCTTCCCTTCAACTGGGCTGTCTTCATGTGCCATGGCCCACCAGCACTTAAGAAGGGAGCCTGTGTAGTGTGTTTCCTGGAGTACAGTTGGAAAACAGAGACCAAAATAAAAGCTCTGTATGTAAATAAAATTGGTCTCCTTATAAAATCCTGTTATAAATTTCCATCATTTTTGTGTTACCTTGGCATCTATTTTTAATCTTCCTTGAACACACGCAAATTCCTTCTCTCTCTCTCTCTCTGATTTGAGATGTAAATTTACTACCTATTTTCTCTAGAATTCAGCAAGGGCTTCCTCAGATAAATGTTAACTTTTTCTATTTACAAAAGCACAATTTAAATCCAACTTTTTTTTTTTAATAGTTAGTTTTATGGATTCTATACATAAGGTTTTAAACTCAAAAATCTAAAGTATTTCTTTCTCCCTCTATCATTATGTGCACATGTATATGTTCTATGTTGTATCACATATATGTATATGTCCATACCTGTGTTTATATATTGTTTATACATGGTATCAAATTAATATAAAAATAAATGAATACTCATCAATTAAGTAAATAATCCCAAATGCTTTTCAACACATGTGATTTTAGTAATCTTCAATAACAGAAGAACACCTCAAATGAGCATGTAAACCTATCTGCAGCCTCCTTATAAAAATTATCAGCCATGAATTTCATATCCAAAAAACCTAAAGTTCATAAATAAAGGAAAGATAATAGTCTTTTTCAGACAAACAAATATTGAGAGAATTTGCCACTACCAAGCCAGCGTTACAATAACTGCTCAAAGGAGCTCCAAATCTTGAAACAAATCCTAGAAACACATCAACACAGATCGTCTTTAAGCATGAATCTCACAGGACCTATAAAACAAAACTACAATAAATAAATGAATGAAACCAAGGTATCCAGGCAACAAATAACAGGATGAATGGAACAGTACCTCACATCTCAATACTAACATTGAATGTAAGTGGCCTAAATGCTCCACTTAAAAGATACAGAATTGCAGAATTGATAATAATGCACCAAGCAAGTATCTGCTGCCCTTAAGAGACTCCTCTAACCATAAAGGGTCACATAAACTTAAGGTAAAAGGGTACAGAAAGATACCCCATGCAAATAGCCACAAAAGTGAGCAGCAGTAACTATTCTTATATCAGAAAAAACTAGCTTTAAAGCAACAGCAGTTAAAAAAGACAAAGAGGGACATTATATAATAATAAAAGCACTTGTCCAACAGGAAAGTATCACAATCCTAAATATATATGCACCTAACACTGGAGCTCCTGAATTTATATAACTATTACTACTAGACCTGAGAAATGAGATAGACAGTAACACAATAATAGTGAGGGACTTTAGTATTCCACCGACAGCACTAGACAGGTCATCAAGACAGAAAGTCAAGAAACAAACAATGAGATCCCATTTGTCAATTTTGGCTTTTGCTGCCATTGCTTTTGGTGTTTTAGACATGAAGTCCTTGCCCATGCCTATGTCCTGAATGG
>NW_012118622.1:515386-517996 GCF_000951035.1 Colobus angolensis palliatus
AAAAAAATAAAAATAAAAAATAAAAAAAATAAAATAAAAAAATAAAAAAAAAAATTTCAGAGAATAAAAAAAAAAAAAGAAACAAACAATGGATTTAAACTATGCCCTAGAGCAAAGAGACTTAAGACATATTTACAGAATATTCTACCCAACAAGCCAGAATATATATTCTATTCATCAGCACATGGAACTTTCTTGAAGACAAACCGTATGATAGTCCACAAAACAAGTCTCAATAAATTTAAGAAAATTGAGATTCTGGAGCAAGATGACTGAATAGGGACTCCAGCCTCCAGCTCCCAGTGCGAGCGACACAGAACACTGGTGATTTCTGCATTTTCAACTGAGGTACCAGGTTCATCTCACCAGGGAGTGCTGGACAGTCGGTGCTGGTCAGCTGGTGCAGCCTGACCAGCCAGAGCTGAAGCAGGGTGAGGCATCGCCTCACCTGGGAAGTGCAAGGGGGAAGGGAATCCCTTTAGAAACTGAGACACATAACACCTGAAAAATTGGGTAACCGCCACCCTAATACTGAGCTTTACTAAGGGTCTTAGCAAACGGTACACCAGGAGATTATATCCGACACCTGGCCGAGAGGGTCCCATGCCCATGGAGCCTCCCTCATCGCTAGCACAGCAGTCTGAGATCTAATTGCAAGGCAGCAGCGAGGCTGGGGGAGGGGCACCCACCATTGCTGAGACTTAAGGTAACAAAGCCTTAGGTAAACAAAGCCTCTGGGAAGCTGGAACTGGGTGGAGCCCACCACAGCTCAGGGAGGCCTGCCTGTCTCTGTAGACTCCACCTCTGGGGACAGGGCATAGCTAAATAAAAAGCAGCAGAAACCTCTCCAGATGTTAATGACCCTGTCTGACAGCTTTGAAGAGAGCAGTGAATCTCCCAGGACGGAAGTTGAGATCGGAGAAGAGACAGACTGCTTGCTGAAGGGGGTCCCTGACCCCTGAGTAGCCTAACTGGGAGACATCCCCCACTAGGTGCAGACTTACACCTCACACCTCAAACCTCACACGGCAGGGTACACCCTTGAGACGAAGCTTCCAGAGCAAGAATCAGACAGCAGCACTCGCTGTTCAGCAATATTCTATCTTCTGCAGCCTCTGTATGGATACCCAGGCAACAGGGTCTGGGGTGGACCTCAAGCAATCTCCAACAGACCTACAGCTGAGGGTCCTGACTGTTAGAAGGAAAGCTAACAAACAGAAAGGACACCCACACCAAAACCCATCAGCACATCACCAGCATCAAAGACCAAAGGCAGATAAAACCACAAAGATGGGGAAAAAGCAGGGCAGAAAAACTGGAAATTCAAAAAATCAGAGCACATCTCCCCCTTCAAAGGAACACAGCTCATCGCCAGCAATGGATCAAAGCTGGACGGAGAATGACTTCGATGAGTTGAGAGAAGAAGGCTTCAGTCGATCCAACTTCTCAGAGCTAAAGGAGGAACTATGTAATCAGCGCAAAGAAACTAAAAACCTTGAAAAAAAAAATGGATGAATGGATAACTAGAATAATCAATGCAGAGAAGGCCATAAACGAACTGACAGAGATAAAAACCATGACATGAGAAATATGTGACAAATGCAAAAGCTTCAGTAACCGACTCGATCAACTGGAAGAAAGAGTATCAATGATTGAAGATCAAATGAATGAAATGAAGTGAGAAGAGAAGTCTAGAGAAAGAAAAGGAAAAAGAAATGAACAAAGCCTCCAAGAAATATGGGATTATGTGAAAAGACCAAATCTACATCTGATTGGTATGCCTGAAAGTGAGGGGGAAAATGGAACCAAGATGGAAAACACTCTTCAGGATATCATCCAGGAAAACTTCCCCAACCTAGCAAGGCAGGCCAACATTCAAATTCAGGAAATACAAAGAACACCACAAAGATATTCCTCGAGAAGAGAAACTCCAAGACACATAATTGTCAGATTCACCAAAGTTACAATGAAGGAAAACATGTTAAGGACAGCCAGAGAGAAAGGTCGGGTTACCACAAAGGGAAGCCCATCAGAAAAACAGCAGAACTCTTGGCAGAAACTACAAGCCAGAAGAGAGTGGGGGCCAATATTCAACATTCCTAAAGAAGAGAATTTTCAACCCAGAATTTCATAGCCAGCCAAACTAAGTTTCATCAGTGAAGGAGAAATCAAATCCTTTAAAGACAAGCAAATGCTTACAGATTTTGTCACCACCAGGATTGCCCTACAAGAGATCCTGAAGGAAGAACTAAATATGGAAAGGAAAAACCGGTACCAGTCATTTCAAAAGCATGCCAAAAAGTAAAGACCATTGATGCTAGGAAGAAACTGCATCAACTAGGGAGTAAAATAACCAGCTAATATCACAATGACAGGATCATGTTCACACAAAATAATATTAACCTTAAATGTAAATGGACTAAATGGTCCAACTAAAAGACACAGACTGGCAAATTGGATAAAGTGTCAAGACCCATCAGTTTGCTGTATTCTGAAGACTCATCTCACATGCAGAGACACACATAGGCTCAGAATAAAGGGATGGAGGAAGATCTACCAAGCAAATGGAAAACAAAAAAAAAAAAAGCAGGGGTTGCAATCCTAGTCTCT
>NW_012118622.1:522350-565222 GCF_000951035.1 Colobus angolensis palliatus
AGAATACTATAAACACCTCTATACAAATAAACTAGAAAACCTAGAAGAAATGGATAATTTTCTGGACACTTACACTCTCCCAAGACTAAATGAGGAAGAAATTGAACCTGAATAGACCAATAGCAGGCTCTGAAATTGAGGCAATAATTCATAGCCTACCAACCAGAAAACATCCAGGACCAGACAGATTCACAGCCGAATGCTACCGGAGGTACAAGGAGGAGCTGGCACCATTCCTTTTGAAATTATTCCAATCAACAGAAAAAGAGGGAATCCTCCCTAGCTCATTTGATGAGGCCAACATCATCCTGATACCAAAGCCTGGCAGAGACACAACAAAAAAAGAGAATTTTAGACAAATATCACTGATGAACATCGATGAAAAATCCTCAATAAAATACCGGCAAACCGAATCCATCAGCACATCAAAAAGCTTATCCAACATGATCAAGTTGGCTTCATCCCTGGGATGCAAGGCTGGTTCAACATACACAAATCAATAAATGTAATCCAGCATATAAACAGAACCAAAGACAAAAACCACATGATTATCTCAATAGATGAATAAACGGCCTTTGACAAAATTCAACACCGCTTCATGCTAAAAACTCTCAATAAATTCGGTATTGATGGAACGTATCTCAAAGTAATAAGAGCTATTTATGACAAACCCACAGCCAATATCATACTGAATGGGTAAAAACTGGAAGCATTCCCTTTGAAAACTGGCACAAGAGAAGGATGCCCTCTCTCACCACTCCTATTCAACATAGTGTTGGAAATTCTGGCTAGGACAATCAAGCAAGAGAAAGAAATAAAGTGTATTCAGTTAGGAAAAGAAGAAGTCAAATTGTCCCTGTTTGCAGAGGACATGATTGTATATTCAGAAAACCCCATCGTCTCAGCCCAAAATCCACTTAAGCTGATCAGCAACTTCAGCTGAGTCTCAGGATACAAAATCAATATGCCAAAATCACAAGCATTCTTATACACCAATAACACACGATCAGAGAGCCAAATCATGAATGAACTACCATTCACAATTGCTACAAAGAGAATAAAATACCTGGGAATCCAACTTACAAGAGATGTAAAGGACCTCTTCAAGGAGAACTACAAACCACTGCTTTTTCACAGCTAAAGAGACTACCATCACAGTGAACAGGCAACCTACAGAATGGGAGAAAATTTTTGCAATCTACTCATCTGACAAAGGGCTAATATCCAGAACCTACTAAGAACACAAACAAATTTACAAGAAAAAAACAAACAACCCCATCAAAAAGGGGGCAAAGGATATGAACAGACATTTCTCAAAAGAAGACATGTGTACAGCAAGCAGGCACATGAATAAATGCTTGTCATCACTGGCCATCAGAGAAATGCAAATCAAAACCACAATGGGATACCATCTCACACCAGCTAGAATGGCAATCATTAAAAAGTCAGGGAACAACAGATGCTGGAGAGGATGTGGAGAAATTTGAACACATTTACACTGTTGCTGGGATTGTAAACTGGTTCAACCATTGTGGAAAACAGTATGACGATTCCTCAAGGATCTAGAACTAGAAATACCATATGACCCAGCCATCCCATTACTGGGTATATACCCAAAGGATTATAAATCATGCTACTATAAAGACACATACACATGTATGTTTATTGTGGCACTATGCACAATAGCAAAGAATTGGAATCAACCCAAATGTCCATAAGTGACAGACTGGATTAAGAAAATGTGGCACACATACACCATGGAATACTATGCAGCCATAAAAAAGGATGAGTTCATGTCCTTTGTAGGGACATGGATGTAGCTGGAAACCATCATTCTCAGCAAACTATCGCAAGAACAGAAAACCAAACACCGCATGCTCTCGCTCATAGGTGGGAATTGAACAATGAGATCACTTGAATTCTGGAAGGGGAACATCACACATTGGAGCCTATTATGGGTAGGGGTTAGGGATGGCATTGGGAGTTATACCTGATGTAAATGACAAGTTGATGGATGCTGACGAGTTGATGGGTGCAGCACACCAACATGGCCCAAGTATACATATGTAACAAACCTGCATGTTGTGTACATGTACCCTAGAACTTAAAGTATAATTTTAAAAAAAAAGGAAAATTGAAATTATACGAAGTACTCTCTCAGACAAGAGTGGAATAAAACTGGAAATCAACTCCAAAAGGAACCTTCAAAACCATGGAAACACATGGAAAATAAATAACTTGCTCCTGAATGATCACTGGGTCAAATATGAAATCAAGATGGAAATTTAAAAACTCTTTGAACCGAACAATAGTGACGCATCCTATCAAAACACCTGGAATTCTGCAAACAGTGTGCCAGAAGTTCATAGCTTTAAATGCCTACATCAAAATGACTGAAAGAGCACAAATAGACAAACTAAGGTTACATTTCTAGAAATTCAAGAAACAAGAACACACCAAATCCAAACCCAGCAGAAGAAAGAAAATAACCAAGATCAGAGCAGATCTAAATGAAGTTGAAACAAAATAATACAAACTATAAATAAAATGTAAAGCTGGCTTTTTGGAAAAATAAATAAAATTGATAGACCATTGGCAAGATTAACCAAGAAAATAAGAGAGAAGAGTCAAATAAGCTCATTTAGAAATGAAATGGGAGCCATTACCACCAACGCCACAGAAATACAAAAGATCATTCAAAGGTACTATGAACACATTTATGTGCATAAACTAGAAAACCTAGAGGGGATGAATAAATTCGTGGAAATATGAAACCTTCCTAGATTAAATCAGAAAGAATTCAAAACCCTGAACAGACCAACAAAAAGCAGCAAGAAGGAAAAGATAATTTGAAAATTAACAACAAAACAAATTCCAGGACCAGACAGATTCACAGCTGAATTCTACCAAACATTCAAAGAAGAGTTAGTATCAATTCATTTGACACTATTCCACATGCTAGAAAAAGATGGAATTCTCCCTAAATCATTCTATGAAGAAAGTATCACCCTAATACCAAATCCAGAAAGGGACATAACAAAGAAAACTGCAGACCGAAATCCCTGATGCACACAGATGCAGAAATTCTTAACAAAATACCAGCTAACTGAATCAGAAATATAATGCACCATGATCAAGTAGGTTTCACATTAGGGACACAGGAATTTTTCCACATACACAAGTCAATAAATGTGGTACACCACATAAACAGAATTTAAAAATCACTTGATTTTCTCAATAGACACTGAAAAGGTACTTGACAACATCCAGCATCTTTTTGTGATTAAAACGATCAGCAAAATTGGCACACAAATCCACAGCCAACATAATACTGAATGAGAAAAAATTGAAAGCATTCACTCTCAGCAGGGGATCAAAACAAGGATGGCCACTCTCACCACTTTTATTCAACAGAGTAATGAAAGTCCTAGCCAAATCAATCAAACAAGGGAAATAAAGGGCATCCAAAATGATAAAGAGGAAGTAAAACTGTCGCTGTTTGCTGATGACATAATTACACACCTAGAACACCCTAAGGACTACTCCAAAAAGCTGCTAGAACTGATAAACGAATTCAGCAAATTTTCAGTATACAAAATTAATGTGCACAAATCAGTAGCTCTGCTACAAACCAACATTGACCAAGCAGAGAATCAAATCAAGAACTGAACCCCTTTTATGACAGCAGTCATAAAGAAATAATAACTACGAATATATCTAAACAAGGAGGTGAAAGACCTCAAGAAAAACTATAAAACACTGCTGAAAGAAATCATACATGATGCAAAAAATGAAAATGCACCCCTTGCTCATGGATGAATAGAATCATTATTGTGAAAATGACCACACTGACAAAAGCAACCTACAAATTCAATGTCATGCCCATTAAAATGTCACCATCATTCTTCACAGAACTAAAAAAAACAATTCTAAAATTCATATGGAACCAAACAAGAGCCAACATACCCAAATCGAGACTAAGCAAAAAGAACAAATCTGGTAGTGTCACATCACCTGACTTCAAACAATTCTCTAAGTCCATAGTCACCAAATAGTGTGGTACTGGTGTAAAAATAGGCACATAGACCAATGGAACAGAATACAGATCCCAGAAATAAACCTAAATACTTACAGCCAACTTATCTTTGACAAAGCAAACAAAAACATAAAATGGGTAAAGGACATCTTATTCAACACATGGTGCTGAAATAATTGGCAAACCGAATGTAGGAGAATAAAACTGGATCCCCATATCTCACCTTATACAAAAATCAATCCAAGATGAATCAAGGACTTAAATCTAAGACCTGAAACTATAAACATTCTAGAAGACGACATTGGAAAATCCCTTCTAGACATTGGCTTAGGCGAAAACTTCATGACCAAGAACCAAAAGGCAACAGCAACAAAAGCAAAAATAAATAGGTGAGACTTCGTTAAACTAAAGAGTTTCTGCAGAGCAAAGCAACAGTCAGCAGACTAAACATATGACCCACAGAGTGAAAGAAAATCTTCCCAGTCTATACATCTGAAAGATAACCAATATCCAGAATCTACAAGAAACTCAAACAAATTAGCAAACAAACAATCCCATGAAAAAATGGGCTAAATATGTGAATAAACAATTCTCAAAAGAAGATATACAAATGGCTAACAAACATATGAAACAATGCTCAATATCACTAATGATCAGGGAAATGCAAATGAAAACCACAATGTGATACCACCTTACTCATGCAAGAATGTTCATAATCAAAAAATGAAAAAATAATAGTTGTTGGCCAGGCACGGTGGCTTACACCTGTAATCCAAAGTGGCCAAGATGGGCGGATCACTTAAGGTCAGGAGTTGACACCAGTGTGTACAACATGGTGAAACCCTGTCTCTACTAAAAATACAAAAAATTACCTGGGTGAGGTGGCACATGGTTGTAATCCCAGCTACTCCAGAGGCTGAGGCAGAAGAATAGCTTGAAACTGGTAGACAGAAGTTACAGTGAGCCAAGATCATGCCACTGCACTCCAACCTGGGTGAAAGAGCAAGACTCCATCCATCTCAAAAATAAATAAATAAATAAAAATAGTAGATGTTGATGTGGAAGTGGTGAAAAGGGAACACGTCTACACCGCTGGTGGCAATGTAAACTATAAATGAGTGGATAAAGCAATTGTGGTATATATATATATATGATTGAATACTACTCAGCCATAAAAGGAATGAATCAATGGCAATCGCAGCAACCTGGAAGAAACTGGATAATATTATTCTAAGTGAAGTAACTCAGGAATGGAAAACCAAAGACTGTATATTCTCACTCATAAGTGGAAGCAAAGCTACGAGGATGCAAAGGCATAGGAATGATAAAATAGACTTGGGGGAAAGGGTGGGAAAGGGGTGAGGGAATAAAAGAGTACAAATTGAGTTCAGTGTATACTGCTCTGGTGATGAGTGCACCAAAATCTCACAAATCACCGCTAGAGAATTTGTGTAATTAAATACCAAATCCCCAAAAACCTATGGAAAGAAAAGATTTAAAAATAAAATAAAATAAAAAATTTAAAAGCATAGTTATTAAAAAATTCTTCTAAAATTAAAAAAAAAAAAGTTCCTGATGGTCATATACCAGAAACTCTATTATGTTGCCTCTTAATGCGTATGTTTGAGCCCACTTCCTCAACTTCTGAGAACTTATCGGGAAGCTGCTGATCACCTGTTTCAGGTGTTTTCTATCTATTGTGAGACTGTATCTCCCTGTACCTAACTGCAAGCAATATTACTTTAGAATTAACAACCACTTGACTTGACCATCACCTGGTGATGAACACTTGACATTTCTAGTGTGTGGAGGTGGAAGGATTTCTCCTGCCCTGCTCATGTCTGACCAGATACCCACTGTAACACTTTCAGGGTTTTTTTTTGTTTTGTTTTGTTTTGTTTTTAAGATAGAGTCTCACTCTGTCACCCAGGCTGGAATGCAGTGGCACAATCTCAGCTCACTGCAACCTCTTACTCCCGGATTCATACCATTCTCCTGCCTCAGCCTCCCGTGCAGCTGGGACTACATGCCTGCGCCACCATGTCCGGCTAATCTTTTGTATTTTTAACAGAGATGGGGTTTCACTGTGTTAGCCAGGATGGTCTGAATCTCCAGACCTAGTGATCTGCCCGCCTCAGCCTCCCAAAGTACTGGGATTACAGGCATGAGCCACTGCGCCCGGCCTCAGATTTCTTATCATCTGATGTTAGGTAGGACAAACAGCTGATATTTCTGGCTTTTGATTTTTTTTTTTTAACCAAAAGTATTAGTTCTCAAATGAAACTAATAAGCCTTAACCAAGATTATGGCTTAGTCAGGCATCTATGAGGCATCTCCAAAGAGGTGAAGGAGCACCTCAAAAACTCAAAAATCACACAAATATCAAAACAAATAAGGCTGGTTCCTTCATCCAAAATTAAATCCAGGATGCAGCAGTAAAAGCATAAAAATGTTTAACTATTCGATGACAAGGTAAAGAGGATTTTACTGTTATTTGCTCAGAGGTTCTAAGGCAAGCAGTTTGAGCTTACAAAAAAAATTAACTTTGTTTTAGATCAGATTTTTGGTCTGTAATTTAGTCAAAAGAAATTTTAAGACTAGCCATAACACTATTACGTAGGTGTCTTTCTTTGAAATTCAATCCTCTGATCAACCGTTTTGAATAAGAGTGCTCTAAAATATTTTTTAACTTAGAAGTCCCAATTTAAAGAATCCATCTTCTGGCCATGGACTATTAGAATTTCCAGTGATGTATTGATTCTAAGTGGCTCGATCCAACAGCCTCTTCAGTGAAAAACCAACCCCAATGATGTTTTCCCCCATCCCAACAAAATAAAATATGTACTCTCAGGAATAGGCTTAGGAAAGCAAAAGACTCGTGTTGCCACAGCCCTATCCAAGCAAAAAGACTTGGGATGGCAAAAGTCCAAGATGGATGGGATTTCTTATGACAAGCCCTCCTGGGAGCTTAACACATTTGGACAACAAAAGAAAAAATTAAAAAACCTCAGGTTCTCAAACATGTTAAGGCAGTCAACTAATGTGACTCAAAAATGATTCCTCCCCCTGATGGTGGAGACCAAGAATGTGTGCTTTGACTCCATCACAAATCAAGCCCTCAAGGACATATGACAAGATGAGAGAAAACTTTATTCAGTACCTCCATTTATGAACAACACTGAAGGAAAGAGGTAAAGGAAAAGACTATTTTTGGGAGGAAATGGATTAAACAATCAAAATATTCATACCCCAACATCGCTAAAAAGTACACCAGAATTACTACACCAAGACTAGACCAACACAAGTCTTCTCCCATTGATCAAAATTTGGTGGAGGAAACACTGATTTTTACCATCCTATTGGAAAGAATGCCAGGAAACTCAAGACTGATACATTTTTACCCTTTAGCTGGTTGATTATTTTTCTGCATTTCTGCATGTCCAAAACGAGGTTATGGCAGTAAATCAGGTTTTAGTGGTAATACAGGTCATGGGAGAAAGAAAGGAAGTTCAGTTAGCAAAGCTGGTCTTGTGTCAGTGAAACCTTGAATGTAGCAGCCCTCAGAGAAAAATCAACGCTACATTTTTTTATCTTTAAGATATCAGATTCAGTTCATTTCTCCCAGATCCAGATCAGGGAAGACATGCCTGCATTACTAATGATTCTCTATGATGTTGATTGTTTCCACAAAATGCAACTGTGCACAGCCACTTCTATTTGCTGGCCCTCTGACAGACACGTCAAAATTTGTCAAAGAAATATGTTGTGGGTTAAAAATATTCTTATATTCTTCAACAAACAGGTGTTTCTAGAGGTGGAATTGGATGTTCTGCAGTTACAGAACTTTAGCCAATTTAAAGGCCTGCTTCACCATGATTTAGAACTCCTGTTAGATTTGGATTTGACCAAGTGAAAGGGTTTTGGACATTAGACAGGGTGAAAAGTCAGTCAAATCCAAAGGAAGAATGATAAAAACCAAAACCACAAATAGCGATTGCACTATTTACGTACTGTTGACCATTCTAAGCATAAGGAGAGGTTAGAATGAAGTAGTAACAAGCTTTATCCTGCAGCTACCAAATTCTAGAACAAAACCCCAAACCAGCTCCTTAGTTAAGCAGGTACCAAGCTGTAGTCTGCTTTCCATTGTCACAGGAGCATGAAACCCATGTTCCTTTTAGGAAGTGAGCAAGACTCCATGAGAAGAGGAGTTCCATGAAAAAAACAAAACTGAGATCTCAAAAAAAAAATTGGAGAAAGCAGGGACCTCAAGAGCAAGTAGGATTCAATTCTCAGAAAGTCACACGATTGGTCAGAACTAAAGCTCTATAATTGGTACTGAGCATGAACAAAAAAAGAAGCAATGCAGGTCAAAGGTTTAAACTCCATTAAGAGGATCCCTTCATGGTTGGCAAAATGTTAACCAAATTGAGTGCCTGATTCAAGTTTCTGAATCAATTGAGGTTTATTGGACCAGAGCTTGAGGGCAAACTCTGGAAAAATACAAGTTGTAGAAACCTCTGTTGCTTGTTACGTCTTTGAGGAGTTTTTCAGGAGGTCTGACATTTATACATCATCTTAAAGAAGGGAAGGCAGGTAGGAAGAAACAAGTAGGGGGAAGAATATTGGGTCTCATCTTCTCCTTATTCTATATAGAGAAAAAAAAAAACATTATCAGTGTAAAGCCTAACAGACTTTAGTTTTAGGAGCTAGACTTAGATTGCACACTTAAAGTTACAATTGATGTGATCTTGTTTTATGAGAGAAAATACAGCTTAAGATGCAGATGAAAATGAAGAGGAAAAACCTTGCTATACACTGGGGACCTTTATGTTTGTACCTCATATAATGCTCACAATGAGCCTTTAATCAGTTACTATTATCCCTCTATCCCAAAACATCGATAAACTTGTCCCTTATCTCAGAGCCCATTAAAGGTGGAACCAGGTCTCAGACTCACATTTCTAAATCTAAAACTCATGCTTCCAGCAAAAGAAACTATCAACCGAGGGAATAGACAACCTAAGAAATGAGAGAAAATACTTAGAAACTATGCATTGGACTAAGGTTTGATATCCAGCATCTATATAAAACTTAAATAAATTGACAAGAAAATAAACCATTAAAAAGTGGGCAAAGGACATGGACAGACACGTTTCAAAAGAAGTTATACATGTGGCCTACAGCACATGAAAAAGACCAATATCACTTATCATTAGAGAAATATAAATCAAAACCACAATAAGACACCATCTCACACCAGTCAGAATGGCTATTATCAAAAAATAAAAAGATAACATGCTGGCAAAGTTGCAGGAAAAAGGGAATGCTTATATACTGTTGGTGGCAGTATCAATTAGTTCAAGCATTGTGGAAAGCAATGTGACAATTCCTCAAAGAGCTAAAAACAGAACTACCATTTGACCCAACAATCTCATTACAGGTTATATGCCCAGAGGAATATAAATCATTCTACTGTAAAGACACATGCACACAAATTTTCATTGCAGCACTGTTTGCTACAGAAAAGACATGGAATCAACCTAAATGCAAGTCAATGGAACCTCGATTTTTAATAATGTGGTATATATACACCATGGAATACTATACATCCATGAAAAAAAAGAATGAGATCTTGTCTATTGCAGGAACATAAATGGAGCTAGAGAATAACACACTTAGCAAACTAATGTAGGAATCAGAAAATGAAATATTGCATGTATAAGTGGGCACTAAATAGAGAGAATACATGGACGCAACGGGTGCAGCACACACCAGGACCTATATGAGAGTGGAGGGTTGGAGGCAAAAGAAGAGAAGAAAAAGTAATTATTGAGTATTAGACTTACTACTTAATTGATGATATAATCTGTACATCAAACCCCCGTGACATGAGTTTACCTACATATCAGACCTACACGTGTACCCCTGAAACTAAAACAAGCATTTTTTTAAAAACCACAATGAATTTCAAACATCAGCAATTTTATCTCTAATCCTTCTCCAATCAAAATTTTAAGATTTGTTTTAAAAAGAAAATTTTTAATGAGCAGAATAAATTAGCTTCTTTTTCCTAAATAATAATAAAATAAAACTCTTATTTCACTCTACACAGTTATACCTACCAGAATTCAAAGAAAGGAAAGTTGGCTGCCTCTAACAGAAATAACTATACAGATATCAGTGAAGAGACAGGGTCTGAAATGGGCCTTAGGACAAAAAACAATTAAGGAGATTGAGTGTCTGAGTTGGACTGGCAGACCCTGAAACAGGGACAGATGAACAAATATACTCAGACACAAATATCCAACGAAAGAATGGGCTGGGCTGCAGAGCCACTCACCCATACCAAGAAAGTTCTGGAAAAGAGGTAGCAGCAGTGGCCCCAATCAGCCAGCTAAGTTCACATTTATTTAGTACAGATTAAATTACAAGCGTCTTGAGTAAACATCACTAGAGGGTCATTGACATTACCGACCTCCTGCAGATAATCAAAAGTTGTTCTTAAGACCACCTGAGTAAACTCCTCTACAATCCTATGTATCTACACCTTTAAAGAGAATTCAGCTGCCTTCAGCCAAATCTTTTACTGAAGCTATGCAACCTCCCCGGCCTTCCAAGAAGCTTTGTGTCTGTTTCCTATAACTATTTTTATAACTTTTCCTGTAAAATCATCTCCACCACCCTGACTGAACTCTCACATCTACACCTTTTCTGTTTCTTGTATCTGTCTCAAACAACAACAACAACAACAAAAATATTTCTTCGTACTTGTTCCCAAAGCTCTATGTCTACCTTACCTTCTTTTGGGAACCATGGATTAAGTGATACATTTGCATTAGGTCCCTTAATTGAGCCTGCAAAACCAAGGCTCCAGTGGCTTTAAGCAGCTGTTTGAATACTTTTAGATACTGCTCCTGTTGTGCTGATAACTGTTGTCCCATGATAAAAGCCTACCCTGAACAATTCCCTCAAAATTGGAGATCCCAAGAGGGTACTGATGACCTACTCACTTACTGACTTACTGACTTATTGACTTACTGGCTTACCAACCGCACAGTCTTCTCCTTAGTTTTCATAGATTCTGTCACAATTATTTGCAGGTATACCTCAGACCTGGGCACCAGCATGCCAGGTCCTCACACGGGGCACCAACTGTCTGGGTCCAACCAGCAGACCCTGACCCAGCAATGGATGAACAAATACACTCAAACACTAATATCCAGGGAAAGAGCAGGCTAGGTGGCCGAGTCACTCACGGATACCTAGAAGGGTACGGTACAGTGTTAACAGCAGTGGCCCTGATCTGCCAGTGAAGTTCGCATTTTTTAGTACAGATTAAATGACAAAGGTCTTGAGTAAACACCACTAGAAGGTAACTGACTTTGCCGACCTCCCCAAGAGTAGTTCCCCCAGCGTAAGATTAAATGTTGGCTTTAGGAACAACTGAGTAAACAATCTATTTAGATAAACTCCTCTACATCCCAGTGTATCTATGCCCTAAGCTTTTAAGATAATTCAGCTGCCTTCGGCCAAACCTTTTACTGAACCTATGCAATCCCCCAGGTTCCAAGAAGGTTTGTGACTATTTCCTATAACTATCTTTATAATTTTTCTTCTAAAATATTGCCTACCACCTTGACTCAAATCCCACTGTTGAGAAGACAGGGAAGGGCATCAGACAAGCAAGAAAAAACTAGAACAAGTTTGGCCATAAGAAAGTAAATTATTGGTCAGGTCTTTCAACACAGATCAAAAAAAAAGGGAGATTCAGGCCATGCTATGAGGACACTGAATGGCTGCCTATGTAAAAGGAACTTCATCCTACAGATAAGAGAAGTCACTGGAAAGTTTTGATAAAGTCACAAACGTGACAAACAGCATGTCAAGGAAGATTACTCTGACCAACATTAGGCAAGATAAGTTGGGAAATGATCTTCAACTTTGGCAACTTAATAGAAATATCTAAAATATCTATATTTCCTTTCTTTTCTTTTCATGTTTAATTTTGAAATAATTTCAGACTTTCTAAAATGTTCCAAAAATAGGCAAAGTCCTCATATGCTTTTCATTCAACTTCTCTGAATATTAACATTATAGATATGCATCTAATAATCAAAATGAATAAATCATTATTAACACTGTAAAATGAATGCCTGTAAAGACCTTATTCAAATCCCCTCTATGTTCTGACTAATGTCCTTTTTCTGGACCAGGATCCAATCTAGTATCACATATTGCTCTTCACTGTACTATTTTCTCAGTCTCCTTTAATCTGGGGAAGTTAGGATATACTTTTAAGGGCTTCACATTTTTGAAGAGTATTGGTTACTCATTTGTAGCGTGACCCTCAGTTTGGACTTTTCTAATATTTTCTCACAATTAAACTCAGGTTATATAGTTTATACAAGAATACCACAAGAATGATGCTGCACCTTCTCCATCCATTATATTAGAATGCCCTAAGATGTCCTTATCTCTGATTACTGGGGATGTTAACTTTGATCACTGGGTTAAAGTTCCTCCACTGCAAAATGACCTTTTTCCTTGAAAGCATTTTTAAACAACCAATGCCTGGGCTACACCACACATCAGCCAAATCAGATATGCTTGAGGGATGGTACAGGCATTGGCAAGCTTTAAATACCCTACAAGTGACTGTAATCAATATCTGGAAATGCAAACATATGGCTTAGACAGTGAAGATGAGAATCCTGAAAATCAGCTAGGAGACCATTCCTAAGGCTTCTCATTAAAGAAAAAAAAAATCTAATTCTAAACAAAAGCAAATACATCTGGATTTTGGCATGGACATATGGTACAGAAATTGAGGAAAAATAGAAATCACCTCATGGGAAAAGAGATGAGTGAGTATACTGCAGTCCAATATGGAAAAAAAAAAATGCAGAATCAGGTGTCATGACGCTTGTAATTCCAGGACTTTGGGAGTGAAAGTGGGTCAATCACTTGAGCCCAGAAGTTTGAGAAAAGCCTGGGATTTCTCCAGCCTGGGTGAAACCTCATCTCTACAGAAACAAACACAAAAAATTAGCTAGGCATTGTGGTATGTGCCTGTGATTTCAGCTACTCAGGAAGCTGAGGCAGGAGAATCACTCTAGCTCACAAGGTTGGGGCTGCAGTCAATTATGATCTCATCACTGCACTTCAGCCTGCGTATGAGAGTGAGACATTCTCTCTATGAATTTAAAAAAAAAAAAAAAACAGTAAAAATAATGTTCTAAGGTCACATCTAGTACAAAAACTGCATCTTATTCTGTGATGTTTAGATGTTATAATTAAAAAAGAACATGGAGATGTTTCCATATGAATAGCTGAAAGATTCTCTACTTTTAATGCAGCTGCATCATATTCTACTGTGTAGATACAAGGTAATCTGTTTAGCAAGCATTCTGCTGGTGAAAGTCTAGGTTTTTCCCAATATTTTGCTGTTAAACAAACAATACAGTGAATAACCCTGATTAGGTGTCATTTTTCATGACTGGTAGCATGATAAATTTTTCCCAGTAAAGTTTGGGAGGAAAAATATGTCATTTTTAAACTTTGACATGCATTAATAAATTTTACTCTACAAGGTTTGTACATATTTTTATGTTCCAAGAAAAGTAGGGGAGGGTAATATCACCTCAGTTGCTCTCACACAAATGTCCTCAGTGACAGGACCTTTAGGGATACAGGCACACAGCCATATCCCTGGTGCCCACACAGGACAGTGGCATCTGGATCCTGGGAAGCTCCAGGAAAGGTGAGGGTGCTTTCTAGAGGACACCCTGGTAAGGATCAGAAAGGGGTCAAGGACGTCTAGAGATTACAACAGGTCTTAAACTAAGGGAAAGTTCAAGTGGAGGGCACTAAGGTTCAAGAAGCAAGCTGAGGTGAGAAAGTGGTAGAGACTGATGGAAGGAGAAGGTAAAAAGCTCCAGGGAAGCTAGGGGAGGCACACTAGGGCTCTCCACTCAACCTCAGCATTGAACTTTGCAGTCGTCATGCTGGTGGGGCTCTGTGAACTCTAGAATGTTCAGCACTATCTGGGGACTCTACACACTCAAGGCCAGCAGGACTCCCTCCCCCAGCTCTGACAACCAGCAATGTCTCCAGACTTTGCCAAATGTTTTTCCAAATGAAAAATTTGCCCCTGGTGGAAGCATTAATCTACACTAATCTATAAAAGCAAATCACCACTAAAACTCATCACCTCTTGGTAGAAGAATTACAAGTGTGAGAGGGATAAAATGGAGGTCTTCAATGTCTATTGAAATGACTTCTACTTAATCAGCAATTTGATGTCCCAGAAGGCATGTTTAGAGGTGATGCCACATGGCTGCCTGTACCTCACAGCAGAAAGGGTGTGGGTTCTCCAAGGGTCTGTAACCATGAACTGGAAATGTCCGTAACTGTGAAAGGGAATGACACCCACTGGGTTACATTAAAAAATTGATGTAGGGAATTCTGTAGATATTGGGAGAAAAAAATACACAATGTAAACCCAAACCCCATTCTGATTCTCTCACCATCTTAGGGCCATCTTGTCTATCTATGAACGGTACCATAGGGATTTTGTATATTTTCAAAATTGTATACTCTTGGATCATTTTTAAAATATGAATAAATCCCAAACTGGACCAAGTAACTGGACACTGCTGGAGTCTCACTTTTGACCAGGAGAGCTGACAATATCCTGCTCCCCCTGGCCTGGACACTGTCTGGCTCAGGGGCCTAAATGCTCTCCTATTATGGAGGAAGAAGATATTTTGAACATTCTCATCATTCACCCATTTGCCTCTCACACCCATTGACCTCTCAAACCTCTTCCCCACTCCTGGATTTCATTCTCAATTTACTGAGCACCATTTCTGTCCCTCATCGATTCCAACATGTGGTGGGTCCAGGTGGTGGCTTCTGTCTATGATTTTGTAAAAGACAAACAAACGAACAAACAAAAAAAAACAATAAAAAGACTTTCAAAATTCCTTTGCCTGACACCTCCTTAAACTGACCTCCACCTGCAGCACCATGATCATACCAGCAGAATTGGGACACTTTTTCTGGTAGTCAGATGCTTTCCATCTCTCATTAGGAAATGTGACTCTCTCCACCCTGCATAAAGATTTCCCAGTAGAAAAGAACACAGAGATACTGCCTGTGTGTTCCCAAAGGAAATGATTTCTATAAGAACATGTGAAAGATGCAATTATAGAAAAGACCACTTAAAACATACATTATGTAGATGATTCTCACCATTCCTTTAAGAGATACTCCTCATAAAACATGACATTAATAATTATTCTAGAAGAATAAAGCATGCATACTGTTATCTTAAATTAATTTTAATAAGATGCCTCCTCCCATGTGCCCAGGCTGGGCCTCTGAACAAAATTCTCCATCTTCAGTGGCAATGCCTGAGAGGATGACATGGACTTAGGCCTCATATGCAGCCATCCCGGTCCACCCGGCCCCTGCTGCAGGACAGTGGCAACCCAGTGCCCAAATCTCTTGGTAAGAGCTGAGAGAGAAAATGGGATATCCAAAGCCTCTTACCTTTCTCCAGTCCACTTGAATGGGCACCAGTGCAGTCTGTTTGCTCCTGAGGACACCCACCTGCTGGTCTTTGGCTTCTAAGAGTCAGACCTCACTGGCTTCTCTGGGTCTCAGCTGCTTTCACTCTGCTGAGCCCTGCTCTTTCCCATGAGGATCACTCCACTGCCAGGCTTGTCCTCCAGCTCCAGCTGACAGGTCAGCTAAACCAGAGCCAAGAGAATGAACAAAGATTTCAATATCGAGTGTGTCCAGCAGAGATCCAAACTGTACAAAAAATAAAGAAGTAGAGATGAACACAGCTCTCCTGACAACATTGTGTCCCAAAGCAATGGCTTCTGTGCCCCTCATAAAGGAGCTCACTGCCCCTCACCACATGGGCAAGTGCTTCCAGGGTCTCTCAATTCCTCCAGGGGAGGCAACACACATTTTAACCCAGTACCTCAGCAAAGGAAGTGATGATATTTTACCTACTTGTGATAAAGTTCCTGAAAAGATCCCTAGACTGCAAAATTCCTCTCCAAAAGAAGACAGAAAAGCTTTCCAATGGCAAAACATTGGCCTCCTTGCTTTTAAAACAGTACCCTTGAAAGAGCCAAAACAATTTTGCTAAAATAAATTGCAGTACTTGCACTTTCTTATTTGAAATCTCACAAAACATTACAAGTACTAAAAACAGAAGCTGCTGGCATAAGAATGCAAATAGGGACCAAAGGGATAGAATTGAGAGTTCAGAAATAAACCCTCACCCTCACAGTTTATTGCTCTTGCATAAGAGTGTTAAGATAATTTAGTGGAGGAACAGTCATCCTCTCAAATAATGGTGCAGAAACAACTAGATAAAAACAGGCAAAACAATAAACTTAGAGAACTATACTTCCAACCATATCAAACAACTATCTCAAAATTTATCAATGAGTTAATTATAAGATCTATAACCATTAAAAACATCTTAGAAACAGACATGCGGTAAAACTTAATGACCTCAATGTGCCATGGATTCTCAGGTATGACCCAAATGCATGAGAAACAAAAAGGAAAAATAGATAAATTGGGCTGAAGTTTTGTGCATCAAAGGATGTTATCAAGAAAATAAAAAGACCAAACACAGAATGAGACATAAAAGTTACAAATCGCATAGACAATGGTTTCATGACCAGAATATGTAAAGAAGTGGTACAACTCAATAACAAAAAGGCAAACCACCCATTTATATAAATGGGCAAAGGATGCAAATAGACATTTATTTAAAGAAGATATGCAAATCATCAAGAGGGACATGAAAAGAAACTCAACATCATTAGGCATTAGGAAAATACAAAGTCAAAGCCACAAGGAGATCCCACACTACACCTACAAATATGGCTACCATTCTTTTCACATGTTAAATAACAAGTGAAAGCCTTATGTAGAATTTGGAATCCTCATACATTGCTAGTGAGATTTTAAAAAGGCACAGCCACTAGGAGAAACAGCTGTGCTGTTCCTCAAGAAGATAATCATAGAATTCTCATATAAAAGAGCATCCATTCGTAGGTATATACCCAAAGAATAGAATCCAGGGACTCAAATAGGTAATCACATGGGAATGTTGATTGCAGCATTACTCACAAAAGATAAAATATGAAAACAATCCAAGTGTTCCCAACTCATGAAAAAACAAATGTGGTGATACACGCAACAGAATGTTAATCTGCCATAAAAAGAATGGAAGCTCTGACATCTGCTGGAACCTGCATGGACTTTGGAAACATTATGCCAAGTGAAATATATCAGAAATTAATAACATATATATATATAATTCCATTTACATGAAACATCAACAATAGGCAAATTCATAGAGACAGAGTAGAGGTGATCAAGGTCTAGGGTGGAAAATACAGGGAGTTATGGTTTCAAAGATACAAAGTTTCTGTTTAAAATGATAAAAATTTTCTCGGAAAAATCATGGTGATGGTAACTGAACACTGTGTATGTGGTTAATTCCATTTGATTGCACATTTTAAAGTGGTTAAAATAGCACATTATTCACAGAACTGTGAAAAATCGATTTCTATTGTTTAATTCACCCAGGCTAAGGTGTTTGTTATGGCAGTTCAAGCCCATGAATACATCATCTGACCCAGTGTTTTCCCTGAAATGTATCACTTTGTCAATCAAGTTAGCTGGAAGTTCCTGTCCCCAGAAGAACCAGAGGTACCAAAACAAGAGCTCCAGCAGGGGCTCAACCAGCACAGGTCCCATAGGGCAGCCTCGATGTCAGGCCCTGCATGGCATGTGAGGCTATAGTGATACAACCACAACATGAAAGTGTAAGTGTTTTTACTACTTACAGACACTGGAGAGCACTCAGCACACCTGGAGACCACAGATACAGAGGTCAGCAAGCCCAGGCAGGGAGAAGAGAAGAGACTGGTAAGCCAATGGCTTTAGTAAGTCCAGGTGTTATCTGACAGGTTTCCAGCAGGGAGCTTTAATGGATGTGTTTGAAGCAAGCAACAAACACTGGGAACAGGAGATCATGCTGTGACTGACAAGTGGTCACTTTAAACGTGAGGGCAAATGTCAGAATTATCAGTTTAAGAAAGCAGCTGGAGAGAGGGGAGCCCAGCACACCAAGTAGGAGAGATGCCTCTAAGATTTCATCGCTGGCCACCACTGGAGTCACTTGAACCAGATACAGTATTGAAAACTGCCATGGTGACCAAGGCCTGCCTCTGATGTGAGGCAAATAAATTTACACCTTAAAAAATGAATGCCAATGCAGCATGACACTAGGAGCACTCATGACATCCAGGGACACCAGAAGAGTGTATTATTGCTCTTTGATGCCAGAGCAAAACTCACCCCCACCCGACTTCTCAGGTGTGAGCAACGTACACGGAGTAAGTCGGGATGAATCTCTCCAGCTCTGAACCCCTGCTGTGTCCCAGGCATGCGACGCTATACTGTGTGCTTTCCCCTCGTGACCTTCCTCCATCCTCATCAACTCGTTCTGTCACTGCTCCCTAAATGCCCGCCCCTGCTCCATCTGTCCTGTTCTCTGGGGCAACCCACACCAAGCCTAGCGCTGACACAGAACAGCGGCTGCCTGAGGTCTCACAGCCTCCCCGGGAATTAGTCAGGCACCCTGTGACCTGCCTGCCCGCTGCACCCCGTGGGGCTCAGAGCCCATGTGATGGTCACACACAGGCATCATCCAGGATGTGGCCACCTACCCCCGGCTGTCCCTTGGGAAGACAGACCTCTCCTATGTCCTTGCTGGGAGAAGGGGTATTATTGCTCGTTGCTCCCAGAACAGAACACACCCCCCAACCGCCCTCTCAGGTGTGAGCAGTGTCCCTCCAGACAGGCTCTCTGACGACTGCCTGCTTCTCTACAGAGAGCAGCTTGGCCAGGTCAAAACCCTCAGGACAGATCCCTGGGTATGTCAGCATATGGAGGGCTGAGCCCATCATGATCACGGAGTAAGTTGGGATGAATCTCTCCAGCTCTGAACCCCTGCTCTGTCCCAGGCTCCCCTTCCTGTGTCTCAATGAGCCATGTTCCACGGGGTTCCTGGGTAACTCCCCACTTCCTCCTGCACCACCACAGGGAAGGTGTGGTAATCGCAGGACAATCAGCTGGGCAGAGAAGAGAGGACACCAAAGATGGTCAGGAAGAAATGAGAAACCCTGAGCCCCAGCTCAGCCACCAGACCGCAGGGAGCAATAGAGTGACTGAGAACTGTACTTTTGAACATGGGACTCACAGCTCCGACCGAGCAACCACCACAGGCCTCTCCTCCCAAGAGGCATGAGAGATTCACCCTGTATACCTTCAGGAAGGACAGTTTCCTCTGGGACACCCAGGTCCTGAATGTCCATCCTTAGAAGCTGCAGCCAAGCTAGACACAATCAGAGAAAGGAAGGGTCCCTGTCACCAGGCAATACACAGCTCACCCAGAGCACAATGTGGTGTCCCTATGACAGGGACCTGGTGCAGCTGCAGCCTCCTGCACTGAAGGGGAGAGCCAGATGCGGATGAAAGAGGGCAAAGGGCAAGAAAGTGCACCCTGACCCAGAACTATGGGGACAGCAGGAGGCTGAGGCCCAGGACTGTGCTTGCCCAACCTACAGCATATGTGTGTGATGGTGTGTGTCCATGTGCATCTCTTTTGTGTACGTGTTTCTGGACATAGTGTGTGCCAAGGTTTGTTGACAGAATCACTGCTGAAAAAGGCGGAGGCCTCCACAATTCCCAGAGACATGACACACAGACAAAAGGCAAAAGAGAAGGAGGGACAAGGAGGCAGGAGTGAGAGGGGAGGGGACAGAGAGGTGACCTGGTCACAGACCCCGCCCATGAGCCTGAGAAGTGCTCCTGCCGCGGGAAGAGGCTCAGCACAGAAGGAGGAAGGACAGCACAGCTGACAGTCGTGCTCAGAAAGTTTCTGGATCTCCAGCTCATCTCCACAGAGGAGAACATGCAGACAGCACAGGCCATGGGGCCCCTCTCAGTGCCTCCCTGCACACTGCACATCACCTGGAAGGAGCTCCTGCTCACAGGTGAGGAGAGAACTTCCTGGGACAGAACAGGAGGAGGAAGCAGAATGATTGGATGGGGTCGCTTGTAGAGGATGGGCTTCTAAAAAATAAAAGGAGTTAGCACTTTGGGAGGCTGAGGTGGGTGGATCATGAGGTCAGGAGTTCAAGACCAGTCTGCTCAATACACTGAAGCCCTGTCTCTACTAAAAATACAAAAAATTAACCAGGTGTGGTGGTGTGCTCCTGTAATCCTAGCTACTCAGGAGGCTGAGGCAGGAGATTTGCATGAAACCAGGAGGCAGAGGTGGCAGTCAGCGTAGATTGTGCCACTGCACACCAGCCTGGGTGACTGTATGAGACTCCGTCTCACCAAAAAAAAAAAAGAAAAAAATACAGGAAAGAAGGCTCTGTTGGAGCCTGGATAGGGGAAAATATACCAGAGAGGGACAGGGGTCAAAACAGGAAAATCACTTTGAACTGGAATTGGTAAGAGGTAGGAAAATGTCAAGTGTTTTGTTTTCCTGGTTAATTATCACTGGCTACCACATATTGAAAAATGATAATAATAATGATTATCAGATGACACTTCAAATGAAAATATAAGCAGGGCATGAAACACTGTCCTCAGCAAAAAACCTCAACAACTGGGGAAAGAGAAAAGAAAACCCAGGCATGGAGGACCCTGGGAACTCTCACATGTACAGGAGTCTGCCTCCTGTCCAAGGCACTGGGGTGCAACCCAGATCAAAAGTCCTTGTCCTCAGGGAAGTCATGCTCTCATGGGAAGCAAGATAGACAGACAAAGAGATCTAGAATGTGAGGTCAGATGTTGACAAGAGCTTCGGAGGGAGCAGAGCAGAAAAAGGTCAGAAAGGGAAGACCCAGTGTCTCTGAAGGAGGTGTTAGGAAAGAAGTCTAAGGATGCCCTCATGTGAGTAGGACCTGAAGGCAGTGTGGAGGGAGCCATGCAGACCCCTGGGGAAGAGAATTCCAAACAGAAAAGTGCCAAGGTCGGAAGTGTTGAAGGAATGAGGGTCATACTGCTGACTCTGATGCAGTAGGACAGTTTGAGACACACACAGAAACACACACACACACACACAGAAAAGGGGTGTGTGTGTGTGTTTGTGTGTGTTTTCAAGGCTGATGATTGAAGAGATCTTCTCAGGTCCCAGGGCCCCATCTTTTCACTCCAATACATAGGTCTCAATATTGACTGACGCTCTCTCCACCTCCTAGCATCACTTTTCATCTTCTGGAACCCGCCTACCATGGCCCAAGTCATGATTGAAACTCAGCCAACCAATGTTTCTGAGGGGAAGGATGTTCTTCTACTTGTCCACAATTTGCCCCAGAATCCTACTGGCTACATCTGGTACAAAGGGCAAATAACGGATATCCACAATTACATTACATCATATGTAATAGACACTGATACAATTATATCTGGGCCTGCATACAGTGGACGAGAAACAGTATATTCCAATGCATCCCTGCTGATCCAGAATGACACCCAGAAGGACACAGAATCCTACACCATACAAATCAAAAAGCGAGGTGATAGCACTAAAGGAGTAACTGGACATTTCACCTTATACCGTGAGTGATTCCATATGATCCCTGGGTGTGGGGGGGCGGGGGTCACTTCTACTTTGCACACACAGGATGGTCAGGCCTACACTGTGCCTGTGCCCTCTCTGCGTTGTGTCCCATGTTGGGGTTTTGGCATTTAGTGCAGGACACACACAGAGGAGACAAATTTCAGCAGATCACAATTCCTTTCCTGCCTCCAGACCCTGCAGACACTTGCTACACAGGAAGGAGTCTGATGGGGGTGCTCAGCAGGAGGAGATCAGTCTCAGCCAAGCACTTCATGTCCTCTTCATAAACTTGACCCTGAGAAAGACCCTGGAGAACTGAGTAGGGCTTTGCCTAAGAGGACCCCTGAGATACTCTCAGAGAAGCTCAGCCCTAGAAACCTCAACCCCAGAACCCTGTCCCTAAATCCTTACTCCAGATAAAGCTGAGGAGCCTAGAAACCTCAACCCCAGAACCCTGTCCCTAAATCCTTACTCCAGATAAAGCTGAGGAGCCTGTGCCAGGGCTGGGTTGTGGCAGAGATTACTGGGACTGGGGATTTACCAGCTGTCTGAGGTCTGTGTCTTCTGAAGCTGCTCACCAGCCAGGGCTCAGCCCTCAGAGCCTCATCTGGGAAAGGACACAGCTTTGTTCACTGGAGACTCAGAGTGGAGAGGACAGAAAGACAAGCTTTGTAGGCCATCAGCCAATGGCTTTGTGAGGCTTAGGACACTCCATAGAAAGTCTAATGTCCCCAGAAGCAGAAACAAAAGAGAAAATATACCTGGCAGCAGCTTGTCCACAGAGATCTGACCTAAAAGTGCTCTCTCATGGAAGTGAATAATAATAAATACTGTTTGTGTGAACACCTCCACTGTGCCAAGCATTAGGTCAGGTGACTGTGAAGAATCTACATTTTATTCACAGATAGCATGAAAAGCCACAGTCCATTTGCCATTTAGCTTATTTTACTGAGAAAAAACCGAGGCACAGGAAGTCACAGTCACTGAACCAGAGTCACACAAACACAAAAGGCAGATCAGGGTCACATGAGGTCTGTCTGCAGCCACAGGCCCTTCCTCTCCTCCACTAGAAATGAGGAATTACTGG
Source organism: Colobus angolensis palliatus (assembly GCF_000951035.1). Taxonomy (NCBI): domain Eukaryota; kingdom Metazoa; phylum Chordata; class Mammalia; order Primates; family Cercopithecidae; genus Colobus; species Colobus angolensis. The sequence goes on from NW_012118622.1 coordinate 545,154, forward strand.
GTTCCAAGGACCATAGTCATTTATTGGCTCAAATCCTCTCTTCTTAGGCATCCAAACCTCAGAGGAGTGAGAGCAAATGCTCAGCTGATTTGTCTGTACTCCAGAACTAAACCACCTGCCTCAACTGTCAGAGGCACTGCAAAAAATGTCCAGGCCTCTCCCACATATCTTAACCCTTATCCCTGAACCCGAAATCCTGTGTTTCCCAAAGTGTCCATGTCACTGGCATGACAAGATAAAGGAGAGGACCTTGTTTTCTTTCCCCACTTAAACACTGCACCAGCACAGGCCCAGTGAGAGACACACACTCAGGAGCTCTCACATAACAAATGAAGGAATTGAATGAAGAAATGAATGATTCATAACCTCTTTAGAGACTGGATCATGGATGCAGAATTCTAGAAAGTTCTAGCCACACCTGTCCCTTGTCCTTCAGAGGCTGACAGCCATGTTTCATCCCCCCTCTACCTCTTGCCTCTAATGCCACCCTACCTAATATAACTCTGAAGCTCTTTGGCCACTGGAGGGTTTTCAGGGCTCCCTTGTCCTGGGCTGTTGAGCTGAGGCACCTGGTCCCTGGGGTCTCTGAAGTCACTGTAGGGCCACTGTTCACTGCCATTCTATCTCTGCCTCTCTCTGCTTCTTTGTGTCCCTCATCTTTCTCCCACTTCATTCTAACTGGCAAGCCCTGTCCTGCACAGCTTCTTCCTCCACTCCTTGGCTTTCCCTAGACACTCCTTCTAACTAGACTGACTGTTCTGTTGCCTTCCTGCTAACACTGTGGCCTGGCCCACCTCCCAGGAAATAAGAAACACACAGAAATCACCCAGAGTTTCCATCCCTGCCAGGCTTCATCTTGAGCCAATGTCCCCAGGTCACTAAGAGAATGAGCTTCCACTGTATCCCCATCTAGGGCTCTGTCCCTTTGTGAGGCTGTTCAGTGGACAAGACCGTGGGACAGGGATAGGCAGCAGCTCCATCCACTCTTATAATTCCCAGACAAGTTCTTCTGGCCTCCTGCATAAAGAAAACCAATTTATCGCAATGGTGATTTGCAGTAAAGAAAGATTTTAATGAGCCCAAGTCTGCCAAACAAGAGGATGGAGGTTTATTATTACTCAAATCAGCCTCCCTAGTGGATCAGAGGTTAGAGATTTTCAAGGATAGTTTCAGGGGCACAGGACTAAAAAATGGGTACTGCTGACTGTTTGGGGATAAAATCATGTGGGTGGAGGGAAATGATCTGTTTGTGTTTGAATCTGCCTCTAGGTGGGGACCACGTGACTGGCTGAGCCATTAGTCATGGGTATGGATGAGGTCAGCTGGTTGCCATAATGCAAAGAATGAGAAACATCTCAAAAGACCAATCTCAGGTTCTACAATAGTGATGTCATCTATAGGAGCAATTAGTTACAAATTTTGTAAACTCTGGCCAAATGACATTTGAGCAGTAAGTGATTATAGAAACTGTGCCTCCATTTTAGCAGAATTCACTTCCCTCCTATAATCCTACTCTCTTGGTCTTTCACCAGTTTTACAAAGGCAATCGCTGGGCAAAAGAAGGGTATTAGTGTTATGGAGGAACTATTATTATTCTTGCTTCAAAGTTAAGCCATAAACTAAATGCCTCCCATGGTTAACCTGGCCTATGTCCAGGAATGAGTGAGGACAGCCAGCCTGAGACTAGATGCCAGATGGATTCAGCCATGCTAGTTTGCTATCACTGTTGTAAACTTTGCACTGACTCACCAGGTTGTCACGTGTTGGACAGGCCTGTAGTGCCCAAAGCCCATGAGCTCATTTCACCCATTTCACTCGTGACTCCATCCTCAACCTACTATGGAGTTCACATTCTCCAGTCACTTCCTAGAGATTTCTGGTTTCCTGTCAGGCATATAATCGGTTTTAACAGTAAGTAAAAAGCTGACCAAACTCAAAAGTCAACAACTCATTAAAATCCCTAAGAGATTAGCCTGGCACAGTGGCTCATGACAGTAATCCCAGCACTTTGGGAGGCTGAGGCGGGCAGATCATGAAATCAGGAGATCGAGACCATCCTGGCTAACACAGTGAAAGCCCGTCTCTACTAAAAATACAAAAAATTAGCCGGGCGTGGTGACAGGCGACTGTAGAGGCTGAGGCAGGAGAATGGCATGAACCCGGGAGGCAGAGCTTACAGTGAGCCAAGATCATGCCAGTGCACTCCAGCCTCGGCAACAGAGCGAGACTCCATCTCAGAAAAAAAAAAAAAAAATGGGTTGTTAGAGAAATGAAGAATGCTTTTGATGCTTACTGGTAGACTGCACACAGCTCAGGAAGGAATCCCTAGCTTGAGGATGTGTCAATAGAAACTTACAAAACTGAAACAGGAACGTTCAAAAAGACTGGGGGGAAAAAAGTGGAACAACATATTCAACTTCATATTTAATATTTTGTATTGACAATAGCAATTTTTCAATTTTGTAGTTGTGGGAAAACTACCAAGGCTGTAACATACATATAACAGGAATACTGATGGTTTCGGGGACCTGTTGGAGGTGGTCATGTGACTGCTACCTGATGGTTTTGCGGCCTGTGATACAAACCATTGTTTCATCATTATGATGCCATTTTCATAAGTTGGGGTTCTTCATGTGGGGGACACACGAGCTATTGGCTTCTCACTTAGACTCTTCCTAATTCACACAAACTTAAACTCTAGTCATATTTCCTGAGGTTAACAGAAAATGAAGAAAGCATTTCAAATACCTGTTTTGGGCTCCTCCAAATTTTTCCTAACTCTGCACAGAAATTAGAAACGGGGAGTCCTTTCTATATTTACTAACGTAACACTTATCACTTCTTTTAATTTGACATCATTCCTCTCTTTATGTAATTGACACACTGACCAGTTCTGTCCTTTTAACGGGACTCTCTCTACTTAAGGACTTGCTAATTTCAAATCACCTTTGGCATATTTCTTTGAGCATAATGTGATCCTGCTGGAATTCATCCCACACCTAAACCTTAATTTTGTATCAAGAGAAATACTACTACCAGCAACTGATCTTAGATGTTTGGACCACCCGTAAAAATTTCCACTTATGACAACCTTTAATGTTTCCTCCAAATTTTGCTGTTGTTGTTGTTACTGGAGTCAGAACATAGCATGAGGTCTAAATTCCTGAGAACTTTTTATGGGAAAATTACAGTATTACAAATTGAGCATCCAAATCCAGAAATTCAAAATCTGAAATGCTCCAAAATCCAACACTTCTGACCACTGATGTGATGCTAAAAAGAAGTCCTCACTGGAGCATTTTGGATTTTAAATCTTCCAGATGTGGGATGCTAAACCAGTACATCTACTGCAAATATTCCAAAATTAAAAAGAAGTTAGAAATCCAAAACACTTGGTTTTAAGCTTTCTGCATAAGGAACACTTTATCTTTATGAACTATAGGCATGAAGCTGCACAGGAGATCTCTAGAACCTCCTCATCCTGCATAACTGAAACCGCACACCCACGGAACAATACCCTATTCCACCGATGCCAGCTCCTGGAATCTACTGCTCTACTCTCTAATTCACTCTGGAATCCACTGAGATGAGGGACATAAAGTAGTCACACTCATAGAATCAGAGAGTAGAATGTCCAATGAGAGAAAGTATCTGCAAGACTTCTTCCCAAATATTGGTCTAATAGCCACCAAACACATAGGGTCCATGAGGGCCAGACTTCCATCATCAGTTCATGCTCGCCCTTTCCACCAGTCAGGTCTGCATTTCCAAACATCCACATGTATTTCTAGAAAGATCCACATTGTCCTCACCTGCCCTCTACAGGGGGAAGGGCACATCATGGATCCAGAACAGGGAAAATGGTCTTGGTCCAAAGCTATCAGCTCTTGCCTGTCCCCTTCACTCTTTGTATGTCATTTCTCGGACTCTGCTCCATCTTTAGAGGTCACTGGCTCAAGTCAGTCACTATGAGACAGCTGGGAAAACTGCCCTACCTTGTGGTTCCACTGCCTGATAACTGAACTGACCTCCAGACTTGAATCTGGTCTCCCCTGTGTTATTTCTGCTCAAGTACCCAGTCCAAGGCCAGGCTTCCCAAACCCAAAGGGTTTAAGGACATTGGGAAGTTCCATCATCCATCACTAGGATGTCCTTGGAAGGGGAAGCTACAGAAAAAGCATACCTTGGGGTGCAAAGTAAGACTGAAACTAAGAAGATTCCAGCACTGCATGCTCCAGGTGAGGACCAAAGGGTGGGCCAGGCAGGCAGTTGGAGAGGGAGAGACTCAGAGAGGCACCAGGGGCTGTGACTGCTGGTCCCATGTTTTTCCATGACCCAATGCTGCTGCTCAATTCACACTTGGGAAAGTCTGTGCTTCTACCACATAAGGCAGGCAGCCTCACAATCTCTGAGCCCTCAGATTGCCATGCATCTGTCTTGTAACACACACACCTTCCATGGGCTTTTAGGGACTTGGACGTCCTGAGTGGTGGGCAATGCCAACTCTGATTGAAAAATGTCTTAGGAGGAATCAAAGGTGCCAAACAGGGCTATCTTCTCTCTGTTATCTGCACAGTGGAGACTCCCAAACCCTCCATCTCCAGCAGCAACTTAAACCCCAGGGAGGCCGCGGAGACTGTGATCTTATCCTGTGATCCTGACACTCAGAACGCAAGCTACCTGTGGTGGATAAATGGTCAGAGCCTCCCTATCAGTCCCAGGTTGCAGCTGTCCGAAAACAACAGGACCCTCACTCTATTTGGTGTCACAAAGTATACTACAGGACCCTATGAATGTGAAGTGAAGAGCCCAGGGAGTTCCAGCCGCAGTGACCCAGTCACCCTGAATCTCATCTGTGAGTATCTTCTGTTCCTCTGTGAACCAGGCTGCCATCCCAAATACACATGGCCAGAGGCCAGGCCTCCCAGTCCCTCCCAGGTGTAAGTACAGAGACCTTTACCCCTGGACATCAAAGCTTGCCATGACTACCAAGGCTAGGCATAGGCTTTATCTACAATGGGAGAGAAGAGGCTGCTCCTGTTACGGGGAACTCAGGGTCCACAGTTTATGATGGGAGAAACAGGTGAATGTCTCAGGTTCCAGATCAGTGAACACAGCAGGGATTTGACTGGGACTTCAGTGTTGACTTAGCTCACAGGGTCACTGTGACTCTTCCACAGACCCGGATTTTCCCTTCCCTCTGACAATATCACCTGTGACTTTATTCTCTTTGCTTCAGATTGTCTGGATACCCCCACCATGTCTTCTTCATACACCTATCCCCAAACTATCCTGCCTCACAGACTCTCACCCACTGGCAGAGCATTCTTGCCTGATTGATGGGAAGTTCCAGCAATCAGCACAAGTGTTCTTTATCCCCCAAATCACTAAAACATATACAGGGGTCTATGTCTGTTTCATGCATAACTCAGCCACTAGTGGAATGAATGTCATAATCAAGAGGATCATAGTCCCTGGTAAGTGGATCCCTGGAGCATTGCCAATATGTTTTCCAGTGAAGTCTCTCTGGCTATTAGGGAAGAGCCAACTGCCCTCTGCAAAGGGAGAGGGAATATCAAAAACCCAGGACAGGGAATATGTTTCTGATCCAAAACCACCAGCTTTTGCCTGTCACCTTTGCTCCTTCTACATCATTCTTTAGACTATACAGTAACAATGAACAATCTGAAAGGAAATTAAGAAAAGAATTTCCATTCATATTAACATCAAAAGGAATAAAATATTTTGTAATAAGTTTAACCTAAAAGGTCCACGGGTTATACCCTGAAAACTACAAAACATTACTGTAAGAAATTAAAGACAACATCAATATATGGAAAGACAATTCATTCTCACTGATTGGAGGAATCAATGTTGTTAGGAAGACAATATTACCCAAAGTGAGCTGCAGATTGAAAGCAATCCCTATCAGAATCCCAGTAACATTTCTTGCAGAATTACAAAAATCTATCCTAAATCTGACCTGACAGGCTCTTATTGATGACTGCCACAACAGAGACACTGAGGAAAAGATGCAACCATGAAAACGTGGAAAATTTTGATGACATTGAAAATAGCAATCATTATTTCTCACACCCCAAAGCCTTCAAAAACATACAAGTGCAGCATGGCCAGTATGCAACTGAACAAAAACTAATCACCAAGCTAGAAATATGGTGAAAGAAAAACAAAAAGAGCAAGAATATATGTGGACTATCACCTCCCACTTTTGCATACTAATCTGAGGCTGAAAAGAAAATCTTTCAGATTTGGGATGCTAAATCAGTATGTGACAAATATTTCAGAATCAAAAAAATTCAGAAATCCAAAACACTTATTGCCCTAAGTCTTATGCATAAGAAACACTCAATCTGTGTGAACTGTAGGCATTAAGCTGTACAGCAGATCTCTAGAACCTCTCCGTCTTGCATAACTGAAACTGCACACCCATGAACAACTTCTGATTCTCCCCACTCCCAGCTCCTGGCAACCAGCAGTCTCTTCTCAGATTCACTCTGGAATCCACTTCCATGAGATCTCTAGATTAGTCAAACCCATGGAATTGAAGTGTAGAGTGTCCAGTGAAAGAAAATATTTGCAAAACTTCTCCCTAAATTTGTCTCATATCCATCAAACACACATGGTCCATGAGGACCAGATATCCAGGAGTTAACTCCCACCCTTTCCCCCAGTCAGTTCTGCATTTGCAAATGTCCACATATATTTCTGGAAGGATCCACATAGTCCTCACCTGTCCTCTGCAGAAGGAGAGGAAACTTAAAGGACCCAGAACGTGGAATATGGTTCTGCTCCAAAGCCACCAGCTCTGCCTGTCATCTTCACTCTTTCTAGATCATCCCCTGTACTCTGCTCTATATTTGGAGGTCACTGGCTCAAGTAAGTCATCATGAAACACCTGCAGAAAACTGCCCCACCCTGTGCCTCCACAGCCTGATGACTGAACTGACCTCCAGGCAAGACTCTGGTCTCCCCTGTCTTATTTCTGCTGAAACATCCAGTCCCAGCCCAGGCTGCTCAGTATCTTCAGGGTTTCAGGACAATAGAAAATGCCATTATTACTCATCTCTAGAATGTCCTTGGAAATGGAAGCTGCAGAGAAATCACATCTAAGGGGGCAAAGTAGGATGGAATTTGGAAGGGGTCCAAAAGTTGCACATTCCAGGTAAGAAACCCAAGGTGATCCAGTCAGTCAGTGGATTAGAGAGAGACTGGGAGGTGTAAAAGGAGCTGTGGCTCCCACTGACGTGTCTGTCCATGACCCAACACTGCTGCTCAATTCACACTTGAGAAAGTCTATGCTTCCCTAAGACAGAGCAGGAGGCCTCACAGTCTTTGAGCCCTTAAATCATCATGCATCTGTCTTGTGACAAACACACCAGCTATTGACTTTCAAGGACTCAGGTGGGCTGAGAGGTGGGAGATGCTAACTCTGATTGAAGGATGCCTGTGGAGGAATCAAAGGTGCCACACAGGACAATCTTCTCTCTGTTATCCACCCAGCGGAGCTTCCCAAGCCTACATCACCAGCAACAACTTCAGCCCCATGGAGAATAAGAGTGTTGTAGCCTTAACCTGTGAAGCTAAGACTCAGGGCTGCATCTACATGTAGTGGCTAAATAGTCAGATCCTCCCTGTCAGTCCCAGGCTAGAGCAACCCAGTAAAAACAGGATCCTCATTCTAGCCAATGTCACAAGAAATGACACAGGACCCTATGAATGTGAAATATGGGACCGAGTTGGTAGCATCTGCAGTGACCCAGTCACCCTGGATGTCCTTTTTATCTTTGGTTCCTCTGTGGACCAGGCCACCAGCAGAAATCCAAATGACCAGAGGCCAGGCATTTCAGTCTCCCTCAGGTCCAAGTACAGACACTTTTATTTCTGGACACCAGGGCTGGCCATGACTCCCTGCCCTGGGAAAACTTGGCTAGGCACAGCCTTAAGCAAGAATATAAAGGGAGGGGCTGCTCTTGTCATGGGAGACTTGGGGTCTACAGCCTGTGATGGGAGAAACATGTGAGTACCTCAGGCCTCGGCTCAGTGAAGACAGAAGGGGTTTGGCTGGGCCTTGAGGGTGTGTCTTTTCTCAGAGGGACACTGAAATCCCTTTAAGAGACCAGGCGCATCCCCTTCCCTCAGACAACATCACCTGTGGCTTTTTTCTCTTTACACCAGATGGTCCACACGACCCCAGCATTTTCTCTCCATTCACCAATTACCATTCAGGAGAAAACCTCTTCTTGTCCTGCTTCGCGGACTCTAACCCACCGGCAGAGTATACTTGGACGATTAATGGGAAGTTTCTGCAATCAGGACAAGAGCTCTCTATCCCCAAAATTACTACAAAGCATAGCGGGATCTATGGTTGCTCTGCTCGAAACTCAGTCACTGACAGCGAACGTTCCACATTCCAGACGATCAAAGTCTCTTGTAAGTGGATCCCTGAATCATTGGCAATAGGGTTTTAGGTTTTACTAGCCATGTGACAACAGAAAAGTTGTTACACTACTCTACGCTTCTGTCTTTTCATCGGCAAATGGAAATAATGTCTACCTGACAGGGTTACTGTGAGAATTAAATGAGGTACAGGTAAAGTATTTAGCACAGGGCCTGGCACATAGGACGTGCCCCTCAACAGCACCTATTTCCATATATATATATATAGAAAAAGAAGTAACACATAAAACACTAGGACATGGTTACTGACTACTTGTGGGAGAGAAAGAAAAAAAAACTAAGTGCAAACAATCAATCCTGGTATATTAGTTTTTACCAACTGAGATGCATCCAGGATGGGATTAGACATATAATTAATCAGGGAAGACACCTGTGAGGGAATGTGGAGCAGGCATGAAGATAGTATGGGAGAACCCAAAGGAGGTGGTGAATTTGAAATGCACTGACCTGGGCCTTCTGTCAATCTAGTCCCTGCCATAGAAACCTAACAGGGTCTCATTCATGGTTGCCACCACAGAGACACTGAGAAAAAGATGCAACCATGAAAAGGTGGAAAGGTGGAAAGTTCTAGTGACATAGAAAATAGTGACTAGCCTTTCTCCCATCTGAAAGCTTTTGGAAATATCTCAGTGCAGCAGACAATTGACAGAGGACTGATCAAAAACCTAGAAACATGGTGAGAGGGTATAAAAACAGCAAGAATATAATCGCCTCCCATCAACTTTCCAACAGAAATAATACATTTCTTGAAGAAACAATTACAGAGTACCTCATGTTACATGCTGGTTCCTGAGGTTCCCCCCTGTAAAATAACATCATCTCCATTCCTTCTTTTCTTTTCTTTCCATGACAGCTCCTTTAAGAAGAGGACATCTATCCTGGCGTTATTAGACATAGCAGCCGTGATGTCATTTCTGTATTTCAGGAAGACTGTCAGGTATAATGGCCTTTTCTCTTGTCCTGTTTCCTGCAGGGCTGACTGTCATGCTTGGGAGAGGGAAAAGACTTATTTCCCTGTATCTGGGACTGGATCTACTCCTTACTCCACCAAACTCCTGCTTCTCAGCATTAATTCCTGCAGTTCCCTTTCTCCATGGCCTTTATGCTGCCTGTACCCCAATGCCTTTTAGAGTTAATTATCTCTGGCTTCTGCTTGTTTGTTGCTCAGATTCATATGAGAAACACAATTTCATATTGTTAAACCCTCTTCATTATTTTTAACATCTCTCAACAGTGTAATTCTTTCCATTCCCATAAAGCTCAACCACTTCTCAAAGTGTTGCTTGACTTCTTGTCTCCAGACTTTGAAACCTTCCTTGCATATGACTGCCTCATTACCTATCTAAAATCTAGTTAATTCACTAAATCAAGAACCTCCAGTGTCTACTCTAGCCTATTTGGTAAACTCCAATTGCTTCTATTTGCTAATTCTTCTCACTTCCTTTACCCCTACTTCCTAGTATAATTTCTCCATCCTAATTAGAACTGTCTTCCTACCCATCCCTGCCACTTCACCTATATAGACATAAAATTCTTAGTTTCAAAGCTATGCCTAAAAACAGGGTGAACTCCGCTCCACCATCTTCACTACAGATGTAACCATATACTTCATCACAAGCGATCTCTGACCTCATGGAGAACAAAGACTTTAGGGTGAGCCTGTAAACCTGAGACTCAGAACACAACATATGTGTGGTTGAGATCTTTTCCTGATGACCAATTCACATGTTCAGAAAAGATACAGAAAAGAAGAAGGCAACGTCCCTACCCCAGGGCACATAAAGCCTAAGACAGAAAATGAGACCTGAAAATAATCATGATACCAAAAGAGAAAAAAAGTGAAGGCCACAAGAAATCAGAGAAATCTGATGGGAAATATAGCCACACATTGGAATCACTGGAAAACATTTTTAAAAGTAGACACTCAAGCCCACCCATGAGTTCCAGTTTATAGGTCTGGAGAGAGACCCAGACACTGGTAATTTTTAAGTCTTCCTGACACTACAAACATGTAATGAGGATGGAGAACTCTTGTTGTAATAGGTAGAATTTAAAACTAAATCAATGATTTTCAGCTAGAAGTACTGGAATTACCTAAGGACCTTTTTGAACATACATAAGACTATACATTTTTGGCCCTAATTATTAATGGGCTACACGAAGAACTCAGTAATCCTGTTGGGAAATAGAAGATGAATGGACAAGCCACATTATTTGATATGTTAAAATATATATAAAGCATTTTCAAATGAGTGATAAGTGATGCTAAACCTTGTCTAAATAATATTTATGGGAATGTTAATAAAATGAGTATTCTAGGCTGGGCTCAATGGCTCAGGTCTGTAATCCCAGCACTTTGGGAGGCCGAGGCCGGCAGATCATGAGGTCAGGAGATCGAGATGATCCTGGCTAACATGGTGAAACACCGTCTCTAAGAAAACCACAAAAACAAATTTAGCCGGGTGTGATGGCAGGCTCCTGAAGTCCCAGGTACTCCGGAGACTGAGGTAGGAGAATGGCATGAAGGCAGAAGGTGGAGCTTGCAGTGAACAGAGATTCTGCCACTGCACTCCAGTCTGGTCAACAGAGCGAGATTTCATCTCAAAACAAAACAAAAAAGTTAAAATATTTTTAACAAATGAGTTCTAAAAACTATCTGAAATTTCTGGAAATCCAATATGTTATCAGTTATAGTGTCATATGCCACAGAAGTAACTAGATTTCTATGTGAGCTGTGTCTTTACCATAATAAACCTACTATAAATCTCATTAGATTTTTAACCGTGGTACTTTTAAATCTTTGTCATTCCCAGACAGTTGCTTTGATTCTTCCTCGAGGTATTTACAGTCAGCTACAGTCCAAAATTGCTTTTTCTTCGAGGAGATATATGGAAAAAACTCTGACAACGACTCTTGAATACAAGTTTCTGATAACTTCAAGATCATACCACTGGACTCTCTGAAAACTTTCAAAATTTTAATGAACAGGCTGATAACTTCATGAAATTCAAGACAAAGAAGAAAAAAAAACCTCAGTTTTATTGGACTAAATAATCGAAAGGAAAATGTTTTCATAATTTTTTATTTGAAAATGTGCTGATTCTTTGAATGTTTTATTCTCCAGATTTATGAATTTTCTCTTTTAAGCTATTTATACTTTACAGCAATTTGGTAAGGTATACTTTTGTAAACAAAAATTGAAACATTTGTTTTTACTCCCAATCTGAGTGCCTCAGAATTGGGAAACTACTCATGAGTATTCATATGCTTAGGGTAATAAAGTTATTTGCACAAGTTCAGTAAGAATCTACTCTCTTTATAACAGGACACATTTGAAAACATTGGTTATGTTACCAAGGCTTTGACTAGGATGTTCTATTTGAGAATATACATAGAATAAACCCATAGGGAATGCAGGGAAAGTCTGAAGTTGGCCTTGATTTGGCTTCCTAGTCTCGAGAGGTTTTTGAAAGTTTAATCTGAGAGTCTTATAAAACTTCTAACAAAGCAAAGTTTAAAAAGATCCTCTATGGTGCATTGTTACTCTTGCTGCACTTAGGTAAAAAATCTAGGCAAGTTCGGTGAGACTCAATCTATTTTGCAAACAAATTCATCCTACTGGGATTATCCTTGGTTAAAATAGAGACCCTTATATAGAGAAAAATTATTTTGAAAAGAAAAACTGTAGTATACCTGTTACCATATTGAACCACTGTTCATTATCTTTGAGTATTTATAATCCATTGGTAGACTGGACTGGACCCTGAATTCTTTCAGTTCTTTCAATTCAATTTTCTCCAATGAAATCATTAAGAACAAGAACAGCTCTGTTCCTGAAGCCATATAAGCTAGAGGTGGACAACTCAGTGTAAATTTCATGGTAAAACCCTCATGTCTGAGGTGTCGGCCACTCAGAGCTCACCAAATGTTCAACACCATCACTTAGAGACACTTAAACTGTAAACCACAACAACAAGTTGATGACTGTACACTGTGATACACTGTGGACAACTTTTCTCAAGATGTCAGAACAAGACTGTCAATCATGATGAGACTCTTACCTCTCTTAATTTGTTCTTGTTTATGTCTGTCTCCTTTGTTTCCCAGAAAAATGCTGTACTTAGGATTTCACAAGAAGTAGCTTCTGAGAGTAAGCTAACAGTGTCAGATATATCACATCTACCAATTTTTTTTTTTTTTTTAAGATGTAGTTTCTCTCTTTTGCCCACACTGCAGTGCAATGGCACAATCTTGGCTCACTACAACCTCCGCCTCCTGGGTTCAAGTAATTTTCCTGCTTCAGCCTCCCTAGGAGCTGGAATTATAGGCATGCTCCACCACATCAGGCTAACTGTGTATTTTTAGTAGAGACGGGGTTTCCACATGTTGGTCAGGCTGGTCTCGAACTTCCGACCTCAGGTGATCAGCACGCCTCAGCTTCCCACAGTACTGGGATTACAGGCATGAGCCACTGCACGTGGCTCACACATTTTAACATAACAAGAGATCCTTTAGTCCACCCAAAGGCTGAAGTTAGCTACATCTTTAACACAGCTTTTTCCTCAAATGTATGGAGCTTTTTTAGGCTTCTACTTCTATACTTGCCTATTCTTCTTACTCCCTGTTTTAATTTAAGGTAGACATGCAATGCTAGAAAATAGAATTGCTCTCTACCAGCTAAACAGGGGGTAGCCTGTGCAGTTTCTGACACTTCTTATTGTACATGGATAAATACATCGGGTATTGTAGAGACTCAGTTGTGAAAATCAACAAATGTGCTGCCTGGTTAAAATGACTAGACTCTTCTGGCTTCTTCTTTGATCTATTCTATTGTAGTTGGTTTGCATCTTGCTTAAGGTGCATATTCCAAACTCATGATATTTTTGTCCTGATAGTCATACTGGTAGTCTCCCTCATGTGGTGCAATTTACAAACATTTTTATTTGTGTGAAAATATTTGTGTGCAGCCATCCTTCAAATATCAAATTGTTTCTCTTGGACTGGAATTCAAAAACTCAAAGAAATGTGTGGTTTATGGACCAGGCACAGTGGCTCACATCTGTAATCCCAGCACTTTGGGAGGTCAAGGCGTGCAGATCACAGGGTCAAGTGTTCGAGACCAGCCTGGTCAATATGGTGAAACCCTTTCTCTACTAAAAATACAAAATTAGCCAGGTGTGGTGGTCTGCACCTGTAGTCCTGCAGGGAGACCCCTGAAATCATTGCTGTGGAATAAAAGATGAAATGCTCCTGATTATTGTAAATACAAAATTACATGCAGGTTTGTGTAAAGAAAATGCCAGATTGGGCTGCCAGAATGAGCCAACAGCGTGTGATGTGCTTCCCCCTGTAGAGAGCCTAAAAATGGACATGTAGTCAGGGAGGTTTCACATCACCAAGATTCCTGTCCCAGAAAAGTAGATGTTCATAGCTCTGGGAATGGAATGCAACTCTTGTGGAGAGCCTATAAATGGACATATGAGGGGCGCCTGTTCATATGGATAAGATAGGGTTATAAATGCCCTTATCTTGCCATGGCTCTTCTAGGTCTCTTTAGGATTAAGGAATACTCCCGTCAGAGAATTTTTTGGTTTAACCGGTTGTCTAGCTTCACATCCTGTTTCTATTGATTGTTTGCAACCAGCTTTTCCTGCAACTGTTACTGCTGATTAATATCTTGCTAATCATAGGTTATGGATAGATTGTGTTTCTCTTTTAAGGCTCTGTTAGAAATTGTTGATGCACACACTATGTTGCAAATTCTCATCTCTGTATACTGTACTTCTGCATACCGATGTTATGTTAAAGAATTACCTTATGCCCATGTGACCATCTCACCTCGTAATCAAACTTATGTTAAAGAATTACTTCATCCCCGTGTGACCATCTCACCTCATAATCAGATGACCCTAAATCCCTCACCAACCTACCCCTGCCCTCACTAAACTTAATAATAAATGCTGGTATATCCAGTGCATTGGCGGCATCACAGGACCAGAAGGCATTGATCCCCCTGGACCCAGCTATCACTATCTTGTGTATGTCTTTTATTTATTGACCTGGAAATCCACCTGGGAACAAAGAAAGAACCCTGTTGCACTGCAGGCTGCTGGCCAGATCCCACAATATAATCCCAGCTACTTGGGATGCTGAGGGGGGAGAATCGCTTGAACCGCAAGGTGGAGGCTGCAGTGAGCCGAGATCATACCACAGCAATCCAGCCTGGGCCACAGAGAGAGACTCCATCTAAAAATAAAAAAAAAGTAGGGGGGGGAGGGTGGTGGTGCCAAGATGGAAGAATAGGAACAGCACCAGCCTCCAACTCCCAGCGTGAGCAACACAGAAGACGGGTGATTTCTGCATTTTCAACTCAGGTACCTGGTTCATCTCACTGGGGTGTCTTGGACAGTGGGTGCAGGACAGTGGGTGCAGCCAAACGATTGAGAGCGGAAACAGGGAGAGGCACCACCTCACCCGGGAAGTGCAAGAGGGAAGGGAATTCCCTTTCCTAGCCAAGGGAAACCGTGACACACAACATCTGGAAAATCTGGTCACTCCCACCCTAATACTGTGCTCTACCAAGGGTCTTAGCAAAGGGCACACCAGGAGATCATGTTCCATGCCTGGCTCAGAGCAAAATCCAACAGACCTGCAGCTGAGGGTCCTGACTGTTAGAAGGAAAACCAACAAACAAAGGACATCCACAAAAAAAACTCCATGTGTACATCACCATCATCAAAGACCAAAGGTAGATAAAACCTCAAAGATAGGGAAAAAGCAGTGCAGAAAAGCTGAAAATTATAAAAATCAGACGGCCTCTCCCCCTCCAAAGGAATGCAGGTCCTCGCCAGCAATGGAACAAAGCTGGACAGAGAATGACTTTGACCAGTTGAGAGAAGTAGACTTCTGACAATGAAACTTCTCCGAGGTAAAGGAGGAAGTACGAACCCAGCGCAAAGAAACTAAAAACCTTGAAAAAAGATTTGAAAAATGGCTAACTAGAATAATCAATGTAGAGAAGTCCTTACCCGACCTGATAGAAATGAAAACCATGAGATGAGAACTACTTGACAAATGCACAAGTTTCAGTAACCAACTCGATCAACTGGAAGAAAGGGTATCTGTGATTGAAGATCAAATGAATGAAATGAAGCGAGAAGAGAAGTTCAGAGAAAAAAGAGTAAAAAGAAGTGAACAAAGCCTCAGGAAAATTTGGAAATATGTGAAAGGACCAAATCCATCTCTGATTGGTGTACCTGAAAGTGACGGGGAGAATGGAACCAAGTTGGAAAACACTCTGCAGGATATCATCCAGGAGAAATTCCCCAACATAGGAAGGCAGGCCAACTTTCAAATTCAGGAAATACAAAGAACACCACAAAGATACGTCTCGAGAAGAGCAACTCCAAGATGCATAATTGTCAGATTCACCGAAGTTGAAATGAAGGAAAAAATGTTAAGGGCAGCCAGAGACAAAGGTCGGGTTACCCACAAAGAGAAGCCATCAGACTAAGAGCGGATCTCTCAGGAGAAACTCTACAAGCCAGAAGAGAGTGGGGGCCAATATTCAACATTCTTATAGAAAAGAATTTTCATCCCAGAATTTCATATTCAGCCAAACTAACCTTCATAAGTGAAGGAGAAATAAAATCCTTTACAGATGAGCAAATGCTGAGAGATTTTGTCACCACCAGACTTGCCCTACAAGAGCTCCTGAAGGAAGCACTACACACAGAAAGGAACAACTGGTACCAGCCACTGCAAAAACATGCCAAAATGTAAAGACTGTCGATGCTAGGAAGAAACTGCATCAACTAACGAGTAAAATAACCATACAACATCAAAATGACAGGATCAAGTTCACACATAACAATATTAAACTTAAATGTAGATGGGCTAAATGATCCAATTAAAAGACACAGACTGGCAAATTGGATAAACAGTCAAGAGCCATCAGCCTGCTGTATTCAGGAGATCCATCTCACATGCAGAGACACACATAGGCTCAAAATAAAGGGATGGAGGAAGATCTACCAAGGAAATGGAAAACAAAAAATGGTAGGGGTTGCAATCCTAGTCTCTGATAAAACAGACTTTAATAACCAACAAAGATCAAAAGAGATAAAGAAGGCCATTACATAATGGTAAAGGGATCAATTCAACAACATAACTATCCTAAATACATATGCACCCAATACAGGAGCACCCAGATGCATACAGCAAGCCCTTAGAGACTTACAAAGAGACTTAGACTCCCACACAATAATAATGGGAGATTTTTAAACCCCACGGTCAGCATTAGACAGATCAATGAGACAGAAAGTTAACAAGGATATCCAGGAATTGAACTCAACTCTGCACCAAGCGGACCTAATAGACATCTACAGAACTCTCCAACACAAATCAACAGAATATACATTCTTCTCAGCACCACATCACACTTATTCCAAAATTGACCACATAGTTGGAAGTAAAGCCCTCGTCAGCAAATGTAAAAGAAGAGAAATTATAACAAACTGTCTCTCAAACCACAGTGCAATCAAACTAGATCTCCGGATTATGAAACTCACTCAAAACCACAAAACTCATGGAAACTGAATAACCTGCTCCTGAATGACTACAGGGTACATAATGAAATGAAGACAGAAATAAAGATGTTCTTTGAAACCAGTGAGAACAAAGATACAACATACCAGAATCTCTGGGACACATTTAAAGCAGTGTGTAGAGGGAAATTTATAGCACTAAATGCCCATAAGAGAAAGCAGGAAAGATCTAAAATTGACACCCTAAAAACACATCACAATTAAAAGAACTAGAGAAAAAAGAGCAAACACATTCAAAAGGTAGCAGAAGGCAAGAAATAACTAAGATCAGAGCAGAACTGAAGGAGATAGAGACACAAAAACCCCTTCAAAAAAATCAACGAATCCAGAACCTGGTTTTTTGAAAGGGTCAGCAAAATTGATAGACCGCTAACAAGACTAATAAAGAAGAAAAGAGAGAATTATCAAATAGACACAATAAAAAATGATAAAGGAGATATCACCACCGACCCCATAGAAATACAAACTACCATCAGAGAATACTACAACCAACTCTACGCAAATAAACTAGAAAAACTAGAAGAAATGGATAAATTCGTGGATACATACACTCTCCTAAGACTAAACCAGGAAGAAGTTGAATCCCTGAATAGACCAATAGCAGGTTTTGAAATTGAGGTAATAATTCATAGCCTACCAACTAAAACAAGTCCAGGACCAGACGGATTCACAGCAAAATTCTATCAGAGTTACAAGGAGGAGCTGGTACCATTCCTTCTGAAACTATCCCAAGCAGTAGAAAAAGAGGGAATTCTCCCTAACACATTTGGGAGGCCAACATTATCCTGATACCAAAGCCTGGCAGAGATACAATAAAAAAAGAGAATTTTAGATCAATATCCCTGATGAACATTGATGCAAAAATCCACAATAAAATACTGGCAAACAGAATCCAGCAGCACATCAAAAAGCTTATCCAACATGATCAAGTGGGCTTCATCCCTGGGATGCAAGGCTGGTTCAACATATGCAAATCAATAAACCTAATCCAGCATATAAACAGAACCAAAGAAAAAAACCACATGATTATCTCAATAGATGCAGAAAAGGCCTTAGACAAAATTCAACAGCGTTTCATGCTAAAAAATTCTCAATAAATTCAGTAATGATGGAACGTATCTCAAAATAGTAAGAGCTCTTTATCACAAACCCACAGCCAATATCATACTGAATGGGCAAAAACTGGAAGCATTCCCCCTGAAAACTGGAACAAGACAGGGATGCCCTGTCTCACCACTCCCATTCAACATAGTGTTGGAAGTTCTGGCCAGGACAATCAGGCAAGAGAAAGAAATAAAGAGTATGCATTCAGGAGAAGAAGAAGTCAAATTGTCCCTGTTTGCCGATGACATGATTGTATATTTAGAAAACCCCATCGTCTCAGCCCAAAATCTACTTAAGCTGATAAGCAACTTCAGCAGAGTCTCAGGACACAAAATCAATATGCCAAAATCACAAGCATTCTTATACACCAATAACAGATGAACAGAGTGCCAAATCATGAATGAACTACCATTCACAATTGCTTCAAAGAGAATAAAATACCTAGGAATCCAACTTACAAGGGATGTGAAGGACCTCTTCAAGGAGAAATACAAACCACTGCTCAGTGAAATAAAAGAGGACACAAACAAATGGTAGAACATTCCATGCTCACGGATAGGAAAAATCTATATCATGAAAATGGCCATTCTGTCCAAGGTAATTGATAGATTCATTGCTATCCCCATTAAGCTATCAATGACTTTCTCCCCAGAATTGGAAAAAACTACTTTAAAGTTTGTATGGAACCCAAAAAGAGCCTGCATTGCCAAGACTATCCTAAGCCAAAAATACAAAGCTGGAGGCATCACGCTACCTGACTTCAAACTATACTACAAGGCTACAGTAACCAAAACATCATGATACTGGTATCTAAACAGAGAGATAGATCAGTGGAGCAGAACAGAGCCCTCAGAAATAATACCACACATCTACAACCATCTGACCTTTGACAAACCTGACAAAAACAAGAAATGGGGAAAGGATTCCCTATTTAATAAATGGTGCTGGGAAAACTGGCTAGCCATAAGTAGATACCTGAAACTGGATCCCTTCCTTACACCTTATACAAAAATTAATTCGAGATGGATTAAAGACTTAAATGTTAGACCTAAAACCGTAAAAAAACCCTAGAAGAAAACCTAGGCAATACCATTCAGGACATAGGGATGGGCAAGGACTACATGTCTAAAACACCAAAAGCAATGGTGACAAAAGCCAGAATGACAAATGGGATCTAACTAAACTAAAGAGCTTCTGCATAGCAAAAGAAACTACCATCAGAGGCAACAGGCCACCTACAGAATAGGAGAAAATTTTTTCAATCTACTCATCTGACAAAGGGCAAATATCCAGAACCTACAAAGAACTCAAACAAATTTGCAAGGAAAAGCAAACAACCAACCCCATCAAAAAGTGGGTAAAGGATATGAACAGACACTTCTCAAAAGAAGATATTTATTCAGCCAACAGACACATGAAAAAATGCTTATCACCACAGGCCGTCAGAGAAATGCAACTCAAAACCACAATGAGATACCATCTCACACCAGTTAAAGTGGCGATCAATAAAAGGTCAGGAAAAAAAAGGTGCTGGAGAGGGTGTGGAGAAATAGGAACACTTTTACATAGTTGGTGGGACTATAAACTAGTTCAACCATTGTGGAAGACAGGGCGGCCATTCCTCAAGGATCTAGAACTAGAAATACCATTGGACCCAGCCAACCCATTACCTGGGATATACCCAAAGGATTATAAATCATGCTGCTATAAAGACACGTGCACATGTATGTTTATTGCAGCACTATTCTCAATAGCAAAGACTTGGAACCAACCCAAATGTCCCATAAAGACAGATTGGATTCAGAAAATGTGGCACGTATACGCCATGGAATACTATGCAGCCATAAAAAAGGATGAGTTCATGTCCTTTGTAGGGACATG
>NW_012118622.1:565272-573997 GCF_000951035.1 Colobus angolensis palliatus
TGGAATACTATGCAGCCATAAAAAAGGATGAGTTCATGTCCTTTGTAGGGACATGCATGCAGCTGGAAACCATCATTCTCAGCAAACTATCGCAAAAAACAGAAAACCAAACACCGCATGTTATCACTCATTGTCGGAATTGAACAATGAGAACACTTGGACACAGGACGGGGAACATCACACACTGGGGTCTGTTGTAGGGTAGGTGAAGTGGGGAGAGATAGCATTAGTAGATATACCTAACGTAAATGATGAGTTAACGGGTGCAGCACACCAACATGGCACATGTATACATATGTAACAAACCTGCATGCTGTGCACATGTACCCTAGAACATAAAGTATAAAAAAAATAATTTTAAAGACAAAGGAAATTAAAAAAAGAAAAGAAGAGAAATGACAGAAGCCCAAAACTATGGTTATTGAGACTAATGCTAATTCTTTAAGTTTTAATCATATTCTCACCTAAGTGAGAGTACAGACACTTCAAAATAGAACCACACACGCTGGATGTTATATACTCCCACTGAAATTTTAAGGAAGCAGATAGCTCTCAAAACAGATCATATTTTTCTGTAAAAAGAAGATTCCAGTCTACCTGAGAGACCATAATAAGGAAGTCCCCTCTGCTTTAACTTTTACCAAAATAAGTGACCTGAAGTACTCTGATGTTAACCAATCAATTTATTTCTATACTTTGTTTACCAATTCACATTTGACAAAAACCCACTGTTTTGTTATTGTATTGCTGAGGTGGACTTATCACTGTATCTGTAGAAGGAGAGCTGCCCCAAATCATAAATCACAGATAAAAGCCAATTACATCTATAACTAAATTTGTTGAAATTTTGTCTTGTCACACATGTTCACAGAAAGCAATGGACAGTGGAGTCTCTCAGGCTGCATCATTCTCACTCTGACTCTCCTGCCTTTCTCTTTCACTTAAAGGACCTTTATGATGACACTGGGAGAAACCCAGATAATCCAGAATAAGCTATCCATGTCAAGATACTCAATTGCTTCACCGCTGAACAGTGTTTTTGCCAAGAAAAGTAAATGCATATGTTCCAAGGGTTAGGATGGGAATTTTTTTCTTTTTGAGACAGAGTTTCACTCATGTGTCCCCAGCTGGAATGCAGTGGGGCGATCTCAGCTCACTGTAACCTCCACCTCCCAGGTTCAAATGATTCTCCTGCCTCAGCCTCCAAGTAGCTGGGATTACAGATGCCTGCCACCACGCCCAATTAATTTTTGGATTTTCAGTAGAAACAGTGTTTCACCATGTTGGCAAGGATGGTCTTGAACTCCTGACCTCCTGATCTGCCCATCTCAGCCTCCCAAAGTGCTGGGATTACAGACATGAGCCACTGCACCCAGCCCAGATGTGGACATTTTTAAGAGGTCATTATTCTGCCTCATACAGGTCACTTTCATAAACATTACCCACACCAAAAATATGTTTTGTCTCCTACCATGTCTCACTTTTCTGTCTGCACAAACCGTAGTGAAGCATACTAGCTCTGCTATGAAGTGGCTGCATGATCCTAGGCCCCTCATTTGACTTCCCTCAGCCTCTTTTCTCATCTGCAGTGTAAGGCTGACTCTTACTACATCAGAAAATGACAGTGGAAGAGTAAATTAACATGTGTAAGACATTAGTCACAGAGCCTGGTACCTGATGAGCCCTCGGTAAACATTCCTTTCAGTCCTTTCCTTTCACCATCCCATTTTTCTTGCCCTCACCCATCCTTTCCTTCAACTCCTTTCTCTTTAGTAACTTTCTCAGTCTAACCTGCCAATTAAAAAAGCCACAGTACCCATTCTCTCATGATTCTGATGGTATGTTCTTGTGATAGAGTCTGCTATCCACTCAAGGCAATGGTATTATGTATATGGAGAGGTCTGTTTGCAACAAGAAATCCTATTTATGTTCACACAAAATTTATACATGATTTCTCTTAACTTACACATACCAGTCTCAGTTCTACCCTGTTATTTCATACATGCACTTCATTATTTTATTCTTCAGTCTTTCTCCTTACACCTTAAAAATTAGGATAGCACAAAAACAAAAATAATGGCCTGGGCCAGAAGAGGGTATTCCTTTAGCAAGATGAATGCTATCTGCAAGGCAGCCCCGAAGCTCATTTCTGGGTTTGGCTTACATCAAAGCCATTCCACTCTAGGACACACTCTTAGATTCCCAGGAGATAATGATTGTCACAGAAGCAAACTCACTGTGAGTATTCCTACTGTTGGGTAAAGGAATGTTTACAGAATGTTGTGTATGAGGTACTTCCCCTAAATTCTTCTGCTCCTGGAAGTCAAGATTCCCACTAACCAGTTTTATCTCCAGCTGGCCTGCCTGGACCCTGACAGGGTGGCACTTTTGCCTATTCCCAAAATTACAAGAGCTCACATACTGATGCAGCACTCAATATGCACCAGGC
Organism: Colobus angolensis palliatus; assembly: GCF_000951035.1. Taxonomy (NCBI): domain Eukaryota; kingdom Metazoa; phylum Chordata; class Mammalia; order Primates; family Cercopithecidae; genus Colobus; species Colobus angolensis. The sequence continues at coordinate 567,722 of NW_012118622.1, forward strand.
ACTATCCTAAGAGCTTTTCATGTAGCTACAGTCAAGACAAAAAAATCCCAAGTGCCACCATCCCCATTTTTAGAGATTAAAAAAAAAAACTATGGCAGAGAAGTATGTGCCCACTGTCACCTAACTCTATAATTCAACCTCATCCTCCACTTCATCTGGTGAGAGGGCACTCTAAGATTCACAAGGTCTCCTGAGTGACATCCACCTTCAAAAATGATTTTTGTCCCATTTACTTTCAGGATTTGACAGCCAGCATTTTGTTTTCTGTTTCATGCTTCACTTATGGACCTGTTCCCTAACACTATACTCAAAACTGCACAGCCCTGCATAAATGCTAGCTTTTAGAAACCTGAATCTTTTTTGGAAAAAAGAAAGGCCAGGTTCCAAGTCTCAAGGGACATTTTTTATTCTATTGTCAGCTCTTTGCATGACCATTCTCTGGCCATAAACAAGTGCACTAGAAACAGAAAGTGTAACGAGAAGAAAGTAGGAGACGGGTGAGTTTCTAGATAGACACACAGGGAAAAGATTCCAAATCCAGAAGAATTCATAAAATGCACCCAGGGAGTGTGGCTTTGAGCAATGACAGCCCCACCTGCCATGTTCCATGGGTGTTGGCCTCTTACTTCCTTCTCAACCTGCCCTTCCTGGTCTTGCTTTCTTAGACCAATACAAACAACCTGGGAGCTGGGGTCAGATCAGAGCACACAGCACTGAGTGGTAGGGTTGGGAAAGGCAGAAAAGGAAAAAGAGTGTTTGACTCATGAAGACCTCACGCACCTAGGTACACATCACCTAGACAGACAATAGATTACTGAAGGGCTTTGCAGGACTCATGGTGGTTATCCAGAATGACTGACTGAGGCAATGGTCTTGAAAAAATTGAATTTTATTGAGCCATAGCTTGAAGGTGTACCCTGGGAAAACATGAGTTGCAAAAACCTCGGTGGCTTGTGTTCTCTCTGAAGACGTTTCAGGAGGCTTAGCATTTATACATTTGATTAAAGGATAGAAGGCAGGTAGGAAGAGATGCAGCGGGCAGAAAAGCAATTGATCTAATCTTTTCTTTCTTCTGCGCCTCAGAAAATAATAAAGTTACAATTGGCATGTCTTTCTTTTGCGAAGAAATATACCTCTTGAAATGTTTTGAAGCCAAGAAAAAACTTTTTCTTCAGGCAATCATCTGGAGAGGCCTAAGATCTTTGGCTTTCCTGTTTACACAGTTTTTTCTTTTTTTTTTTTTCTTTTAAGAGACACACTCTTGCTCTGTCACCTAGACTAGAGGGTACTCACTGCAGTCTTGAACTCCTGGGCTCATTCTGGAGAAGTCACATCCCATGGAAAAGGGTATGAAGTCAAATCAGAAAACGGCAAAGGGAAATCAGAGCAAAAAGGGAACAGTATAATCCTGGAATCTTATTAAAGTCACGCAACTGCTGCTTCAATTAGAGCAATTTGTTTGAAAGCCTTCAGTTGTATGTTGGCTCACCTGTAATATCTGGAGCAGTCTATAGACTGGTTTTTCTAGAGTTTCTGAAGCGTCTCCCAATTGCAACTGCAATCTGACACAATTCTCTGACTTGCAGTCTGAGTCCAGTGTTCGTGTGTACCTTTTGTCTAGTCTACACATCAGCAGGCATAAAGGTTGTTTATATATAAGTTGCTATGATTTCTCCAGAAGTTTACATAAGCCATCTAGTTTCAGCTTGTAAGGTTTAATCTATCCATCTGACAAAAGACTAATATCCAGAATCTACAAGAAACTTAAACGAATTTACAAGAGAAAAAAATGAACAACTCCATCAAAAAGTGGGCGAAACAGGAACAGACACTTCTCAAAATAAGACATTTATGTGACAAATAAACATGAAAAAATGCTCATCATCACTGGTCATTAGAGACATGCAAATCAAAACCACAATGAGATACCATCTCACGCCAGTTAGAATGGTGATCATTAAAAGGTCAGGAAAACACAGATGCTGTAGAGATTGTGGAGAAATACAAACGATTTTACACTGTTGCTGGGAGTGTAAATTAGTTCAATCACTGTGGAAGACAGTGTGACAATTCCTCAAGGATCTAGAATGAAAAATACCATTTGATCCAGTAATCCCATTACTGGGTATATACCCAAAGGATTATAGAACATTCCACTATAAAGAGACATGCACACATATGTTTATTGTGGCACTATTCACAATAGTAAAGACTTGGAACCAATCCAAATGCCTACCAATGGCAGACTAGATAAAGAAAATGTGATATATATACATCATGGAATTCAGTGCAGCCATAATAAAGGATGAGTTCACGTCGTTCGCAGGAACATGGATGAAACTGGAAACCACCATTCTCAGCAAACTAACACAGGAACAGAAAACCAAACACTGCATGTTCTCACTCATAAGTGGGAGTGGAATAATGAGAACACATGGACACAGGGAGGGGAACATCATACACTGGGGCCTGTTGGGGGGTGGGGGGCTAGGGGAAGGATAGCATTAGGAGAAATACCTAATGTAGATGATGGGTTAGTGGGTGCAGCAAAACATCATGACAAGTGTATAACTATGTAACAAACTTCAGGTTCTGCACATGTATCCCAGAACTTAAAAGTGTAATTTAAAAAAATGATAAAAATTTTAAAAGCAGTTTTAATTTACAATATACCAAAATGGAAGAGAAATGGAAGAAAATTCTGAAATGATTAGTTTTGACTTGTACCCAGGAAAAAATTTAGGATTCAGTCCAAATTGTAGGTAAATAACAAAATTCAAAAAAAATGAACACATCTAAAATTTAATAACTGTTGTTCTGTTGTTTTCTTCTGCAAAACAATTTTCCCCCTCCTGTTTCCCATTTTTATGAAATGGAAATCATATGGGACCAACGTATTTCCAAAATAAGTTTTAGTTTTATACCTGGGTTGCTTACACAAAGTGCAGCAAGAGTGTAGATTCAAGGCCTCTATGAATACATATATGCTGTGTGTGTGTGTGTATATATATATATGTATAAATACAAGAATATATATATATTCTATCATGTAGAATGGCACTAAAGTATATTAGTGGCAGCAAATCTGTATAAGTCTGCAGCAGCCTCAATTCTTGTTTCTTCAGAAGAAAGAATTCAACTAAGGGTCATAAGGCAGAAGAAGAGACTGGGGCCAGTTTTACAACAAGAGTGAAAGTTCATTTAAAAGCTTCAGAGCAGAAATTAAAGAAAGTAAAGTACACTTAAAACAGGGCCAAACAGGTGATGAGATTTCAGGTGTGTGGTTTCACCTGTGACTTAGCTTTCTGTATGATGGAATAATTCTGGGGTCTGCATCTCTTCTCCCCTGATTCTTCCCTTCAAGTGGACTGTCTGCATGTGCCGTGGCCCACCAGCACTTAAGAAGGGAGCCTGTGTAGTGTGTTTCCTGGAGTACAGTTGGAAAACAGAGACCAAAATAAAAGCTATGTATATAAATAAAATTGGTCTCCTAATCAAATCCTCTTATAAATTTCTATCATTTTTATGTTACCTTGGCATCTATTTTTTTTCTTTTTTTTATTATAATTTAACTTCTAGGGTACATGTGCATAGCGTGCAGGTTTGTTACATATGTATACTTTTGCCATGTTGGTGTGCTGCACCCATCAACTCATCAGCACCCATCAATTCATCATTTATATCAGGTATAACTCCCAGTGCAATCCCTCCCCCCTCCCCCCTCCCCATGATAGGCCCGGGTGTGTGATGTTCCCCTTCCCGAGTCCAAGTGATGTCATTGTTCAGTTCCCACCTAAGAGTGAGAACATGCGGTATTTGGTTTTCTGCTCTTGTGATAGTTTGCTAAGAATGATGGTTTCCAGCTGCATCCATGTCCCTACAAAGGACGCAAACTCATCCTTTTTTATGACTGCATAGTATTCCATGGTGTATATGTGCCACATTTTCTTAATCCAGTCTGTCACAGATGGACATTTGGGCATCTATTTTTAATCTCCTTGAACACACCCAAATTCCTTCTCTCTCTTTCTCTCTCTGCTTTGAGATGTAAATTGACTACCTTCTTTCTCTAAAATTCAGCAAGGTCTTCCTCAGATATATTTTAACTTTTTCTATTTACAAAACTACAATTTAAATCCAAATGTTTTTTTTAAAGTGAGCATTATGGGTTTCATGCATAAAGTTTTAAACTCAAAAATCTAAAGTATTTCTGTCATCCCTCTATCTTTATGTGCACATGTATATGTTCTATGTTGTATCACATATATGTATATGTCCATACCTGTGTTTATATATTGTTTATACATGGTATCAAATAAATGTAAAAATAAATGCATACTAATCAATTAAGTAAATAATCCCAAATGCTTTTCAACCCATGTGATTTCAGTAATCTTCAATAACAGAAGAACACCTCAAATGAGCATGCATACCTATCTGCAGCCTCCTTATAAAAATTATCAGCCATGAATTTTATATCCAGCAAAACTAAAGTTCATAAATAGAGGAAAGATAACAGACTTTTTCAGACAAACAAATGCTGAGACAATTTGCTACTACCAAGCCAGTACTACAAGAACTGCTCAAAGGAGCTCCAAATCTTGAAACAAATCCTGGAAACACATCAACACAGAACCTCTATAAGCATGAATCTCACAGAACCTATAAAACAAAATACAATAAATAAATGAATAAAACCAAGGTATCCAGGCAACAAATAGCAGGATAAATGGAACAGTATGTCACATCTCAATAACTGAATGTAAGTGGTCTAAATGCTCCACTTAAAAGATACAGAATTGCAGAATTGATAATAATGCACCAAGAAAGTGTCTGCTGCCCTCAAGAGATTCCCCTAACCATAAAGGGTCATATAAACTTAAGGTAAAAGGATAGAAGAAGATACCCCATGGAAATGGCGACAAAAGTGAGCAGGAGTAACTATTCTTATATCAGAAAAAACTAACTGTAAAGCAACAGCAGTTAAAAAAAACAAAGACTAACATTATATAATAATAACAGGACTTGTCCAACAGGAAAATATCACAATCCTAAATATATATGCACCTAACACTGGAATTCCCAAATTTATGTAACTATTACTACTAGACCTAAGAAATGAGATAGACAGTAACACAATAATAGTGAGGCACTTCAGTACTCCACTGACAGCACTAGACAGGTCATCAAGACAGAAAGTCAAGAAAGAAACAGTGGATTTAAACTATGCCCTAGAGCAAAGAGATTTAAGATATATTTACAGAATATTTGACCCAATATCCCAGAACATACACTCTACTCATCAGCACATGAAACTTTCTTCAAGATAGGCCATATGATAGGCCACAAAACAAGTCTCAATAAATTTAAGAAAACTGAAATTCTGTGAAGTACTCTCTCAGAAAACAGTAGAATAAAACTGGAAATCAACTCCAAAAGGAACCTTCAAAACCATGCAAACACATGGAAATTAAATAAATTGCTCCTGAATGATCATTGGGCCAAATATGAAACCAATATGGAAATCTGGAAATTCTTTGAACTGAACAATAGTGACACATCCTATCAAAACGTCTGGAAATCTGCAGAGTGTGCTAAAAGTTAATAGCTTTAAATGCCTACATCAAAAAGACTGAAAGAGCCCAAATAGATAATCTAAGGTTACAATTTCTAGAAATTCAAGAAACAAGAACACACCAAACCCAAACCCAGCAGGAGAAAGAAAATAACCAAGATCAGAGCAGAACTAAATGAAGTTGAAACAAAATAATACAAAATATAAATAAAATGAAAGCTAGTTTTTTGGAAGAATATATAACATTGATAGATCTTTGGCAAGATTAACCAAGAAAATAAGAGAGAAGAGTCAAATAAGCTCATTTAGAAATGAAATGAGAGCTATTACCACCAATGCCACAGAAACACAAAAGATCATTCAAAGGTACTATGAACACATTTATGTGCATAAACTAGAAAACCTAGAGGGGATGAATAAATTCCTGGAAATGTAAAACTCTCCTAGATTAAATCAGAAAGAATTCAAAACCCTGAACAGACCAACCAAAAGCAGCAAGATTGAAAAGATAATTTAAAAATTAACAACAAAACAAAACAAATTCAAGGATGATTCCACATGCTAGAGAAAGATAGAATTCTCCCTAAATCATTCTATGAAGCCAGTATCACCCTAATACCAAAACCAGAAAAGGACATAACAAAGGTAACTATAGACCAAAATCCCTGATGCACACAGATGCAGAAATTCTTTTTTTTTTT
>NW_012118622.1:574173-603280 GCF_000951035.1 Colobus angolensis palliatus
CTTGATCTCCTGACCTCGTGATCCACCCGTCTCAGCCTCCCAAAGTGCTGGGATTACAGGCTTGAGCCACCGCGCCCGGCCAGAAATTCTTAACAAAATACTAGCTAACTGAATCCAACAACACATCAAAAACATAATCCACCATGATCAAGTAGGTTTCACATTAGGGATGCAGGAATGGTTCTACATACACAAGTCAATAAATGTGGTACACCACATGAAGAAAATTTAAAAATCACATGATCCTCTCAATAGACACTGAAAAGGTACTTGACAACATTCAGCATTGTTTTATGATTAAAACGATCAGAAAAATTGGCACACAAACCCACAGCCAACATAATACTGAATGAGAAAAATTTGAAAGCATTCACTCTCAGCAGGGGAACAACACAAGGATGGCCACTGGTTCTCACCACTTTTATTCAACAGAGTACTGAAAGTCCTAGTCAAATCAATCAAACAAGGGAAATAAATAAAGGGCATCCAAAGTGGTAAAGAGGAAGTAAAACTGTCACTATTTGCTGATGATACAATCTTATACCTAGAAGACCCTAAAGACTCCTCGAGAAAGCTGCTAGAACAGATAAATGAATTCAGCAAACTTTCAGTATACAAAATTAATGTGCACAAATCAGTAGCTCTGCTACACACCAATAGTGATCAAGCAGAAAATCAAATCAAGAACTGACCCCTTTTACAACAGCAGTTATAAAGAAATAATAACTAGGAATATATATAAACAAGGAGGTGAAAGACTTCAAGAAAAACTACAAAACACTGCTGAAAGAAATCATAGATGATGCAAAAAATGAAAATGCACCCCTTGCTCATGGATGAATAGAATCATTATTGTGAAAATGACCACACTGACAAAAGCAATCTACAAATTCAATGCAATTCTCATTAAAATGCCACCATCATTCTTCACAGAACTAGAAAAAACAATTCTAAAATTCATATGGAACCAAACAAGAGCCAACATACCCAAATCAAGACTAAGCAAAAAGAACAAATCTGGTGGTGTCACAACACCTGACTTCAAACAATACTTTAAGACCATAGTCACCAAAACAGCGTGGTGCTGGTATAAAACTAGGCACATAGACCAGTGAAACAGAATACAGATCCCAGAAATAAACCTAAATACTTACAGCCAACTTATCTTTGACAAAGAAAACAAAAACATAAAATGGGTAAAGGACACCTTATCCAACAAATGGTGCTGAAATAATTGGCAAGCCAAAAGTAGGAGAATAAAATTGGATCCCCATCTCTCACCTTATACAAAATGAACTCAAGATGAATCAAGGACTTAAATCTAAGACCTGAAATGATAAAAATTCTAGAAGATGACGTTGGAAACACCCTTCTGGACACTGGCTTAGGCAAAAAGTTCATGAGCAAGAACCCAAAAGCAAATGCAACAAAAGCAAAAATAAATAGGTGAGACTTCATTAAACTAAAGAGCTTCTGCACAGCAAAGCAACAGTCAGCAGACTAAACATATAACCCAGAGAGTGAAAGAAAATCTTCACAATCTATACATCTGAAAGATAACCAATATCCAGAATCTACAAGAAACTCAAACAAATTAGCAAACAAACAATCCCATTAAAAAGGAGGCTAAGTATGTGAATAAACAATTCTCAAAAGCACATACACAAATGGCCAACAAACATAGGAAAAAATGTTCAATATCACTAATGATCAGGGAAATGCAAATCAAAACCACAATGTGATACCATCTTACTCCTGCAAGAATGTTCATAATCAAAGAATGAAAAAATAATAATTGTTGGCCAGGCACAGTGGCTTACACCTGTAATCCCAACACTTTGGGAGGCCAAGATAGGCAGATCACTTAAGGTCAGGATTTTGACACCTGCATGTACAACATCGTGAAACCCTGTCTCTACTAAAAATACCAGAAAAATTACCCAGGTGAGGTGGCACAGGCCTGTAATCCCAGCTATTCCAGAGGCTGAGGCAGAAGAATGGCTTGAACCTGGGAGGCAGAAGTTACAGTGAGCCAAGGTCATGCCACTGCTCTCCAACCTGGGTGAAAAAGCAAGACTCCATCCATCTCAAAAATAAATAAAGAAAAATAACAGATGTTGATGTGGAAGCAGTGAAAAGGGAACACGTATACACCGCTGGTGGGAATGTGAACTATAAATTAGTAGATAAAGAAATTGTGGTATATATATGATTGAATACTACTCAACAATAAAAGCAATGAATTAATGGCATTAGCAGCAACCTGGAAGAAACTGGAGACTATTATTCTAAGTGAAGTAACTCAGAAATGGAAAACAAAACACTGAATGCTGTCATCATAAGTGGAAGTTAAGCTATGAGGATGCAAAGGCATAAGAATAATAAAATAGACTTGGGGAAAAGGGTGGGAAGGGGGTGAGGGATAAAAGACTATAAATTGAGTTCAGTGTATACTGCTCAGGTGGTGGGTGCACCAAAATCTCACAAATCACCACTAGAGAACTTATGTACTTAAATATCAAATCCCCAAAAACCTACGGAAAGAAAAGATTTAAAAATAAAATAAAATAATAAAAAATTTAAAAACATAGTTCCTATAAAAATGCTTCTAAAATGAAAAAAAAAAAAAAAAAAGTCCCTGAAGGTCATATACCAGAAACTCTATTATGTTGCCTGTTAATACGTATATTTCAGCCCAGTTGCTCAATATCTGACAACTTTTCATGAAGCTGCTGATCACCTGTTGCAGGTGTATTCTATCTATTGTGAGACTGTATCTCCCTGGCACTACCTGCAACCAATTACTACTTTAGAGAGACAGTTAACAACCACCTGACTTGACCATCACCTCGTGATGTTCACTTGACATTTCTAGTGTGTGGAGGTGGAAGGATCTTTCCTGCCCTGCTCACATCTGACCAGCTACCTACTGTTAACCCTTTCGGATTTTGTTTTTCTTTTTTTTTTTCGAGACAGAGTCTTGCTCTGTCACCTATCCTGGAGTGCAGTGGTGTGATCTCAACTCACTGCAAACTCCACCTCCCAGGTTCACACCATTCTCCTGCCTCAACCTCCCCAGCAGATGGGACTACAGGCACCCGCCACCACGCCCAGCTAATTTTTTGTATTTTTAGTAGAGAAGGGGTTTCACTGTGTTACACAGGATGGTTTTGATCTCCTGACCTCGTGATCTGCCCAACTCGGCCTCCCAAAGTGCTGGGATTACAGACATGAGCAACTGCGCCTGGCCACAGATTTCTTATTATCAGATTTTAGATAGGACAACCACCTGATATTTCTGGCGTTTGATTTGTTTTTTTAACCAAAAGTGTCCTCCCAAGTGAAATTAATAAGACTTAACCAAGATTTTGGCTTAGCCAAGCATGTATGAGGCATCTTCAAAGAGGTAAAGGAGCAACTCAAAAACTCAAAACTCACACAAATATCAAAACAAAAAAGGCTGGTTCCCTCATCCAAAATTAAATCCAGGATGCATCAGTAGAAGCATAAAATTTTTAACTCTTCAATGACAAGGTAAAGTGATTTTTATTCTTATTTTCTCAGAGGCTCTAAGGCAAGCAGTTTGAGTTTACAAAAAAAAAAAAATTAGCTTTGTTTTAAGTCAGATTTTTCCTCTGTAATTTAGTCAAAAGAAATTTTAAGGCTAGCCATAACACTATTAGTTGTCTTTCTTTGAAATTCAATCCTCTGATCAACCATTTGGAATAAGAGTGCTCTAAAATATGTTTTTAAATTACAAGTCCCAATTTAAAGAATCCATCTTCTGGCCATGGACTATTAGAATTTCCAGTGGTGTATTGATTTTAAGTGACTCGATCCAACAGCCTCTTCAGTGAAAAAACAATCCCAATGATCTTTTTCCCACCCCAACAAAATAAAATATGTACTCTCAGGAATAGGCTTAGGAAAGCAAAAGACTCGTGTTGCCACAGCCCTATCCAAGCAAAAGACTTGGGATGGCAAAAGTCCAAGATGGATGGGATTTCTTATGACAAGCCCTCACAGGAGCTTAACACATTTGGAAAACAAAAGAAAAAATAAAAAACCTCAGGTTTTCAACCATGTTAAGGCAGGCAACTAATATGACTCAAAAATAATTCCTCTCCCTGATGGTGGAGACCAAGAGTGAGTGCTCTGATTCCGTCACAAATCAAGCCCTCAAGGACATATGACAAGATGAGAAAACTTTATCCAGTACCTCCCTTTATGAACAACACTAAAGGAAAGAGATAAAGGAAAAGACTATTTCTTGGAGGAAATGGATTAAACAATCAAAATATTCACACTCCAACATCACTAAAAAGTACACAAGAATTACTAAACCAAGACTAGTACAACACAAATCTTCTCCCATTAATAAAAATTTGGTGGAGGAAACAGTGATTTTTACCATCCAGTTGGAAAGAATGCACAGAGAGAAGCCAGGAAACTTGAGACTAATACATTTTTACCCTTTAGCTGACTTACTATTTTTCTGCATTTCTGCACATCCAAAACAAGGTTATGGCAGTAAATCAGGTTTCAGTGGTAATACAGGTCATGGAAGAAAGAAAAGAAGTTCACTTAGCAAAGCTGGTCTTGTGTCAGTGAAACCTTGCAGGTAGCAGCCCTCAGAGAAAAATGAATGCTAAATGTTTTATCTTCAAGGTATGAGATTCAGTCCATTTCTCCCAGATCCAGATAAGGGAAGACATGCATGCGTTAATAATGATTCTCTATGATGTAGATTTTTTCCACAAAAGGCAACTGTGCAGGGCCACTTCTATTTGTTGGCCCTCTGGCAGACACATCAAAATTTGTCAAAGAACTACATCATGGGTTAAAAATATTTTTATTTTCTTCAACTAACAAGTGTTTCTGGAGGTGGAATTGGATGTTCTGCAGTTACAGAACTTTAGCCAATTTAAAGAACTGCTTCACCATCATTTAGAGCTCCTGTTAGATTTGGATTTGACCAAGTGAAAGGGTTTTGGACATTAGACAGAGTGAAGAGTTGGCCAAATCCAAAGGAAGAATGATTTTAAAACACACACACACACACACACAAATAGCAATTGCACTATTTACATACTGTTAAACACTCTAAGCATAAGGAGAGGTTAGAATGAAGTAGTGATAAGTCTTAACTTGCAGCTACCAAATTCTAAAACAAAACCCCAAACCAGCTCCTTAGTTGAGCAGGGACCAAGCTGCAGTCTATTCTCCATTGTCACAGGAGCAGGAAACTCCTGTTCCTTTCTGGAAGTGAGCAAAGCTTCATGAGGAGAGGAGTTCCATGAAAAAACAAAACTCAGATCTCAAACGAAAAAATCAGAGAAAGTAGGGACCTCAAGAGAAAGTAGGATTCAATTCTCAGAAAGTCACACGATTGGTCAAAACTAAAGCTCTATAATTGGTACTGAGCATGAACAAAAAAAGGAGTACTGCAGGTCAAAGGTTCTAAACTCCATTAAGAGAATCCCTTCATGGTTGGCAAAATGTTAACCAAATTGAGAGCCTGATTCAAGTTTCTGAATCAATTGAGGTTTATTTGACCAGAGCTTGAGGGCATACCCTAGAAAAACACAAGTTGTAGAAACCCTCTGTGGCTTGTTATGTCTTTGAGGAGGTTTTCAGGAGGTGTGGCATTTATACATCATCTTAAAGGGGAAGGCAGGTAGGAAGAGACAAGTAGGGGGGAGAATATTGGGTCTCATCTTCTCTTTATTCTGTACATAGAAAAAAAAGTATTATCAGGGTAAAGTCTAACTGACTTTAGTTTTAGGAGCTAGACTTAGATTGCATGCTTAAAGTTACAATTGATGTGACCTTGCTTTATGAGAGAATATACACATTAAGATGAAAATGAAGAGGAAAAAACCTGCTATGCACTGGAGACCTTTATGTTTGCACTTCATTTAATGCTCACAATGACCCTTTAATCAGTTACTATTATCCATCTATCCCAAAATATCAATGAACTTATCCCTTATCTCAGAGCCCATTAAAGGCAGAACCAGGACTCAGACTCACACATCTAAATCTAAAACTCATGCTTCCAGCAAAAGAAACTATCAATAGGGTGAACAGACAGGCTAAGTAATGAGAGAAAATATTTAGAAACTATGCATTTGACAAAGGTCTGATACCCAGCATCTATACGAAACTTAAATAAATTTACACCAAAAAAAAAAAATTAAAAATTGGGCAAAGGACATGGAGAGACATTTTTTAAGAGAAGTTATACATGTGGCCTACAGCACAAGAAACAGCTCAATATCACTGATCATTACAGAAATATAAATCAAAACCACAACCAGACACCATTTCACACCAATCAGAATGGCTATTATCAAAAAATAAAAAGATAACATGCTGGCAAAGTTGCAGAAAAAAGGAAATGCTTATACACTGTTGGTGGCAGTGTCAATCAGTTCAATCATTGTGGAAATCAGTGTGACAATTCCTCAAAGAGCTAAAAGCAGAACTACCACTTGACCCTGCAATCTCATTACAGGTTATATACCCAGAGGAATATAAATCATTCTACCATAAAGACACAGGCACACAAATTTTCACTGCAGCACTATTTGCTACAGAAAAGACATGGAATCAACCTATCCATAAAAAAAAAAAAAAAATGAGATCTTGTCTATTGCAGGAACATAAATGAAGCTAGAGAATAATATCCTTAGCAAACTAACGCAGGAACCAGAAAATGAAATATTGCATGTATAAGTGGGCACTAAATAAAGAGAATACATGGACACGATGGGAGCAACACACACCAGGATCTACTTGAAGGTGGAAGGTGGGAGGCAAAACAACAGAAGAAAAAATAATTATTAAGTATTAGCCTTTGTACCTAATTGATGATATAATCTGTACATCAAACCCCCGTGGCATGGGTTTACCTATATAAAAGACCTACACGTGTACCCTTGAAACTAAAACAAGCATTTTTTTTAACAATCACAATGAATTTCAAACATCAGCAATTTAATCTCTAATCCTTCTCCATTCAAAATTTTAAAATTTGTTTTAAAAAGGAAACTTTTAATGAGCAGAATAAATTAGCTTTTTTTCCTAAAATAACAATAAAATATAACTCGCATTTCACTCTACACAATTGTACCTACCAGAATTCAAAGAAAGGAAAGTTGGTTGCATCGAACAGAAATAACCATACAGACATCATTGAAGAGACAGGATCTGAAATGGGCCTTAGGACAAAAAACAATTAAGGAGGTTGAGTGTCTGAGTTGGACCGGCAGACCCTGAAACAGCGACAGATGAATAAATATACTCAGACACAAATATCCAACGAAAGATGGGGCTGGGCTGCCTAGCCACTCACACATACCAAGAAAGTTCCAGAAAAGAGTTAGCAGCAGTGGCCCCAAACAGCCAGCTAAGTTTGCATTTATTTAGTACAGATTAAATTACAAGCATCTTGAGTAAACACCACTAGAGGGTAATTGACATTACCAACCTCCCAAGTAGAGAGCAATCACGAACCTGCAGATAATCAAAGGGTGTTCTTAAGACCACCTGAGTAAACTCCTCTACAATCCTAAGTATCTACACCTTTTAAGAGAATTCAGCTGCCTTCAGCCAACTCATTTACTGAAGCTATGCAACCTCCCTGGCCTTCCAAGAAGGTTTGTGACTATTTCCTATAACTATCTTTATAATTTTTTATAATTAGTCTAAAAAAAAAAGATTTCTTCCTACTTGTTCCTAAAGCTCTAAGTCTAGCTTACCTTCTTTTGGGAACCATGGGTTAAGTGATAAAATTTGCATTAGATCCCTTAATTGAGCCTGCAAAACCGAGGCTCCAGTGGCTTTAAGCAGTTGTTTGAATACTTTTAGATGCTGCTCCTATTGTGCTGATAACTGTTGTACCATGATAAAACCCTACCCTGAACAATCCCTCAAAATTGGAGATCCTAAGTGGGCACCAATGACCAACTGACTTACTGACTTATTGACTTACTGGTTTACCAACTGCACAGCCTTCACCTTAGTTTTCAAAGGTTCTGTCATGATTATTTGCAGCTATACTTCAGAACTGGGCACCAACTGTGTGGGTCCGACTGGCAGATGAACAAACACACTCAGACACTAATATCCAGTGAAAGAGCAGGCTAGGTGGCCAAGTCCCTCATGGATACCTAGAAGCATTTGGTAAAGAGTTAGCAGCAGGGGCCCTGATCAGCCAGTGAAGTTTGCATTTATTTACTACAGATTAAGTGACAAATGTCTTGAGCAAACACTACTAGAAGGTAATTGACATTGCTGACCTCCCCCAGAGTAGTTCCCCCAGCATATGATTAAATGTTGGTTTTAGGACTGCCTGAGGAAACAAGCTATTTAGATAAACACCTCTACATTCCTGTGTATCTATGCCCTAAGCTTTTAAGATAATTCAGCTGCCTTCAGCCAAACCTTTTACGGAAGCTATGCAAACCCCCACACTTCCAAGAAGGTTTGTGACTATTTCCTATAACTATCTTTATAAATTTTCTTCTAAAATATTGCCCACCACCTTGACTGAAGTCCGACAGTTGAGAAGACAGGGAAGGGTATCAGACAAGCAGGAAAAAATTAGAACAAGTTTGGCCATAAGAAAGTAAAATGTTGATCAGGTCTTTCAACACAGATCAAAAAAAAAGGGAGATTAGGGCCAAGCTGTGAGGACACTGAATGGCAGCCTACGTAATGGGAACTTCATCCTACAGATAAGTCAATGGAAAGCTTTGAGAAGGTCAAAAACATGACAAACAGCATTTCTGGGAAGATTACTCTGACTAGTATTAGGCAAGATAAGTTGGGAAATGATCTTCAACTTTGGCAACTTAATAGAAATATCTAAAAGATCTACATTTCTTTTCTTTTCTTTTCATGTTTAATTTTGAAATAAATTCAGACTTTCAAAAATGTTCCAAAAATAGGCAAAGTCCTCATATGCTTTTCATTCGACTTCCCCAAATATTAACATTATAGATATGCACCTAATAATCAAAATCAATAAATGATTATTAACACTATAAAATAAATGCCTATACAGACCTTATCCAAATCCCCTCTATGTTCTGACTAATGTCCTTTTTCTGGACCAGAATCCAATCTAGCATCACATATTGCTCTTTATTGTACTGTTCTCTCAGTCTCCTTTAATCTGGGAAAGTTAGGATTTACCTTTAATAGCTTCACATTTTTGAAGAGCATTGGTTATTTATTTTGTAGAATGAACCTCAGTTTGGACTTTTCTATTACTTTCTCATGATTAAATTCAGGTTATACACATTGTACAAGAACACTACAGGGATGATGCTGCACCTTCTCCATCCATTATATTACAAGGCCCTAAGATGTTGTTAACATTGATTACTGGGGATGTTAACATTGATCACTGGGCTAAAGTTCCTCCACTGCAAAATGACCCTTTTCCTTGAAATTATTTTTAAACAACCAATCCCTGGGCCACACCACACATCAGCCAAAGTAGATACACTTGAGGGATGGTACAGGTATTGGTAGGCTTTAAATGCCCTACAATTGACTCTAATCAGCATCCAGAAATGCAAAAACATGGCTTAGACAGTGAAGATTAGAATCCTGAAAATCAGCTAGGAGACCATTCCTAAGGCTTCTCTTAAAAATATATATATATAATTCTAAACAAAAGCAAATACATCTGGATTTTGGCATGGACATATGGTAGAGAAATAGAGGAAAAACAGAAATCACCTGATGGGAAAAGAGATGAGTGAGTAGACTGCAGTCCAAATTAAAAAAAAAAAAAAAAAAAAGCAGAATCAGGTGTGATGACACTTGCTTGTAATTCCAGCACTTTGGGAGTGAACGTGGGCTGATCACTTGAGCTCAGAAGTTTGAAACCAGCCTGGGGTTTCACCAGCCTGGGTGAAACCCCATCTCTACAGAAACAAACACAAACAATTAGCTAGGCATTCTGGCACATGCCTGTGATCCAGCTACTCAGGAGGCTGATGCAGGAGGATCACTTGAGCTCACAACGTTGAAGCTGCAGTCAATTATGATCTTGTCACTGCACTTCAGCCTGGGTAAGAGAGTGAGACACTCTCTCTTTAAAAAAAAAAAAAAAAAGGTAAACATAATGTACTAAGGTCAGATCCAGTACAAAAACTGCATCTTATTCTGTGATGTTTAGATGTTATAATTAAAATAGAACATGGAGGTGTTTCCATAGGAATAGCTGAGTCTATACTTTTTAAGCAGCTGCATCATATTCTATTGTGTAGATTATAAGGTAATCTGTTGAATTAGCATCATGCTGGTGAAAGTCTTGGTTTTTCCCAATATTTTGCTGTTAAACAAACAATATAGTGAATAACCCTGATTAAGTGTCATTTTTCATGACTGAGAGTGTGATAAAATTTTCTCAATAAAGTTTGGGAAGCAAAAATATATATTTTTAAAATTTTGATATGCATTAAGAAATTTTACTCTACAAGGTTTGTACATATTTTTATGTTCCAAGAAAAGTAGGGGAGGGTAATATCACCTCAGTTGCTCTCACACAAAGCTCCTGAGTGACAGGACCTTTAGGGACACAGGCACAAGGCCATATCCCTGGTGCCCACACAGGGCAGGGGCATCTGGATCCTGGGAAGCTCCAGGAAAGGTGAGGATGCCCTCTAGAGGACACCCTGCTAAGGATCAGAAAGGGGCCAAGGAAGTTGAGAGATTACAGTAGGTCTTAAACTAAGGGAAAGTTCAAGTGGAGGATATTAAGGTTCAAGGAGCAAGCTGAGGTGAGAAAGTGGTAGAGACTGATGGAAGGACAAGGTAAAAAGCTCCAGGGAAGCTAGGGGAGGCACATCAGGGCTCTCCACTCCTCCTCAGCATTGAAATTTGTAGTGGTCATGCTGGTGGGGCTCTGTGAGCTCTAGAATGTCCAGCACTAGCTGGGGACTCTATTCACTCAAGGCCAGCAGGACTCCCTCCCCCAGCTCTGACAACCAGCAATGTCTACAGACTTTGCCAATGCTTTTATAAACTAAAAAATTGCCCCTGGCAGAAGCATTACTCTACACTAATCTAGAAAAGCAAATCACCATCACCTCTTGGTAGAAGAATTACAAGTGTGAGACAAGTAAAATGGAGGTCTTCAATAGCTACTGAAATGACCTTTACTTAATCAGCAATTTGATGTCCCAGAAGGCATGTTTAGGGGTGATGTCACATGGCTGCCTGTATCTCACAGCAGAAAGGATAGGGGTTTTCCAAGGGTCTGTAACCATGAACCAGAAAGGTCTGGAACTGCGAAAGGTAATGACACCCACTGGGTTACATTAGTGGGATGTAGGGAATTCTGTAGATATTGGGAGAAAAAAATACACGACGTAAACCCAAACCCCATTCTGATTCTCTCACCATCTTAGGGCCATCTTGGCTATCTATGAATGGTAGCATTTAGGTTCCTGGCCTGGACACTGTCTGGCTCAGGGACCTCAAATGCTCTCTTATTATGGAGAAAGTAGACGTTTTGAACATTCTCATCCTTCACTCATTTACCTCTCACACCCGTCGACCTCTCAAACCTCTTGCCACTCCTGGATTTCATTCTCAATGTTCTGAGCTCCATTTCTGTCCGTCATCAATTCCAACATGTGGTGGGTCCAAATGGTGGCTTCTGCCCATGATTTTGTTAAAAAAAAAAAAAAAAAAACACTTTCAAAATTATTTTGCCTGACACTTCCTTAAACTGACCTCCACCTGCAACACCATGATCATACCAGCAGGATTTGGACATGTTTTCAGTAGTCAGATGCTTTCCATCTCTCATTAGGAAATGTGACTCTCTCCACCCTGCATAAAGATTTCCCAGTAGAAAAGAACACAGAGATACTGCCTGTGTGTTCCCAAAGGAAATGGTTTCTAGAAGAACATGTGAAAGCTGCAATTATAGAAAGGACAACCTAAAACATACATTATGTAGATGATCCTCACCATTCCTTTAAGAGATACATTGTAAAACATGACATTAATAATTATTCTAGAAGAATAAAGCATGCATACCGTTTTCTTAAATTAATTTTAATAAGGTGGTTCCTCCCATGTGCCAAGGCTCAGCCTCTGAACAAAATTCTCCATCTTCAGTGGCAATGCCTGAGAGGATGACATGCACTTAGGCCTGATATGCAGCCATTACTGTCTATCCTGCCCCTGATGCAGGACAGTACCAGCCCAGGGCCCAAATCTCCTGCTGAAGAGCTGGGAGAGAAAATGGAATATCCAAAGCCTCTTGCCTTTTTCCAGTCCACTGCAATGGGTACCAGTGCAGTTCATTTGCCCCTGAGGACACCCACCTGCTGGTCTTTGGCTTCTAAGAGTCAGACCTCACTTGCTTCTCTCAGTCCCAGCTTCTTTCACTCTGATGAGCCCTGCTCTTTCCCCTGGGGGTCACTCCCCTGCCAGGCATGTCCTCCAGCTCCAGCTGACAGGTCAGCTAAACCAGAACCAAGAGAATAAACAAAGATTTCAATATCTAGTACATCTAGCCGAGATGCAATCTGTACAAAAAATTAAAGAAGTAGAGATGCACACCCTTCCCTGACAACATTGTGTCCCAAAACAAAGTCTTCTGTGCCCCTCATGAAGGAGCTCACTGTCCCTCACCACATGGGCAAGTGCTTCCAGGGACTCTAAATTCCTCAGCAGGAGGCAACACACATTTTAACACAGTACCTCAGCAATGGAAGTGGTGATAATTTACCTACTTTGATAAAGTTCCTGAAAACATCCCTAGACTGCAAAATTCCCCTCTGAACGAATACAGAAATGGCTTTCCAACTGCACAACATTGGCCTCCTTGCTTTTACAAAAGTACCCTTGAAAGAGTCAAAACAATTTTGCCAAAAAAAGTGCAGAAATTGAACTTTCTTATTTCATATCTCACAAAACATTACAACTATTAAAAACAGAGGCTGCTGGCATAAGAATACAAATAGGGGTCAAAGGGATATAATTGAGAGTCCAGAAATAAACGCTCACCCTTGTAGTTCATTGCTCTTGCATAAGGGTGTCAAGATAATGTAATGGAGGAACAATCAACCTCTCAAATAACGGTGCAGAAACAACTAGATAAAAACATGCAAAACAAGAAACTTAGAGAACTATACTTCCAACCATATCAAACAATTATCTAAAAATGGATGAGTGAGTTAATTATAAGATCTATAACCATAAAAACCTCTTAGAAAAAGACATAGGGGTAAAACTTAATGACCTCAAATGTGCCATGGATTCTCAGGTATGACCCAAATGCATGAAAAACAAAAAGGAAAAATAGATAAATTGAGCTAAATATGCAAGCGTTTTGTGCATCAAAGGATATTATCAAGAAAATAAAAAGACCAAACACAGAATGAGACATAATAGTTGCAAATCACACAGACAATGGTTTCATGCTCAGAATAGATAAAGAACTGCTACAACTCGACGACAAAAAGACAAACTACCCAATTTATATAAATGGGCAAAGGACTCAAATAGACATTTCTTCAAAGAAGATATGCAAATAATCAAGAGGGACATGAAAAGAAACTCAACATCATTAGTCATTAGGAAAATACAAAGTCAAAGCCACAAGGAGATCCCACACTACACCTACAAATATGGCTACCATTCTTTTAAAATGTTAAATAACAAGTGAAAGCCTTATGTAGAATTTGGAATCCTCATACATTGCTGGTGAGATTATAAAAAGGTACAGCCACTAGGAGAAACAGATTTGCTGTTCCTCAAGAAGATAATCATAGAATTCTCATATAAAAGAGCATCCATTCCTAGGTATGTACCCAAAGAACTGAATCCAGGGACTCAAATAGGTACTTGCATGGGACTATTGATTGTAGCATTACTCACAAAAGATAAAATAAGAAAACAATCCAAGTGTTCATCAATACATGAATAAACAAATGTGGTGACACATACAACAGGAAGTAAGTCTGCCATAAAAAGGAAGGAAGCTCTGACATCCGCTGGAACATGCATGGACTTTGGAAACACTATGCTAAGTGAAATATGTCAGAAACCAAATAACATATATATATATACATATATATATATAAAATTCCATTTACATGAAACATCAAGAATAGGCAAATTCATAGAGATAGAGTAGAGATGATCAAGGTCTATTATTATTATTGTTTCAATGATACAAAGTTTCAATTTAAAATGACAAAAATTTTGTATGAAAAATAGTGGTGATGGGAACTTAACACTGTGTATACGGTTAACTCCACTTGATTGCACATTTTAAAGTGGTTAAAATAGCACATTATTCACAGAAATGTGAAAAATTGATTTCTATTATTTAATTCACCGAGGCTAAGTTGTTTGTTATAGCAGCTAAAGCCCATGAATACATCATCTGACCCAGTGTTTTTCATGAAAAGTATCACTTTTTCAATCAAGTTAGCTGGAAGCTCCCAAGCCCATACGCGGTGCTCAGCCCCAGACATCACTGCCCCCAGGGTATACAAGTGCCGCCTACTGCACACAAACGTAAATTCACAGAAGGTGACAAAAATCTGCGCTCGGGACATCCGATTGTGAAAGAGAGAGAACAGTGAACGTGGAGCCAGAGACTGGGACTCACGGGGCTGGAAGGTGATGGAGCTGTAACATAACATATGTGTGACCTGGCGTGAAATGTGCAGATCCTTGTGGAATAAAACACGCAGCCTGGCAGGGATTTCGGCCACGCACACTTCCCTTCCAGTCCACCAGAGGGCGGCAGCAGAGTCCCTCCAGCCTGGAGCCATCCCAGAGGGTGCCGACCTCCCTCAGCAGAACCCATAGCCGAGAAGGGTCCACCCTCACCAGGGTCACCTCGGCACAAGTCCTCAACGTCCTCCATGCTCCCCACACGGACTCTGTCAGCTCCTCTCTGACCTGCTGGCCGCCAACCTAACAACACTTCCTCTGCAGGCAGCTCCTGCCCCACACACCTGCTCCTTCCCTGGGCTCAGCTAAAAAGACATCTCCCAGGGCAGTAATGGTGCACCCATAGCCACACTGCGCGCTTTCCTCTCATGACCTCACTCCATCCTCATCAACTCTTTCTGTCACTGCTCCCTAAATGCCCACCCCTGCTCCATCTGTCCTGTTCTCTGGGGCATCCCAGGCCAAGCCTAGCGCTGACACAGAACAGCGGCTGCCTGAGGGCCCACAGCCTCCCTCGGAATCAGTCAGGCACCCTGTGACCTGCCTGCCCGCTGCACCCCGTGGGGCTCAGAGCACGTGTGAGGGTCACACACAGGCACCATCCAGGATGTGGCAGCCTACACCCGTCTGTCCCTTGGGAAGACAGACTTCTCCTGTGTCCCTGCAGGGAGAAGGGGGTATTATTGCTCTTTGCTCCCAGAACACAACTCACATTCACCTGCCCTCTCAGGGGTGAGCAACGTCCCTCCAAACAGGATCTCTGGAGACAGCCTGTTCCTCCTCTATGGAGAGCAGCTTGGCCAATTCAAAACCCTCAGGATAGACCCCTGGGTATGTCACCACATGAAGGGCTGAGCCCATCACGACCATGGAGTAAGTCGGGATGAATCTCTCCAGCTCTGAACCCCTACTGTGTCCCAGGCTCCCCTTCCTGTGTCTCAATGAGCCATGTTCCCCGGGGTTCCTGGGTAACTCCCCACTTCCTCCTGCACCACCATGGGGAAGTGTACTGTGCTGACCACAGTACAATCAGATAGGCACAGAAGAGAGGACACAAAAGATGGTCAGGAAGAAATGAGAAACCCTGAGCCCCAGCTCAGCCACCAGACCCCAGGGAGCAATACAGTGACTGAGAACTGTCCCTTTGACCATGGGACTCATAGCTCCCACTGAGCAACCGGCACAGGCCTCTCCTCCCAAGAGGCATGAGAGATACACCCTGCACACCTCCAGGAAGGACAGTTTCCTCTGGGACACCCAGGTCCTGAATGTCTATCCTTGGAAGCTGCAGCCAAGCTAGACACAATTAGAGAAAGGAAGGGTCCCGCTCACCAGGCAACAGACAGCTCACCCACAGCAAAATGTGGTATCCCTGTGACAGGGACCTGGTGCAGCTCCAGCCTCCTGCACTGAAGGGGAGAGCCAGAAGGGGATGAAACAGGGCAAAGGGCGTAAATGTGCAGCCCGACCCAGAGCCATGGGGACAGCAGGAGGCTGAGGCCCAGGACTATGCTTGCCCAACCTACAGAGTATGTGTGTGACTGTGTGTGTCTGTGTGTATCTCTTTTCTGTGTGTGTTTGTGTTTCTGCACATAGTGTGTGTCAAGGTTTGTTGACAGAATCACTGCTGAAAAAGGCAGAGGCCTCCACAATTCCCAGGGACCTGACACACAGACAAAAGGAAAAAGAGAAGGAGGGACAAGGAGGCAGGACTGAGAGAGGTGGGGACAGAGGGGTGTCCTGGGCAGAGACCCCGCCCATGAGCCTGAGAAGTGCTCCTGCCCTGGGAAGAGGCTCAGCACAGAAGGAGGAAGGACAGCACAGCTGACAGCCTTGCCCAGAAAGTTTCTGGATCCCAGGCTCATCTCCACAGAGGAGATCACGCAGGCAGCACAGGCCATGGGGCCCCTCTCAGTGCCTCCCGGCACACTGCACATCACCTGGAAGGAGCTCATGCTCACAGGTGAGGAGGGAACTTCCTCGGAGAGGACAGCAGTAGGAAGCAGAATGATTGGATGGGGTCTCCTGGAGAGGATGGGGTTCTTAAAATTAAAAGTCAGCACTTTGGGACGCTGAGTTGGGTGGATCATGATGAGGTCAGGAGGTCAAGACCAGTCTGCTAAACACAGTGAAGCCCTGTCTCTACTAAAAATACAAAAAATTAACCAGGTGTGGTGGTGTGCTCCTGTAATCCTAGCTACTCAGGAGGCTGAGGCAGGAGAATTGCATGAACCCGGGAGGCAGAGGTTGCAGTGTGCGGAGATTGTGCTACTGCACACCAACCTGGCTGACAGTAAGAGACTTCATCTCCAAAAAGAAAATACAGGAAAGAAGGCTCCGTTGGAGCCTGGATAGGGGAAAATATACCACAAAGGGACAGGGGTCAAAACAGGAAAATCACACTGAACTGGAATTGGTAAGAGGTAGGAAAATCTCAAGTGTTCTGTTTTCCTGGTTAATCATCATTGGCCACCACATTTTGAAAAATGATAATAATAACTATTATCAGATTGCACTTCAAATGAAAATGTAAGCAGGGCATGAAACACTGTCCTCAGAAAAAACTTCAACAATTGAGGAAAGAAAAAAAGACACCCCAGGCGTGGAGGGCCCTTGGAACTCTCACATCTACAGGAGTCTGAAGCCTGTCCCAGGCACTGGGGTGCAACCAAGATCACAAAAGTCCCTGTCTTCACGGAGCTCATGCTCTCATGGGGAGGAAGACAGACATGGAAAGAGATCTAGAATGTGAGGTCAGGTGTTGACAAGAGCTCCAGAGGGAGCAGAGCAGGGAAAGGTCAGAAAGGGAAGCCCCAGGGTCTCTGAAGGAGGTGTCAGGAAAGAAGTCTAAGGATGCCCCAATGTGAGCAGGAACTGAGGGCAGTGTGGAGAGAGCAGTGTAGACCTCTGGGGAAGAGAATTCCAAACAGAAAAATGCCGAGATCAGAAGTGTTGAAGGAATGGGGGTCATGCCGCTGACCTTCACCCAGTAGGACAGTAGGACACAAACACACAATCACACACACATAAAAAAAGAGGTATGTGTGTTTTTGTGTGTGTCTGTGTGTGTGTCTTCAAGGCTGATGATTGAAGAGATTTTCTCAGGACCCATGGCCCCATCTTTTCACCCCAATAAATAGGTTTCAATATTGACTGATGCTCTCTCCGCCTCCTAGCATCACTTTTAATCTTCTGGAACCCGCCCACCACTGCCCAAGTCATGATTGAAGCTCAGCCAACCAATGTTTCTGAGGGGAACGATGTTCTTCTACTTGTACACAATTTGCCCCAGAATCCTGCTGCCTATATCTGGTACAAAGGGCAAATAATGGACGTCCACCATTACATTACAGCATATGTAATAGAAACTGAAAGAATTGTATTTGGGCCTGCATACAGTGGACGAGAAACAGTATATTCCAATGCATCCCTGCTGATCCAGAGTCTCAACCAGAAGGATGCAGGATCCTACACCATAGAAATCATAAAGCGAGGTGATGGGAATGAAGGAGTAACTGGAAATTTCACCTTATACCGTGAGTGATTCCACATGATCCCTGGGTGTTGGGGGGTGGGAGTCACTTCTACTTTGCACACACAGGATTGTCAGGCCTAGACTGTGCCTGTGTCCCTCTCTGCATTATGTCCCATGTTGGGGCTTCACCATTTAGTGCAGGACACACACAGAGGAGACAAACTACAACAGATCAGAATTCCTTTCCTGCCTCCAGACCCTGCAGAAACTTGCTGCACAGGAAGGACAGTCTGATGGGGGGTGCTCAGCAGGAGGAGATCAGTGTCAGCCAAGCACCTCATGTCCTCTTCATAAACTTGACCCTGAGAAAGACCCTGGAGAACTGAGTAGGGCTTTGCCTAAGAGGACCCCTGAGATACTCTCAGAGAAGCTCAGCCCAACAAGCCTCAACCCCCAACCTCTGTCCTTAAATCCTTACTCCAGATAAAGCTGAGGAGCCTGTGCCAATTCTGGGTTGTAGTAGGGCTTACTGGGACAAAGGATTCACCAGCTGTCTGAGGACTGTGTCTCCTGGAGCTGCTCACTAGCCAGAGCTCAGCCCTCAGAACCTCATCTGGTCAAGGACAGAGCTTTCTTCACCTGGCACTCTGAGTGGAGAGGACAGAAAGACAAGCTTTGTAGGCCATCAGCCAACTGCCTTGCGAGGCTTAGGACACTCCATAGGAAGTCTAATGTCCCCAGAAGCAGAAACAGAAGAGAGAAAATGTACCTGGCAGCAGCTTCTCCACAGGGATCTTATCCAAAGGTGCTCTCTCATGGAAGTGAATAATAATAAATGCTGTTTGTGTGAACACCTCCACTGCACCAAATATTAGGTCTGGTGACTGTGAATAATTTACAATTTATTCACAGATAGCATGAAAAGCCAAAGTCCATTTGCCATTTAGCTTATTTGACTGAGAAAAAACTGAGGCACAGGAAGGCACAGTCACTGAACCAGAGTCACACAAACACAAAAGGCAGATCAGGGTCACATGAGGTCTGTCTGCAGCCACAGGCCCATCCTCTCCTCCACCAGAAGTGAGGGCTTATTGGGTTCCAATGACCCTGTAGTCATTTATTGGCTGAAATCCTCTCTTCTTAGGCATCCAAACCTCAGAGGAGTGAGAGCAAATGGTCAGCTGATTAGTCTGCACTCCAGAATTAAATCACCAGCCTCAACCATCAGACTCAATGCAAAAAATGTCCAGGCCTCCCCCTCAGATCTTAACCCTCATCACTGAACCTGAAATCCTGTGTTTCCCAAAGTGTCCATGTCACTGGCATGACAGGATAAAGGAGAGGACCTTGTTTTCATTCCCCAGTCACACCCTGCACCAGCACAGGCCCAGTGAGAGACACACACTCAGGTGCTCTCACATAACAAATGAAGGAATTGAATGAAGAAATGAATGATCCATAACCTCTTTAGGGACTGGATCTTGGATGCAGAATCCTAGGAAGTTCTCACCACACCTGTCCCTTGTCCTTCAGAGGCTGACACCCATGTTTCATCCCTCCACTTCCTCTTGCCCCTAAAGCCATCCCACTTCATGTGTAACTCTGAAGCTCTTTGGCCACTGGAGGGTTTTCAGGGCTCCCTGGTCCTGGACTGTGGAAATGGGGGCACCTGGTCCCTGGGGTCACTGAAGTCACTGTATGCCCTAGAGTTCACTGCCATGCTGTCTCTGCCTCTCTCTGCTTCTCTGTGTCCCTCATCTTCCTCCCACTTCATTCTAACTCGCAGGCCCTGTCCTGTACAGCTTCTTCCTCTATCCCTAGGCCTTCCCCAGACACTCCCTCTAACTAGGCTGACTGTTCTGTTCCCTTCCTGCTAACACTGTGGCCTGGCCCACCTCCCAGGAAATAGGAAAGGCACAGAAATCACCTGGAGTTTCCACTCCTGAAAAGCTTCATCTCAAGGCAATGTCCCCAGGTCACTAAGAGAATGATCTTCCACTGTATCCCCATCCAGGGCTCTTTCCCTTTGCGAGGCTGTTCTGTGGACAAGACCACGGGACGGGGATAGGCAGCTCCTCCGTCCACTCTTGTAATTCCCAGACAATTTCTTCTGGCCTCCTGCACAAAAAAAACAAAAACAAAAACAAAAAAAAAACAAAAAACAATTTATCCCGACGGTGATTTGCAGTAAAGAAAGATTTTAATGACTCCAAGTCTGCCAAACAGGAGGACGGAGGTTTATTATTACTCAAATCAGCCTCCCTAGTGGATCAGGGGTTAGAAATTTTCAAGGATCGTTTCAGGGACACAGGACTAAAAAATGGGTACTGCTGATTGTTTGATGATGGAATCATGCGGGCGGAGGGAAATGATCCGTTTGTGCTTGAATCCGCCTCTAGGTGGGGACCACGTGACTGGCTGAGCCATTAGTCATGGGTATGGATGAGGTCAGCAGGTTGCCAGAATGCAAAGAATAAGAAACATCTCAAAAGACCAACCTCAGGTTCTACAATAGTGATGTTATCTATTGGAGCAATTACTTACAAATTTTGTAAACTCTGACCAAATGACGTTTGAGCAGTAAGTGATTATAGAAACTGTGCCTGCACTTTAGCAGAACTCAGTTCCCTCCTATAATCTTACTCTCATGGTCTTTCACCAGTTTTACAGAGGCAATCCCTGGGTAAAATAAGGGTATTAGTTTTATCGAGGAACTATTATCATTGTTTCTTCAAAGTTAAACCATAAACTACATTCCTCCCATGGTTAGCCTGGCCTATGTCCAGGAATGAGTGAGGACAGCCAACTTGAGACTAGATGCCAGATGGAGTCAACCATGCTAGTTTTCTGTCACTGTTGGAATCATTGCACTGACTCACCAGGGTGTCAGAGGCTGGACAGGCCTGCAGTCTCCAAAGCCAATGGGCTCATTTCACCCATTTCACTTGTGACTCCATCCTCAGCCTACTATGGAGCTCACATTCTCCAGTCACTTCCTAGAGACTTCTGGTTTCCTGTCAGGCATATAACAAGCTTGAAATTTGTCACTCTGTTCTAACAGGAAGTAAACAGCTGAACAAACTCAAAAGTCAATAACTCATTAAAATCCCTCAGAGATGGCCTGGCACAGTGGCTCACACCTGTAATCTCAGCACTTTGGGAAGGTGAGGCAGGTGGATCACGAGGTCAGGAGAACGAGACCATACTGGCAAACACGGTGATACCCCAACTCTACTAAAAATACAAATAGCCAGACGTGGTGGCAGGCGCGTGTAGTCCCAGCTACACAGGAGGCTGAGGCAGGAAAATGGTGTGAACCCAGAAGATGGAGCTTGCAGTAAGCCAAGACCGTACCACTGCACTCCAGCCTGGGCAACAGAACGAGGCTCCATCTCAGAAAAAAAAAAAAAAGTGCTGTGAGAGAAATGAAGAATGCTTTTGATGCTTACTGGTAGAATGCACACAGCTGAGGAAAGAATCCCTAGCTTGAGGATGTGTCAATAGAAACTTCCAAAACTGAAACAGGAAAGTTCAAAAAGACTGGGGGAAAAAAAGTGGGACAACATATGCTACTTCATAGTTAACATTTTGTATTGACAATAGCAATTTTTAAATTTTGTAGTTCTGGAACAACTACCAAGCCTGTAACATACATGTAATGGGAATACTGGTGGTGTCGGGGACCTGTTGGAGGTGGCCAGAGGTTGCTGTCTGATGGTTTTACTGCCGGTGCCACATATGATTGCTTCCTCCTGATGATGCCATTTTCATAAGTTGGGGTTCTTCGTGTGGGGGACACATGAGCCATTGGCGTCTCACTTAGACTCTTCCTAATTCACACAAACTGAAACTCTAGTTGTTATTTCCTGAGGTTAAGAGAAAATGAAGAAAGCGTTTCACATACCTGTTTTCGGCTCCTCCCCATTTTCCCTAACTCTGGAGAGAAATTAGAAACAGGGAGTTCTCTCTATATTTACTAATATAACACACATCACTTCTTTTAATTCTGCATCATTCCTCTCTTTATGTAATTGACACACTGACCAGTTCTGCCTTTTAACGGGACTCTCTCTACTTAAAGACTTGCTAATTTCAAATCACCTTTGGTATCTTTCTCTGAGCATAATTTCATCCTGCTGGAATTCACCCCACACATAAACTTTAATTTGGTATCAAGAGAAATACTACTACCAGCAATTGATCTTGGATGTTTGGACCATCAGTAAAAATTTCCACTTACGACAACATTTTAAAGCTTCCCCCCAAATTTTTTTTGCCTTGTTACTAGAGTCAGAACATAACATGAGGTCTAAACTCCTGAGAACTTTTTATGGGAAAATTACAGTATTACAAATTGAGCATCCCAAATCTAGGAATCCAAAATCTGAAATGCTCCAGAATCCAACGCTTCTGACCACTGATGTGATGCTAAAAAGATGTTCTCACTGGAGCATTTTGGAGTTTAAATTTTTCAGATTTGGAATGCTAACCCAGTACATCTATTGCAAATATTCCAAAATAAAAAAAGAAGTTAGAAATCCAAAACACTTGGTTTTAAGCTTTCTGCATAAGGAACACTTTATCTGTATGAACTATAGGCATGAAGCTGTACAGGAGATCTCTAGAACCTCCTCAACCTATCTAACTGAAACCGCACAGCCATGGAACAATGCCCTATTCCCCCGACCCCAGCTCCTGGAAACTACTATTCTACTCTCTGATTCACTCTGGAATCCCCTGAGATGAGGTACATAGAGTAGTCAAACTCATAGAATCAGAGAGTAGAATGTCTAATGAGAGAAAGTATCTGCAAGACTTCTTCCCAAATATCGTTCTAATAGCCACCAAACACATAGGGTCCATGAGGGCCAGACTTCCATCATCAGTTCATATTCGCCCTTTCCACCAGTCAGTTCTGCATTTTCAAACATCCACATGTATATCTAGAAACAACCACATGGTCCTCACCTTCCCTCTACAGGAGGAAGGGCACATAATGGACACACAACAGGGAACATGGTCTTGGTCCAAAGCTATCAGCTCTTGCCTGTCCCCTTGACTCTTTGTGGTCATTCCTTGGACTCTGCTCTATCTTTGGAGGTCACTGGCTCAAGTCAGTCACCATGAGACAGCTAGGAAAACTGCCCCACCTTGTGGCGCCACTGCCTGATGACTGAACAGACCTCCAGGCTTGACTCTGGTCTCCCCAGTGTAATTTCTGCTGAAGTACCCAGCCCAGGCCAGGCTTCCCAGAACCCAAAGTGTTTAAGGACATTGGGAAGTTCCATCATCCATCTCTAGGATGTCCGAGAAAGGGAAGCTGCAGATAAAACATACCTTGGGGGGCAAAGTAAGACTGAAACTAAGAAGATTCCAGCTCTGCATGCTCGAAGTGAGGACCACAGGGTGGACCAGGCAGGCAGTTGGAGAGGGAGGGACTCAGAGGAGCACCAGGGACTGTGACTGCTGGTCCCATGCCTTTCCATGACCCAATACTGCTGCTCAATTCACACATGAGAAAGTCGGTGCTTCTCCCACATAAAGCAGGCAGCCTCACAATCTCTAAGCCCTCAGATTGCCATGCGTCTGTCTTGTAACACACACACCTGACATGGGCTTTTAAGGACTTGGGTGGGCTGAAAGATGGGAAATGCTATCTATGATTGAA
Source organism: Colobus angolensis palliatus (assembly GCF_000951035.1). Classification (NCBI taxonomy): domain Eukaryota; kingdom Metazoa; phylum Chordata; class Mammalia; order Primates; family Cercopithecidae; genus Colobus; species Colobus angolensis. The sequence continues at coordinate 598,038 of NW_012118622.1, forward strand.
AAATGTCTTTGGAGGAATCAAAGATGCCACACAGGGCAATCTTCTCTCTGTTATCTGCACAGTGGAGACTCCCAAGCCCTCCATCAACAGCAGCAACTTAAACCCCAGGGAGGCCATGGAGACTGTGACCTTATCCTGTAATCCTGACAATCAGAATGCAAGCTACCTGTGGTGGATAAACGGTCAGAGCCTCCCTATCAGTCCCAGGTTGCAGCTGTCCGAAAACAACAGAACCCTCGTTCTATTTGGTGTCACAAAGTATACTGCAGGACCCTATGAATGTGAAATGAAGAGCCCAGCGAGTGCCAGCCGCAGTGACCCAGTCACCCTGAATCTCCTCTGTGAGTATCTTTTGTTCCTCTGTGAGCCAGGCTGCCATCCCAAATACACATGGCCAGAGACCAGGCCTCCCAGTCCCTCTCAAGTCCAAGTACAGAGACCCTTATCCCTGGACATCAAAGCTGGCCATGAGTACTAAGGGTAGGCTTAGGTTTTATCAACAATTGGAGAGAAGAGGCTGCTCCTGTCAAGGGAGGCCCAGGGTCCACAGGTTATGATGGGAGAAACAGGTGAATGTCTCAGGCTCCAGATCAGTGAACACAGCAGGGATTTGGCTGGGACTTCAGTGTTGTGACTTAGCTCACAGGGTCACTGTGGCCCTTCCACAGACCAGGATTTTCCCTTCCCTCTGACATCATCACCTGTGACTTTATTCTCTTTGCTCCAGATGGCCTGGATGCCCCCACCATTTCTTCTTCATACACCTATTACCATACAGGGGAAGTCCTCAAGCTCTCCTGCCTCACAGACTCTTACCCACTGGCAGAACATTCTTGGCTGATTGATGAGAAGTTCCAGCAATCAGCACAAGTGTTCTTTATCCCCCAAATCACTAAAACATATAGAGGGGTCTATGTCTGTTTCATACATAACTCAGCCACTTTTGGAACAAATCTCATAATCAAGAGGATCATAGTCCCTGATAAGTGGGTCCCTAGGGCACTGGCAATATGTTTTCCAGTGAAGTCTATCTGGCTATCAGGGAAGAGTCACCTGCCCTCTGCAAAGGAAGAGGGAAAAACAAAAACCCAGGACAGGGCATATGTTCCTGCTTGAAAACCACAAGCTTTTGCCTGACCCCTTCACTCTTTCTACATCATTGTTTAGACTATACACTAACAATGAACAATCTGAAAGGAAATTAAGAAAAGAATTTCCATTCACATTAACATCAAAAGGAATAAAATATTTTGGAATAAGTTTAACCAAAACGATCTAAGGGTTATACCTTGAAAACTACAAAGCATTACTGAAAGATATTAAAGACGACATCAGTATATGGAAAGACATTTCATTTTCACGGATTGGAAGAATTGATATTGTTAGGAAGACAATACTACCCAAAGTGAGCTGCAGTTTCAAAGCAACCCCTACCAGAAACCCAGTAACATATTTTGCAGAATTACAAAATCCTGTCCAAAATCTGACCTGACAGACTCTTATTAATGACTGCCACAACACAGACACTGAGGAAAAGATGCAATCATGGAAACATGGAAAGATTTGATGACATAGAAAATAGCAATCATTATATCTCACATCCCAAAGCCTTCAAGAATATACAAGTGCCACATGACCAGTACGGCTAAACCAGTAAGTATGTGACAAACGTTTCAGAATCAAAAAATGTCAGAAATCCAAAACACATTTTGTCCTAAGTCTTATGTATAAGAAATACTCAGTCTGTGTGAACTATAGGCATCAAGCTGTACAGCAGATCTCTAGAACCTCCCCGTCTTGCATAACTGAAACTGCACACCCATGAACGCCTTCTGATTCTCCCCACTCCCAGCAGCTCTCTTCTCAGATTCACTCTGGAATTTACTTACATGAGGTCCCCAGAGTAGTCAAACCCATGGAATCAGAGAGTAGAGTGTCCAATGGAAGAAAATATTTGCAAAACTTCTCCCCAAATTTGTCTCATATCCATCAAACACACATGGTCCATGAGGACCAGATTTCCAGGAGTTCATTGCCACCCTTTCCACCAGTCAGCTCTGCATTTGCAAATGTCCACATGTATTTCTGGAAAGATCCACATAGTCCTCACCTGTCCTCAGCAGAAGGAGAGGAAACTTAAAGAACCCCAAACAGGGAACATGGTTCTGCTCCAAAGCCACCAGATCTTGCCTGTCCCCTTCACTCTTTCTACATCATTCCTTGCAATCTGCTCTGTCTTCGGAGGTCACTGGAACAAGTAAGTCATCATGAAACACCTGCAGAAAACTGCTCCACCTTGTACCTCCACTGCCTGATGACTGAACTGACCTCCAGGCTTGACTGTGGTCTCCCCTGTCTTCTTTCTGCTGAAATATTCAGTCCCAGTCCAGGCTGCTCAGTATCTTCAGGGTTTCAGGACAATAGGAAGTCCCATTATTACTCATCTCTAGAATGTCCTTGGAAATGGAAGCTGCAGAGAAATCACATCTGGGGGGGTAAAGTAGGATGAAATTTGGAAGGAGCCCAGCAGTTGCACATTCCAGGTAAGGAACTCAAGGTAAGCCAGCCAGACAGTTGATTAGAGAGGGACTGGGAGGGGTGCCAGGGGATGTGACTCCCACTGATGTGTCTGTCCACGATCCAAAACTGCTGCTCAATTCACACTTGAGAAAGTCTGTGCTTCCGTAAGACAGAGCAGGTGGCCTCACAGTCTTTGAGCCCTTAGACCATCATGCATCTGTCTTGTGACACACGCACCAGCTATTGACTTTCAAGGACTCGAGTGGGCTGGGAGGTGAGAGATGCAAACTCTGATTGAAGGATGCCTGTGGAAGAATCAAAGGTGCCACACAGGACAAACTTCTCTCTGTTATCCACACAGCGGAGCTGCTCAAGCCCTACATCACCAGCAACAACTTCAACCCCATGGAGAATAAGAATATTGTAGCCTTAACTGTGAACCTAAGACTCAGGGCTACACCTACGTATGGTGGGTAAATGGTCAGAGCCTCCCGGTCAGTTCCCAGGCTAAAGCAACCCGGTAAAAACAGGATCCTCATTCTAGCCAATGTCACAAGAAATGACACAAGACCCTATGAATGTAAAATACGGGACCGAGTTGGTAGCATCCCCAGTGACCCAGTCACCCTGGAGGTCCTTTGTATCTTTGGTTCCTCTGTGGACCAGGCCACCAGCTAAAATCCAAACAACCAGAGGCCAGGCATCTCAGTCTCTCTCACATCCAAGTACAGACACTTTTATTTCTGGACACCCGAGCTGGTCATGACTCCCTGCCCTGGGAAAACCTGGGTAGGCACAGTCTTAACCAAGAATATAAGGTGAGGAGACTTGGGGTCTACAGCCTGTGATGGGAGAAACAGGTGAATACCTCAGGCCTCGGCTCAGTGAACACAGGAGCGGTTTGGCTGGGCCTTGAGGGTGTGTCTTGGCTCAGAGGGACACTGGTCCCTTTAAGAGACCAGAAGCATCCTGTTCCCTCAGATGACATCACCTGTGGCTTTATTCTCTTTACTCCAGATGGTCCACACATCCCCAGCATTTTGTCTCCATTCGCCTATTACCGTACAGGAGAAAACCTCTACTTGTACTGCTTCGCGGACTCTAACCCACCGGCAGAGTATTCTTGGACGATTAATGGGAAATTTCTTCAATCAGGACAAGAGCTCTTTATCCCCAAAATTACTACAAAGCATAGCGGGCTCTATGGTTGCTCTGCTCGTAACTCAGCCACTGGCAGCGAACATTCCACATTCAGGATGATCAAAGTCTCTGGTAAGTGGATCCCTGCACCATTGGCAATAGGGTTTTAGGTAGAGTCTCTCTGGCTTTCAGAGAAGAGTCAGAAAAACATTTTTATTCCCAGCCTGTGTCCCATGGGCAGAAGCAAATCCTAATTTCTCCTCCTGAACTCTCCCAATTTGTCTCTAGAGACTCTCTTCTCCTTGTGTTTCTGTTTTCTCATGACTGAACTTGAGTCCAGGCTGAGAAAGGTTGGGAGGGGGCTTTGTCAGTCCTGACCCCTATGTGGTGGAAGAGGCTTCACAAAGGGACAAGAAGGAGAGTCCTCAAGGTCAAGTTTTTTCTCACTGTCACCAACACATCCCTTTCTACCACATCTTTGTTTTCCTTTATTACTCCATGAGCTACAAGGAATATCTGAGGCTTTGAAACAAGCTCACATTTTTCCTCCAAATGAGAGGAGGAAGTCCACTGGATGAGAGAGGAGCAGCTCAGACTGCTCCCTGCTCTGCTCCGGCCTTCTCTGGTGTCTGGCCCTGGTTGACTCCACCTGGGGTGGGACCAGCTTGTGTAGAGAAAGAGCCCAGGTAGCCTGTCCTGAATTCGGCTAAATCAAGTTGCCAGTTGAAGTGAAGCCTAGGCTGCAGGGAAATAAGGAGAGAGGGAACCTCGGAGCTGACTCTTGAGCTGTTTCCTGACTCTGAAGTCATCAGCTGTGTGAGGCTGTGGGCACAGCACATGGGACACAGCACAGAGGGAAATGAGTGATGCACACTTGGAGAAATAGGGAGATTCACCTCTAGGACTCTGCATGGCAGGAAAAGGGCAATACCAAAAAGTGTGTATTTACAGAGTGTAAGACTACCAGGACACTTTTTATATATCTAATATAAGGCTTATCATTAACTATTTCTAAGTGTGCAATTTTGTGTTGTGTAACCATCACACTGTCCATTTCCGGAACTTTTTCCTCTTACCATATTAAACCTCTGTACCCAATAAACAGCAACTCTCACTCCTTCTCCCCATAACCCTTAGCACCCACCATACTACTTTCTGTCTCTACGTAACTGGCTACTATATCTTTTATAAATGGAAGTATGTAATAATTATCCTTTTGTGTCTGGCTAATTTCGGTTAGCATAATGTCTTCAAGGTTCATCCATTTTGCACGATGTATTGGAATTTTATTCCTTGTTAAGTTTGAATAACACTTTTTTATTATTATTATTATACTGTAAGTTCTAGGGTACATGTGCATAACGTGCAGGTTTGTTACATATGTATACTTGTGCCATGTTGGGTGTGCTGCACCCATCAACTCGTCAGCACCCATCAACTCGTCCTTTACATCAGGTATAACTCCCAATGCAATCCCTCCCCCCCAACCCCATGATAGGCCCCGGTGTGTGATGTTCCCCTTCCCAAGTCCAAGTGATCTCATTTTTCAGTTCCCACCTATGAGTGAGAATATGTGGTGTTCG
>NW_012118622.1:607516-607954 GCF_000951035.1 Colobus angolensis palliatus
TTTCCCAGCACATTTATTAAATAGGGAATCCTTTCCCCATTTCTTGTTTTTCTCAGGTTTGTCAAAGATCAGATGGCTGTAGATGTGTGGTATTACTTCCAAGGACTCTGTTCTGTTCCATTGCTCTATATCTCTGTTTTGGGACCAGTACCATGCTGTTTTGGTTACTGTAGCCTTGTAGTATAGTTTGAAGTCAGGTAGCGTGATGCGTCCAGCTTTGTTCTTTTGACTTAGGATTGTCTGGACAATGCAGGCTCTTTTTTGGTTCCATGTGAACTTTTAAGCATTTTTTTTTCAATTCTGTGAAGAAACTCATTGGTAGCTTGATGGGAATGGCATTGAATCTATAAATTACCTTGGGCAGTATGGCCTTTTCATGATATTGATTCTTCCTATCCATGAGCATGGTATGTTCTCCTATTTGTTTGTGTCCTCTTT
>NW_012118622.1:613189-613947 GCF_000951035.1 Colobus angolensis palliatus
CAATTATGTGTCTTGGAGTTGCTCTTCTCGAGGAGTATCTTTGTGGCATGCTCTGTATTTCCTGAATGTGAATGTTGGCCTGCCCTACTAGGTTGGGGAAGTTCTGGATGATATCCTGAAGAGTGTTTTCCAACTTGGTTCCATTTTACCCCTCACATTCAGGCACCGCAATCAGACGTAGATTTGGGCTTTTTACATAATCCCATACTTCTTGCAGGCTTTGTTCATTTCTTTTTCTTCTTTTTTCTTTAGATTTCTCTTCTTACTTTATGTCATTTATTTGATCCTCAATCGCTGATACTCTTTCTTCCAGTTGATTGAGTTGGTTACTGAAGCTTGTGCAGTTGTCACATATTTCTCGTGTCTTGGTTTTCATCTCTATCAGTTCGTTTATGGCCTTCTCTGCATTAATTATTCTAGTTATCAATTCTTCCACTCTTTTTTCAAGATTTTTAGTTTCTTTGCACTGGGTACATAATTCCTCCTTTAGCTCTGAGAAGTTTGATGGACTGAAGCCTTCTTCTCTCATCTCACCTAAGTCATTCTCCATCCAGCTTTGATCCATTTCTGGCGATGAGCTGCGTTCCTTTGCAGGGGAAGATGCACTCTTATTTTTTGAATTTCCAGCTTTTCTGCCCTGCTTTTTCCCCATCTTTGTGGTTTTATCTACCTCTGGCCTTTGATGATGGTGACGTGCTGATGGGGTTTTGGTGTGGGTGTCCTTCCTGTTTGTTAGTTTTCCTTCTAACAGTCAGGAC
>NW_012118622.1:613997-625232 GCF_000951035.1 Colobus angolensis palliatus
CTGATGGGGTTTTGGTGTGGGTGTCCTTCCTGTTTGTTAGTTTTCCTTCTAACAGTCAGGACTCTCAGCTGTAGGTCTGTTGGAAATTGCTTGAGGTCCACTCCAGACCCCGTTTGCCTGGGAACCAGCAGCAGAGGCTGCAGAATATAGAATATTGCTGAACAACGAGTGTACCTATCTGATTCTTACTTTGGAAGCCTCTTCTCAGGGGTGTACTCCACCATGTGAGGTGTGGGGTGTTGATCTGTCCCTAGTGGGGGATGTCTCCCAGTTAGGCTACTCAGGGGTCAGGGACCCACTTGAGCAGGCAGTCTGTCCGTTCTCAGATCTCAACTTCCCTATTGGGGAGATCCACTGCTCTCTTCAAAGCTGTCAGACAGAGTCTTTTGCATCTTCAGAGGTTTCTGTTGCTTTTGTTGTTGTTGTTGTTGTTGTTGCTGTTGTTGTTTAGCTGTGCCCTGTCCCCAGAGGTGGAGTCTACAGAGACAGGCAGGCCTCCTTGAGCTGCTGTGAGCTCCACCCAGTTTGAACTTCCCAGTGGCTTTGTTTACCTACTTAAGCCTCAGCAATGGCAGGCGCCCCTCCCCCAGCCTCGCTGCTGCCTTGTCATTAGATGGCAGACTGCTATACTAGCAATGAGGGAAGCTCTGTGGGCATGGGACCCTCCCGGCCAGGTGTGGGATATAATCTCCTGGTGTGCCCATTCTCTAAGACTCTTGGTAAAGCACAGTATTGGGGTGGGAGTTACCTGATTTTCCAGGTGTTGTGTGTCTCAGTTCCCCTGGCTAGGAAAAGGGATTCCCTTCCCCCTCACGCTTCCCAGGTGAGGGGATGCCTCGCCCTGCTTCAGCTCTTGCTGGTCGGGCTGCAGCAGCTTACCAGCATAGATTGTCCGGCACTCCCTAGTGAGATAAACCCAGTACCTCAGTTGAAAATGCAGAAATCACCTGTTTTCTGTGTTGCTCGCACTGGGAGCTGGAGACTGGAGCTGTTCCTATTCGGCCATCTTGCTCCGCCCACCTTGAATAACATTTTGATATGTAGATATACCTCATTGGCCTACCCACTTATCTTTCAATGGACTTTTCCATTGTTTCCATTTTTTGGCTATTGTGAGTAATGCTTCTCTGAACATCAATGCGCAAATATTTGTTCAAATTTTTTTTAGTTCTATAGGGAGTATGTCCAGAAGTGGGGTTGCTGGATCAAATGGTAATTTATGTTTAATATTTTGAGAGACAGCCACACCACTTTTTACAGTGGCTATAACATTTCCCATTCCCATCAACAATGCGCTAGAGCTCTGATTTTTTCATCTATTTGAAAACACTTGTTTTGTGTTGCTGTCATTGTTGTTGTTTATCAAAGCCATCCTAAAGTGTGTGAGGTGGTGTCACATTGTGGTTTTGATTTGCATATCTCTAAATATTCGTGATGCTGAGGAGCTTTGCATGGGATTATTGGATATTTGTATATCTTCCTTGGAGAAAACTCTATTTTAATCCTTTGTTCATTTTTTAATTGGGTTTTTGGATGTTTGCTACTTTTTCATGTATTCTGGAAATTAATTTCTTATCACACTTATAATTTGCAATTATTTTTCTCATTTCATAGGTTGCCTTTTTACTTTCTTGTTAATGTTCTTCGATATATAAAAGGTTTTGATTTTTATGAAGTCCAATTTATCCATTTTATTTGTTGCCTATGCTTTTTTTGTTACAACCAAGGAATCATTGTGAAATCCAATATCATAAAGATGTTCTCCTATGTTTTCTTCTAAGGGTTGTATAGTTTTTGTTCTTACATTTAAATCTTTGACCTATTGTGGGTTAATTTTTGTATATGATGTTAGGTAAAGGATCCACTCATTCTTGCCCTTGAATATCCAGCTTTTCCAATATCATTTGGTGAGAACATTGTCCTTTCCCCATTGAACGATCTTGGCACACTCGATGAAAATCATTTGGACATATATGCAAGTATTTCCTTTGGACTCTCTGTTCCATTTCATTAATTTCCATGTCCTCCTTAATACCAGTACCACACTGTATTGGTTACTGGGGCTTTGTTGTAAATGCTGAAATCTGGAAGTGTCAGTCCTTCGGCTTCATTCTTCCTCTTCGAAGTTGTTTGTCTATTTAGGTCATGAGTTCCAATATAAATTTTAGGGCGGATTTTTATTTTGCTGCAAAAATGTCACTGAGATTCTGATAGGAATTGTATTGAATCTGCAGCTCACTTTGGGTGGCACTGTCCTCCTAACAATAGTGAGTCTTCTAATTCATGAAAACAAAATGTCTTTCATTTTATTGATGTTATCATTAAGCAATATTTTATAGATTTCAAGTATAATCATTTCACCTCTTTGGTTAAGCTTATTCATAAATATTTTATTCTTTTTGATATTAATACAAATCACAATTTTTTCTTACTTTCTGTTCAGATGGTTCATGGTTAGTGTATTGAAATACAACGGATATTTGAATGTTGGTTTTGTATTATGCAACATTACTGAAATCATTTATTAATTTTAATAGGTTTGTTCCATCTTTAGGATTTTCTAGATATAAGTTCAAGTTATCTGCGAACAGAAATAATTTTACTCCTTTCATCCAATTTGAATCTCTTTTTTAAAATTCTTGCCTAATTTTTCTGACTAGACCTTTCAATACTACATTGAATAGAAGTGTCAAAAGCAGCATCCTCATCTTGTTCCTGCTCATACAGGGAAAGCTTTCAGTCTTTCTCCATTGAGTATGATGTTAGCATTGGTTTTTTCACATGTTGCCTTTATGGTGAGGTGGTTTCCTTCCATTGTTAGTTAGAATGCTTTTATTATGAAAAAATATTGAATTTCATCAAATGCTTTTATTGATTCAATCTTATTACTGATTATAGTTCTATTCATTTTTTTTGTTTTTCTAGGAATTTGTCTATTCCATCTAGATTATACAATTTATTGGCATACAATTATTTATAGTACTTTCTTAATCATTATTTTATCAGAATTGGTAGTAATCATTTCATTTTTTTTTTTTTTTTTTTTTTTTTAGAGGGAGAGACAGGTGCTCACTCTGTAGGCCAGCCCAGGCTGAAATACAGTGGGGTGACTATGCCTCACTGCAGCCTCAAACTCCTGGGCACAAGCAATTCTCCTTCTTCAGCCTCCCAAAATACTAGGACTACAGATGCATGCCACTATGCCCAGCCAATAGGTTTTAAACTTTTTTTGTAGAGACAGGGTATCCCCAGATTACCTATGCTGGTCCAAACACCTGGCCTCAAGAAATCCTCAGATTGTGCCCTCCCGAAGTGCTAAGATTAAAATATGACGCACCATGCTCAGACTCCATTTTCATTTTTGATTTTAGTAATTTTAATTTTCTCTCTTTTTTACTTAGTCAAGTTAATGGTCGTCAATTTTGCTGATTTTATTTTGAAAAATCAACTTTGGTTTCATTAGTTTACTCTATTCTTTTTCCATTCTGCATTTTATTTTTATCCACTGTAATCCATATTGTTTCCTTCATTCACTGTGCTTGGGTGTAGTTTGTTCTTCTTTCACACTTCTTTCATATCCTGAAGTATGAGAGAGCTTGCTTCATACCATTCTTTTAAAGTTTTAATGCAGTCAATGAAAAAAGATGCCACACACAGACGAACCAATGTCAGCTGCTATATTACTACCATCATCATTAGCCTTGAGGTCAAATAGTCCTAGAAAGAAATCTCAGATCCTAGAAAGAAATCTCAGTCCTAGAAAGAAATCTCGATTAATAGCCATATGACACCAGGAAAGTTTTTACACTACTCTAAGCTTCTGCCTTTTCATCGGCAAAATGGAAATAATGTCTACCTGACAGGGTTACTGTGTGAATTACATGAGGTACAGGTAAAGTATTCAGCACAAGGCCTTCCATATAGGATGTTCCCCTCAACAGTACTTATTTCCATATATATATAGAAAAAGAGGTACCACATAAAACACTAGGACATGGTTACTGACTGCTTGTGGGTGAGAAAGGAAAAAATCTAAAGGCAAAGAATCAAGCCTGGTATGTTAGTTTTCACCAACTGAGATGCATCCAGGATGGGATTAGATATATAAGATAATTTATCAGGGAAGACACCTGCGAGGGAATGTGGGGCAGGCATGAAAGTAGTGTGGGATAATCCACAAACCACTATGCAAAGCTGACTCCTGTGAAAAAGAAAAAGAAGTTTTAGGTATCAATGCAGTTCTAAGAGAGTTTTTGCAAGGCTGATGGGGAGTCCTCCAACAAGTCACCCATTAAAGTTAGGGAGAGTTTCAGAGAACTAGGCTTGCTTTCACGCCCTTGTTAGGAGCCTGTTGGGAGGAAGTGTTCTGTGCAAAGGAGGTGGTGAATTTGAAATGCACTGACCTGTGCCTTCTGTCAATCAGGTACCTGCCATGGAGATCTGGCAGGGTCTCATTCATGGCTGTCACCACAGAGACACTAAGTAAAAGATGCAACTATAAAAAGGTGTAAAGGTGGATAGTTCTAATGACAGACAAAATAGCGATCAGCCTTTCTCCCATCCGAAAGCTTTCTGAAATATCTGAGTGCAGTAGAGAATTGACAGAGGACTGATCAAAAACCTAGAAACACGGTGAGAGGGGATAAAGAACTGCAAGAATATAATAATCTCCCATGAGGTTTCCAACAGAAAAAATGCATTCCTTGAGTAAGCAATTATAGAGTACTTCATGTTACATACTTTTTCCTGAGGCTCCCCCCTTAAATAACATCATCTCCATTCCTTCTTTTCTTTTCTTTCCATGACAGCTCCTTTAGGAAGAGGACATCTATCCTGGCATTATCCGACATAGCAACCATGATGTCATTTCTGTATTTTAGGAAGTCTGGCAGGTATGATGGCCTTTTCTCTTCTCCCATTTCTTGCACAGCTGATGGCCATGCTTGGGAGAGGGAAAAGACTTATTTCCCTGTATCTGGGACTCGATCTCCTCCTTCCTCCACCAAACTCCTGCATCCCAGCACTAATTCCTGCAGTTCCCTTTCTACCTGGCCTTTATGCTCCCTGTACCCCAATGTCTTTAAGACATAATTATTTCCAGCTTCTGCGCATTTGTTCCTCAGATTTAAATGAGAAACACATTTTCACATTGTGAAACCCTCTTCATTATTTTTAACATCTCTCAATAGCGCAATTCTCTCCATTCCCATAAAGCTCAACCACTTCTCAAAGAGTTGCTTGACTCCTTGTCTCCAGACTTTGAAACCTTCCTTGCATATGACTGCCTCATTACTTTTCTACAATCTAGTTAATTCACTTAATCAAGAATCTCCAGGGGTCTACACTAGCCTATTTGGTAAGTTCACATTTCTTCTATTTACTAATCCTTCTCACTTCCTTTACCTCACTTCCTAGTATAATTCCTCTGTCCTAATTACAATTGTCTTCCTGCACATCCCTGCCCCTTCACCCATATAGACATAAAATTTTAGTTCCAATGCTATGCCTAAAAACAGGGTGAGTTCCCCTCCACCATCTGCACTACAGACTTAACCACACCCTTCATCACAACCAATCTCTGACCTTATGGAAAACAAAGACTTTAGGATTAGCCTGTGAACCTGAGAGTCAGAACACAACCTATGTGTGGTTGAGACCTTTCCCTGATGACCAATTCACATGTTCAAAAAAGATACAGAAAAGAAGAAGGCAACGTCCCTACCCCAGGGGACATAAAGCCTAAGACAGAAAATGAGACCTGAAAATAATCATGATACCAAAATAGAAAACAAGTGAAGGCCACAAGAAATCAGAGAAATCTGATGGGAAATATAGCTACACATTGGAATCACTGGAAAACATTTTTAAAAGCGGGTGCTCAAGCCCCACGCATGAGTTCCAGTATAAAGGTCTAGAGAGGGATCCAGGCACTGGCAATTTTTAAGCCTTCCCTGACACTACAAACATGTAATGAGGATGGAGAACTCTTGTAATAGGTAGAACTTAAAACTAAATCAATGATTTTCAGGTAGAAGTACTGGAATTGCCTAAGGACCTTTTCGACATATATAAGACTATATGTTTTTGGCCCTAATTATTAATGGGCTACACCAAGAACTCAGTAATCCAGTTGAGAAAGATAAGCTGAATGGAAAATCCACTTTATTTGATATGTTAAAATATATATAAAGTATTTTCAAATGAGTGATAAGCGATGCTAAACCTTCTCTAAATAATATTTATGGGAATGTTAATAATATGAGTATTCTAGGCTGGGCGCGGTGGCTCACGCCTGTAATCCCAGCACTTTGGGAGACCAAGACAGCCAGATCATGAGGTCAGGAGATGGAGACCATCCTGACTAACACGGCGAAACCTCCTCTCTACTAAAAATACAAAACCAAAATTAACCAGGCATGGTGGCAGGCACCTGTAGTCCAGCTACTCCGGAGGCTGAGGCAAGAGAATGGTGTCAACCTGAGAGGTGGAGCTTGCAGTGAGCAGAGATTGTGCCACAGCACTCCAGCCTGGGCAACAGAGCCAGACTCCATCAAAAAATAAAAATCAAAAAGTTGAGTATTCTAAAAACTATATGAAATTTCTGGAAATCGAATATGTTATCAGTCATAGTGTCATATGCCATAGAAGTAACTAGATTTCTATGTGAGCTGTGTCTTTACTATAATAAACCTAATAAAAATCTCATTAGATTTTTAACCATAGTCATTTTAAATCTTTGTCATCCCCAGACAGTTGCTTTGATTCTTCCTCGAAGTATTTGTATTCAGCTACAGTCCAAAATTGCTTTTTCTTTGAGGAGATATATGGAAAAGACTCTGACAACAACTCTTGAATACAAGTTTCTGATAACTTCAAGATCATATCACTGGACTCTCTGAGAACTTTCAAAGTTTTAATTAACAGGCTGACACCTTCATGAAATTCAAGACACAGAAGAAAAAAACATCAGTTTTATTGGATTAAATAATCAAAACGATAATGTTTTTATAATTTTAATTTGAAAATGTACTGATTCCTTGAATGTTTTATTCTCCAGATTTATGAGCTTTTTCTTTTAAGCTCTTTATACTTTACAGCAATTTACTAAAGTATACTTTTGTGAATAAAAATTGAAACATTTGCCTTTGCTCCCAATATGAGTGCCCCAGAATTGGGAAACTATTCGTGAGCATTCATATGATTATGCTAATAAAGTTATTTGCACAAGTTCCGTAAGAATCTACTCTCTTTATAACAGGACACATTTGAAAACATTGGTTATATTACGAAGGCATTGACTGGGATGTTCTATTTGAGAATACACGTAGAATAAACACATAGGGAATGCAGACAAAGTCTGAGGTTGGCCTTGGTTTGGCTTCCTAGTCTCAAGAGGTTTTTGAAAGTTTAATCTGAGAGTCTTATAAAACTTCTAGCAAAGCAAAGTTTAAAAAGAGTGTCTATGGTCCATTGCTTTACTTGCTGCACTTAGGTAAAAAATCTAGGCAAGTTCGGTGAGACTCAACCTATTTTGCAAACAAATTCATCCTACTGCAATTATCCTTGGTAAAAATAGAGACTCCTATGTAGAGAAAAATTATGTTGGAAAGAAAATCAGGCTTGCAGTGAGCTGAGATCCGGCCACTGCACTCCAGCCCGGGCGACAGAGCGAGACTCCGTCTCAAAAAAAAAAAAAAAGGAAAGAAAAGAAAAGAAAAGAAAAATTGTAGTACACCTGTTACCAGATTGAACCACTGTTCATTATCTTTGAGTATTTATAATCCACTGGTAGACTGGACTGGACCCTGAATTCTTTAAGTTTTTTCAATGCAATTTTCTCCAATGAAATCATTAAGAACAAGAACAGCTCTGTTTCTGAAGCTATGTAAGCTTGGACAGTGGGTGCAGGACAGTGGGTGCAGCTCAACAAGTGATAGCAGAGGCAGGGTGTGGCATCTTCTCACCCAGGAAGTGCAAGGGGGAAGGGAATTCCCTTTCCTAGCCAAGGGAAACCGTGACACACAACACCTGGAAAATCAGATCACTCTCACCCTAGTAGTACGCTTTACCAAGGGTCTTAGCAAATGGCACAAGAGATCATATCCTGGGCCAGGCTTGGAAGATTGCTTGCCCATGGAGCCTCCCTCATTGCTAGCACAGCAGTCTGAGATCTAACTGCAAGGCAGTGGGGAGGCAGGAGGAGGGATGTCGGCCATTGTTGAGGTTTAAGTAATTAAACAAAGTGGCCAGGAAGTTTGATCTGGGTAGAACCCACCGCAGCTCAAGGAGGCCTGCCTGCCTCCATAGACTGCACCTCTGGGGTCAGGGCATAGCCCAACAAAAGGCAGCAGAAACCTCTGCCGATGTAAATGTCCCTGTCTGACAGCTTTGAAGAGAGTAGTGGTTCTCCCAGCATGGACTTTTGGACCTGAGAATGGACAGATGGCCGGCTCAACTGGGTCTCTGAACCCTGAGAAGCCTAACTGGGAGACATCCCCACTAGGGGCAGGCTGACACCCCACACCTCACAGGGCCGGGTACACCTCTGAGATGAAGCTTCCAGAGGAACAATCAGACAGCAACATTGGTTGTTCAGCAATATTCACTCTTCTGCAGACTCCACTACTGATACCCAGGTAAACAGGGTCTGGAGTGGACCTCAAGCAAACTCCAACAGACCTGCAGCTGAGGATCCTGACTGTTAGAAGGAAAACTGACAAACAGAAAGGACATCCACATCAAAACCCGATCTGTATGTCACCATCATCAAAGATAAAACGTAGATAAAACCACAAAGATTGGGAAAAAGCAATGCAGAAAAGCTGAAAATTCTAAAAATCACAGTGCCTCTCCCCTTCCAAAGGAACACAGCTCCTTGAGAGCAATGGAACAAAACTGGACAAAGAATAACTTTGACAAGTTGAGAGAAGAAGGCTTCAGACAATCATACTTCTCCAAGCTAAAGAAGGAAGTATGAACCCAGTGCAAAGAAATTAATAACCTTGAAAAAAGATTTGACAAATGGCTAACTAGAATAACCGATGTAGAGAAGTACTTAAAAGACCTGATAGAAATGAAAACCATGAGATGAGAACTACTTGACAAATTCACAAGCTTCAGTAACTAACTCGATCAACTGGAAGAAAGGGTATCAGTGATTGAAGATCAACTGAATGAAATGAAGCGAGAAGAGAAGTTTAGAGAAAAAAGAGTAAAAGGAAACGAACAAAGACTCTGGGAAATTTGGGACTATGTGAAAAGACGAAGTCTACATCTGATTGGTGCACCAGAAAGTGATTAGGAGAATGGAACAAGTTGGAAAACACTCTGCAAGATATTATCCAGGAGAACAACCCCAACCCAGCAAGGCAGGCCAACATTCAAATTCAGGAAAGATACTCCTCAAGAAGAGCAACTCCAAGACACATAATTGTCAGATTCACCAAATTTGAAATGAAGGAAAAAATGTTAAGGGCAGCCAGAGAGAAAGGTCGGGTTAACTACAAAGGGAAGCCATCAGACTAACAGCAGATCTCTCAGCAGAAACTCTACAAGCCAGAAGAAAGTGGGGGCCAATATTCAACATTCTTAAAGAAAAGAATTTTCACCCAGAATTTCACATCCAGCCAAACTAAGCTTCATAAGTGAAGGAGAAATAAACTCCTTTACAGACAAGCAAAGGCTGAGAGATTTTGTCACCAACAGGCCTGCCCTACAAGAGCTCCTGAAGGCAGCAATAAACATAGAAAGGAACAACTGGTACCAGTCGCTGCAAAAACATGAAAAATTGTAAAGACCATCTATGTTAGGAATAAACTGCATCAATTAACAAAGAAAATAACCAGCTAACATCAAATGAAAGATCAAGTTCCCACATAGCAATATTAACCCTAAATGTAAATGGACTAAATGCACCAATTAAAAGACAAAGACTGACAAATTAGATAAAGAGTCAACACCCATCAGCATGCTGTATTCAGAAGACCCAGCTCACATACAGAGACACACACAAGCTCAAAATAAAGGGCTGGAGGAAGATCTACCAAGGAAATGGAAACCAAAAAAAGACAGGGATTGCAATTGTAGTCTCTGATAAAACAGAATTGAAACCAAGAAAGATCAAAAGAGACAAAGAAGGCCCTTACATAATGGTAAAGGGATCAATTCAACAAGAAGAGCTAAGTATCCTAAATATATATGCACACAATACAGGAGCATCCAGATGCATAAAACAAGCTCTTAGAGACTTACAAAGAGACTTAGACACCCACACAATAATGATGGGATATTTTAACACCCCACTGTCAACATTAGACAGATCAACTAGACAGAAAGTTAACAAGGATATCCAGGAATTGAACTCAACTCTGCACCAAGCAGACCTAGTAGACATTGACAGAACTCTCCACCCCAAATCAACAGAATATACATTCTTCTCAGCACCACATCACATTGATTACAAAATTGACCACAGAGTTGAAAGTAAAGCACTCCTCAGCAAATACAAAAAACAGAAATTATAACAAACTCTCCCTCAGGCCACAGTACAATCAAAGAAGAATTCAGGATGAAGAAACTCACTCAAAACCACAAAACTACATGGAAACTGAATAACCTGCTCCTGAATGACTACACGGTACATAACGAAATGAAGGCAGAAATAAAGATGTTCTTTGAAACCAATGAGAAAAAAGACACAACATACCAGAATCTCTGGGACACATGTAAAGTAGTGTGTAGAGGGAAATTTATAGCACTAAATGCCCACAAGAGAAAGCAGGAAAGATCCAAAATTGACATCCTAACGTCACATCACAAAGAACTAGAGAAACAAGAGGAAACACATAAACACATTCAAAAGCCAGCAAAAGGCAAGAAATAACTAAGATCGGAGCAGAACTGAAGGAGAGAGAGACACAAGAAATCCTTCAAAAAGTCAATTAATCCAGGACCTGGTTTTTTGAAAAGATCAACAAAATTGATAGACCACCAGCAAGACTAATAAAGAAGAAAAGAGAGGCCGGGCGCGGTGGCTCAAGCCTGTAATCCCAGCACTTTGGGAGGCTGAGACGGGTGGATCACGAAGTCATGAGATCGAGACCATCCTGGCTAACACGGTGAAACCCCGTTTCTACTAAAAATACAAAAAACTAGCCGGGCAAGGTGGCGGGCGCCTGTAGTCCCAGCCACTCCGGAGGCTGAGGCAGGAGAATGGCGTAAACCCGGGAGGCGGAG
>NW_012118622.1:625657-658712 GCF_000951035.1 Colobus angolensis palliatus
GAATTCTACCAGAGGTACAAGGAGGAGCTGGTACCATTCCTTCTGAAACTATTCCAATCAATAGAAAAAGAGGGAATCCTCCCTAACTCATTTTACGAGGCCTCCATCATCCTGATACCAAAGCCTGGCAGAGACACAACAAAAAAAGAGAATTTTAGACCAATATCACTGAAGAACATTGATGCAAAAATCCTCAATAAAATACTGGCAAACCGAACCCAGCAACACATCAAAAAGCTTATCCAACATGGTCAGGTGGGCTTCATCCCTGGGATGCAAGGCTGCTTCAACATATGCAAATCAATAATTATAATCCAGCATATAAACAGATCCAGAGACAAAAACCACATGATTATCTCAATAGATGCAGAAAAGACCTTTGACAAAATTCAACAGCCCTTCATGCTAAAAACGCTCAATAAATTCGGTATTGATGTAATGTATCTCAAAATAATAAGAGCTACTTATGACAAACACACAGCCAATATCATACTGAAGGGGCAGAAACTGGAAGCATTCACCTTGAAAACTGGAACAAGATACGGATGCCCTCTCTCACCACTCCTATTCAACATAGTGCTGGAAGTTCTGGTCAGGGCAATCAGGCAAGACAAAGAAATAAAGGGTATTCAGTTAGGAAAAGAAGAGGTCAAATTGTCCCTGTTTGCAGATGACATGATTATATATTTAGAAAATCCTATCGTCTCAGCACAAAATCTACTTAACCTGATAAGGAACTTCAGCAGAGCCTCAGGATACAAAATCAATGTGCAAAAATCACAAGAATTGTTATACCCCAGTAACAGACAAACAGAGGGTGAAATAAACTGCCATTCACAATTGCTTCAAAGAGAAAAAAAACACCTAGGAATCCAACTTACAAGGGATGTGAAGGACCTCTTCAAGGAGAATGACAAACCACTGCTCAATGAAATACAAGTGGACACAAACAAATGGAAGAACATTCCATGCTCATGGATAGGAAAATCAATATTGTGAAAAAGGCCATACTTCCCAAGGTAATTTATAGATTCAATGCCATCCCCATTTAGCTACCAATGACTTTCTTCACACAATTAGAGAAAACTACTTTAAAGTTCATATGAAACCACAAAAAAGCCCGCATTGCCAAGACTATCCTAAGCCAAAAGAACAAAGCTGGAGGCATCAGGCTACCTGATTTCAAACTATACTACAAGGCTACAGTAACCAAAACAGCATGGTACTGATACCAAAACAGAGATATAGACCAATGGAACACAACTGAGCCCTCAGAAATAATATCACACATCTACAACCATCTGATCTTTGACAAACCTGACCAACACAGGAAATGGGGAAAGATTCCCTATTCAATAAATGGTGCTGGAAAAACTGGCTAGCCATAAGTAGAAAGCTGAAACTGGATCACTTCCTTACACCTTATATGAAAATTAATTCAAGATGGATTAAAGACATAAATGTTATACCTAAAACCATAAAAACCCTAGAAGAAAACCTAGGCAACACCATTCAGGACATAGGCATGGGCAAGGAGTACATGTCTAAAACACCAAAAGCAATGGCAACAAAAGCCAAAATTGACAAATTGGATTGAATTAAACTAAAGAGCTTCTGCACAGCAAAAGAAACTACTATCAGAATGAACAGGTAACCTACAGAATGGGAGAAAATTTTTGCAATCTACTCATCTGACAAAGGGCTAATATCCAGAACCCACAAAGAACTCAAATAAATTTACAAGAAAAAAAAACAATCCCATCAAAAAGTGGGCAAAGGATATGAACAGACACTTCTCAAAAGAAAACATTTATGCAGCCAACAGACACATAAAAAATGCTCATCACCACTTGCCATCAGAGAAATGCAAATCAAAACCACAATGAGATATCATCTCACACCAGTTAGAACTGCGATCATAAAAAAGTCAGGAAACAACAGGTGCTGGAGGGGATCTGGAGAAACAGGAACACTTTTACACTGTTGGAGGGACTGTAAACTACACAGTATGGCGATTCCTCAAGGATCTAGAACTAGAAATACCATTTGATCCACCCATCCCATTACTGGTTATATACCGAGAGGATTATAAATCATGCTGCTATAAAGACACATGCACACGTTACGTTTATTTTGGCACTATTCACAATAGCAAAGACTTGGAACCATCCCAAATGTCCATCAGTGACAGACTGGATTAAGAAAATGTGGCACATATACCCCATGGAATACTTTTCAGCCATAAAAAGGATGAGTTCGTGTCCTTTATAAGGACATGGATGCAGCTGGAAACCATCATTCTCAGCAAACTATCACAAGAACAGAAAACCAAACATCGCATGTTCTCACTGACAGGTGGGAATTGAACAATGAGAACACTTGGACACAGGAAGGAGAACATCACACACCGGGGTCTGTTGTGGGGTGGGGGGAGGGGGGAGGGATAGTATTAGGAGATGTACCTAATGTAAATGACAAGTTAGCAGGTGCAGCACACCAACATGGCACATGTATACACATGTAACAAACCTGCACTTTGTTCACATGTACCCTAGAACATAAAATACAAAAAAAATTTTTTTAAAGACAAAGGAAATTGAAAAAAAAGAAGAGAATTGATGGAAGCCCAAAATTACGATTATTGAGATTAATGTTAATGCTTTAAGTTTTGGTCATATTCTCACCTAAGTGAGAGTACAGACACTCCAAAATAGAGCCACACGTGCTAAATGTTATATACTCCCACTGAAATTTTAAGGAAGCAGATAGCTCTCAAAACAGATCATATTTTTCTGTAAAAAGACAATTCCAGTCTACCTGAGTGAGGATAATAAGGAAGTCCCCTCTGCTTTAATTTTTACCAACAAAAAGTGACCTAAAGTACCCTGATGTTAACCAATCAATTTATTTCTAGGGCCTTGTTTACTGATTCGGATTTGACAAAACCCACTGCTTGGTAATTGTATTGCCAAGTAGGAGTTATCACTGTATCTATAGAGGGAGAGCTGCCTCAACTCATAAATCACAAGTAAAAGCCGATTACGTCTATAATGAAATTAGTTGTAATTTTGTCTTGTCACATGTTCACAGCAAGCAATGTCCAGTGGAGTCTCTCAGGCTGCATCATTCTCACCCTGGCCCTCCTGCCTTTCTCTTTCACTTACAAGGACCTTTGTGATGACACTGGGAGCCAACCAGATAATCCAAAATAAGTTTTCCATCTCAAGATACTCAACTTCATCATCATTGAACAGTGTTTTTGCTAAGAAAAGTAAATTCACGTGTTCCAAGAGTTCGGATGTGGATTTCTTTTTTTTTTTGGAGACAGTTTCACTGATGTTCCCCTGGCTGCAGTGCAGTGGAGTGATCTCGGCTCACTGCAACCTTCACCTCCCAGGTTCAAATGATTCTCCTTCCTCAGCTTCCCAAGTAGCTGGGATTACAGGTGCCCGCCACCATGCTAATTTTTGCATTTTCGGTAGAAACAGGGTTTCACTATATTGCTCAGGCTGGTCTCGAACTCCTGATCTTGTGATTTGCCAGTCTCAGCCTCCCAAAGTGCTGGAATTATACGCGTGAGCCACCACACACAGCCCGGATGTGGACACTTTTAAGAGGCCATTAATCTACTTCATACAGGTCACTATCATAAACATTACCCACAGTAAAAATATGTTTTGCCTTCTTTCCATGTCTCACTTTTCTGTCTGCACAAACCACAGTGAAACATAGTAGCTTTGCTATGAAGTGGTTGGATGACCCTAGGCCACTGCTTTGACCTCCCTCAGCCTCTTTCCTCATCTGCAGTCTAAGGCTGACTCTCACTGCATCAGAAAATGACAGTGGAAGAGTAAATTGACATGTGTAAGACATTAGTCACAGAGCCTGGTGCCTGATGAGCCCTGGGTAAACATTCCTTTCAGTCCTTTCCTTTCACCATCCCATTTTTCTTGCCTTCACCCATCTCCTCCTTCAACTCCTTTCTCTTCAGTAACTTTCTCAGTCTAACCTGCCAATTAAAGAAGCCACACTACTGATTCTCTCATAACTCTGATGGTATGTTCTTGTGATGGAGTCTGCTATCCACTCAAGGCAATGGGTATTATTTATATGGAGATGTCTGTTTGCAACAAGAAATCCTTCTTTTGTTCACACAAAACTTATACACGATTTCTCTTAACTTACACATACTAGTCTCAATTCTCCCCTGTTATTTCATACATGCACTTCATTATTTTATTCTTCAGTCTTTCTTCTTACACCTTAAAAATTCAGATAGTACAAGAACAAAAATAAAGGCCTGGGCCAGAAAAGGGTATTTCTTTAGCAAGATGAATGCTTTCCTTTTTCAAGATGAATGCTATCTGCAAGGCAGCCCTGAAGCCTATATCTGGGTTTGGCTTACATCAAAGCCGTTCAACTCTAGGACACATTCTTAGATTCCCAGGAGATAATGATTGTCACGGAAGCCACACCCACTCTGAGCATTCCTACTATTGGGTAAAGGAATGTTTACAGAATGTTGTGCATGAGTTACTTCTCCTAAATGCTTCTACTCCTGGGAGTTAAGTTTCCCCACTAACCAGCTTCATCTCCAGCTGGCCTGCTTGGAACCTGACTAGAAAGTACCTCCCCACTCTGGATGGCCAGGGTGACACCTTTGCCTATTCCCATAATTATAATTGCTCACACAATGATGCAGCACTCACTAGGCACCAGGCAAATCCTAAGTGCTTTTTATGTAGCTACAGTCATGACAAAAAAATTCCAAATTGCCACCATCCCCATTTTTACAGATTAAAAAAAAAAGAACTCTTGCAGACAAGTATGTGCCCACTGTCACCTAACTCCATAATTTAACCTCATCCTCCACTTCATCTGGTAAGAGGACATCTAAGATTTACAAGGTCTCGTGAATGACATCCACCTTAAAAAATGATTTTTGTCCCATTTACTTTCAGGATTTGACAGCCAGCATTTTGTTTTCTGTCCCATCCTTTACTTATGCACCTGTTCCCTAACACTGCACTCACAACTGCACAGCCTTGCATGAAAGCTAGCTTTTAGAAATGTAGAGGACTGTGTGCTCGCAAACGAGACGTTCCCGATAAGCCCTGCTCTTGCAGACAAAGCAGGACGGTTCTTCTCTGCAAACAGGAAGGGCAAAGGAGCCAGCAGTAAACAGTGGGCTCTGGGAACTGGTCAATGTTTACTGATCTTGTGAGTCAAGGAAAGGTCAGAGAAGCAACACATGTCCCGAGACTTGGCAACATTCCCTAAATGGCTGGATAAAATAAAGCAGTGTGTGCCGTTCAGCGCGGCCGCTATGTATGTCTTGTCCTGTGTTGTCTTGTGTGTTCATTCCTTTGTTTAGGAAACACGCGGACCCCAACAACTGGCCCAGCGAGCAGGGTCCATGGCTCCAAGAGAGCAAGGAACCAGAGAGGGAGCACCCCGGGTGTGTAAGTACAGAAGGGGGACCCACGGGATAATTATGGGGAATTCCACCTCTCTGGCCTCAGAATATTTACTGCTGTTTCAAGGACTGTTGCTGTCTATAGGAGTAGAAGTGAAAGAAAAGACATTGAAGTGATTGTTTGCCCATGTTGAACAACATTGCTCCTGGTTTCAGTATCAGACTAAAGTGCAGGTGAATTGGAGAGAATCTTACAGGTAGTAAAAGCTCTGTGTAGAGCTCACCAGTTAGGGGATACTATGCCTCTAAATTTGTGGACCTTGTGTAACTCTATCACTCAGGCATTAAAGTTACTTGAGACTGATTCAGAGCATGGTGATGTAGCCACAGGACGAAAGGTATCTGAGGATTTGGGGAAAAATGAATCTGAAATGGAGCCCATTTATGCCAGGGTAACAGAGGATGGGGGGCTAGCAAAAGGGGGAGAAGAGGAAGAGCCAACTCTTCCTTCTTCTAAGGGGAATTCTGACATGCAGCGTATTATGGAAATGCTTCAACAGATATTACAGATACATTCTTCTAATTCACCTTTGTGAGCTTTCCCTGTTTCTTTTCCTTCTGCCCCGTTAGAAGGGGATTTTCCACTGCCTCCAACCCCCCAGCTTCCTTACCTTTGTCTGGCAAAGTTTTCTCAGTGCCTTTCCTGCCATTGGGGGGAGGGAGAAAAGAAAAAGATAAGAAAATTTGAGGAGCTGAATTTGTTTCCAATTATTCATGCTCCTCTTGCTCCTAATGCTCAGTTTCCAAATGGTGGCAATGATGTCCAATTTACTGCCTTACAATTTAAATTTCTGAAAGAAATGAAAGCTGCCATTTCTAACTATGGACCTCAATCTCCTTTTGTCCTTGGTCTTCTTGATGCTTTTTCATCAGAAAATTTGATGATTCCTATAGACTGGGAGACTTTGGGGAAGGCTGTTCTTGATCGTTCTCAGTGGTTACAATTGCACAGCTGGTGGATGGACAAAGCGCATGTGCAGGCTAGGAAAAATGCTACGTGTGATTCCCCAGGACCCACTGAGGAACAACTCACAAGCATGGGCCAATATGCTACTCTTAATGCTCAGGCTGGCCTAGATGATGTTGCCCTTATTCAAATCAAGACTTTGTTTTTAAGGGCCTGGACTAAGGTAGAAATAACAGAAAAATCTTCCCTCTCCTTTGTGAAGATTTTACAGGATGCAAATGAACCATATCCAAATTTTGTAGCTCATCTTCAAGATGCTGTCTTGAAAAAGTAGTTGGCCCTACTTCAAAAATTTTGTTACAAACATTGTCTTTTGAAAATGCTAATGCTGACTGTCAAAAATTGTTGAGACCATTAAAGGCCACTGGGGCCAATTTAGATAAATATATTAGAGCTTGTGCTGGTGTTGGAGGGGCTATTTATAATGCTCAGTTATTTGCTGGAGCCCTATCTAAAGCCTTAAAAGAAAATAACAAACAAGGTATTTGCTTTCAATGTGGTAAACCTGGACATTTCAAGAAAAAATGTCATAAAAAATTAGACACTTTTATCCCTCAAGGCAGAAAGCTGCCTTCAGAGGTGTGCAAACGTTGTGGCAAAGGTCAACATTGGACAAACAAATGTCGTTCCAAAACTGATAAAAGTGAAAATTTACTGTCTCCTCTCCCAGAAAACAGGAGCCGGGGCCCACAGGCTTGGGGCCCCAACAATTACAATGCAAGCCTACCACAATACCCAGTGAGCAATGGCCTACAACATCAAGAAATAAATTCAAGTCCTCCTTAAGGATACCACCCCTTATCCCAGTTTCCCAGCTTTATGCCACAACTAAGCAGAGCGCCGCTGCTGACTAAGCTATTACTCAGCCTTATACCTTGTCTCCTAATGGAGGAGTATATAAATTAGCTACTAGAGTGTGTGGCCCTTTGCCTAAAGGACATGTAGGACTTTTGTTAGGTCAAAGCAGCAGTACTATATGGGGGTTAATGGTAATTCCAAAAATTATTGATCCTGATTCTACTAATGAAATTCTTATTATGGTACAAGTCTCACAATTTATGTGCCTAGAGGCAGGGGAATGTATTGCACAATTACTTTTATTGCCTTTTTTTCCATTCCTATCTAGAGAGGTATCTTGACAAGGAGGGTTCGGTAGCACAGGAAAAACTGTTTTTTAGGAAACTTTAGTTTCTGATCCAAAGCCCTTATTTTCATTGCACATTAATGGAATAGTTTTTGAGGGGTTAATTGACACAGGGGCGGATGTGTCTATCATTTGTTTATTCAGTGGCCTATGCAATGGAAAAAAAGACAAGTTTCAGTTACACTCACTGGCTTGGGTGCTTCTTCTGTGGTTTATCAAAGTGTAAAACCTTTAACCTGTGTCGGTCCTAAAGGTCAACAAGGTCAGGTTTTTTTTATATTGTTCCTATCAATATTAATCTTTGGGGACAAAATCTTTTACAACAATTTGGTGCTTTTTTAAACATTCCTCATATTTCTTCAGCTGCCAAAAATATGATGTTCAAAATGGGCTACAATCCTTTAAACTCATAGCCACTGTTCACCAGCCTCAACCTTTACAACTAAAGTGGAAAACTACCACTCCTGTTTGGGTGGAACAGTGGCCATTATCTAAAAAAAAAAAAACTTAGGGCTTTAAAAGAGTTAGTCAAAAAAACAATTGGCCGAGGGGCATATAGAGCCAGGTACTTCTGCATGGAATTGCCCTGTCTTTGTCATAAAAAAAAAAAAAGTAAAAAATGGCATTTATTAACTAATCTTAAAACTATAAATGTTTACATTCAACCTATGAGGAGTTTACAGCCTGGTCTTCCTAATCCCACCCTTATCCCAAAAAGTTGGAAATTAATGGTCATAGATCTGAAAGATTGTTTTTTCTCTATTCCATTGCAACCTCAAAATTGTTAGAAGTTTGCCTTTATTATTCCTAAATATAATAATGGGCAGCCCACTCAAAAATAGCAGTAGAAGGTTCTTCCCTAGGGTATGCTTAATAGCCCTACTTTATGTCAAAAATTCATACATAGGACTTTAAATCCTATAAAAAATCAGTTTTCAACTGTGTTAATTTATCATTATATAGATGATATTTTATTGGCTACCCCAATGTAACCCTCCAAAATCAAGTTTTTAAGGTTTTACAACAACAGTTAATTCATTATAATTTACAAATATCTCCTAAAGAAAATACAAACTCAGTTCCCCATTCAATATTTGGGGTATCTATTGTCTAAAAAACAAATCTGCCCACAAAAGGTTCAAATTAGGAGAGATCAACTTATGACCCTTAATGACTTTCAAAAATTGTTGGGGGATATTAATTGGCTTCATCCCATCTTAGGTATTCCTATTTATAAATTTCAACATTTGTTTGCTACCTTGGAAGGGGATTCAGATTTAAACAGTTCTCAACAATTATCCCCTACTACAAAAAGAGAAATTGTCTTTTTATAAAAAATAAAATTAGTAAAGCTCACCTTGATTATATTATACCCGATCTTCCACTCTCTTTATGTCTTTTTCATACTCCTCATTCACCAACAGCCATCTTACACCAAAATAATAACATTCTAATGTGGCTATTTTTGGCTAATAAAGCCATTAAAAAATTTACCCTTATATTAATAAATTGGCTAAATTAATTATTAAAGGGCAACATAAAACTCATCAATTGCTTGGAATTAACCCTGTAAAAATTATTACCCCATTATCTAATCAATACATTAAATCTCTACTAAAAACTCATAAAAGATAACAAGTGACTTGCGCTAAGTATACTGGTTCCTTTTCTCAGCACTATCCCAGTCATAGATTATTTGCTTTTCTACAACAATATTCTTTCCTGCCCTATAACTGTATTTCTTATACTCCGGTTAAAGGTCCCACCTTTTTTACTGATGCTTCTAGCAATGGAAAAGCTGGATATTGGGCATCAAATAATTCAAGAATTTCTCACTATCCATTTAAATCTGTACAACAGGAAAAACTTTTTACCATTCTTATAGTACTACAAGATTGGCCTCAAACCCCTTGTAATATAGTTAGTGATTCCCAATATACTGTATATGTGACTAAGTATATTTCTCAAACTTCTTTACCATTACTCCCAAAAACCCCTTTACAAAAACTATTTTCCTTATTGTTTTTGACTCTTACTTCCCATACAACCCCCCTTTTTATCACTCATATTCGTTCACATTCAGCTTTACCGGGACCTTTAACTTTTGGCAATAGCCAAATTGATTCTTTACTTGGTAGCAATGTCCAACAGGCTCAAAATAAACATCAATTACATCATACTAACAGTTTAGGATTACAACAGCAATTTTCTATAACACACCATCAAGCCCAAACTATTGTCAGAGCCTGTCCATCTTGTGCTCCTATTATTGCACCTTTTTAAGTCCAGGTATAATTCCATGAGACACTCAACAAAATCATATTTGACAAATAAATATAACTTATATTTCTTCTTTTGGTTGTTTAAAATATGTTCATCATATAATTAATACTTGGTCACACTTCCAATGGGCTACACCATTACCCTCTAAAAAAGCTGATTCTGTTATTACTCATTTACTTACTTACTTTACAGCTATAGGAGTTCCTACTAAATTAAAAACTGACAATACTCCTACTTGTTACTCTCACAAATTGGCTGCCTTCCTCTCTTCATACCACATTCGTCATTCCACTGGTATTCCATTTAACAGTCAAGGTCAATTATTTAAAAAGCTAATACTACCTTAAAATTACAACTTTTAAAACAAACAGGGGGAAATGGACGAGATTCCCCAAAACATCAAATTCTGAAAGCTATTTTTATTTTAAATTTTCTTAACTATTGGCGCCAATTACAGCAATCTGCAGCAGTGAAACATTTTCAACAACCACTAAAAAAGCCACAAGCTAGCAATTTGTGGGTGTACTATCCTTCATTACAAGGCCAATATTTAAAAGGAAAAGTTTTACAATGGGGTCGAGGTTATGCTCTTGTTCGTACAGGTGCCGGAGATGAGTGGTTCCCATCCCGACGGTTGAAGCAGTGCCATGGCGAAGAGGAGCTGGCCGGAAGACTTCCTGGTGGCATTTCAAAAATTAAATCTGAGTACTCAGAAAACCTTCACCTTCAAAACTCGATGAGCAGAGCCCTGACATGGGGTCAGCTAAAAAAGCTTACTCAACTAGCTGAAGGGGTTGTTCAACAAGCTAGACAGCCCAAAACCTCACTGACCTTATTTCTGGCTATGCTAGCTGTAGTAAATTGCCAGATAACAGCTAGAGAATTCACATATTGGGCTTATATTCCCTTTCCACCCTTATATCAAGGTGTGGCCTGGGGAGACAAAGAAGTTTTAGTATTTACTAATGATACTGCTTGGATGCCATCACCTTTTTAAAATCAGGATCCTGAGTTAGACACAGGTATAATAAACAGTTCATATCAATTTGGGGTGAAAGAGTTACCTATATGTCTTGGGAACAGTACACATTGTTTACATACTTCTCATGAGGCTTGGGCTGTATGCTATAATCATAGTCACATTGCTGCCTTTACTATGATTGTTGTTACTCAGAGTTTTAAACATAATCATACTGCTCTGCTTAATGAAACCTTGCCTACTACATTATCCTTATGTCCTATTCCTGACGTGTCCGGAGGTGTTTCCCAATTAGAGTGGACTAGATGTAAAAGAAGTAGACCACGATTATTATTAGCGGTAAAAGATAGGAATTACAGATACCTTGTCACTGACTGAAGTGTGCATGGAGATTTTCAGACTAAGTTTAGCCACATTCGCCTAAGGTGACATAGAAGTAATCACAGCATTTATGCTGATGGTAATAAAACTATTATTGGACATGATGGTGGCTTGTCGCCCCCTATGCCACATTTGGCCAACACCTCACAAATACAAAGTCATATATAAAAGTTACTAGCTACTGGCAAACCAATGTCTACTTTTATGGGAAACGTGTCTTTAAATTCCACTAATCTTTCTAATCCTTTCCATATATCTTTACATCGAAACAGATCTAGATATGTCATTGCTTGTGTTAAAAAACCTTACTTGTTGTTAGCGAGAATCTTTAAATGAGATAGTAATGCAAGAGTAGTTAACTGTACGGGCAATTGTACATTTTTAAGCTGCATAAATACTACTTGGTGGCATAATAATTGGAATGAGACTTACTCCAATATATATATTTTAAGAGCTAGAAAAAAATCCTGGTTACCTGTAAACTTGACACGCACCTGGAGTAAATCTACTGGGGTTACTCAAATTTACAAAGTAATGCAAGATCTTGTCCACCACAGCCAAAGAGTGGTTGAGATCGTCGTAACAGCAGTAATGGGACTTGTGGCCATTGCTTCCACCGCCGCTGTTGCTGGACTGGGATTACATCAGAGTATCCAAAATGCAGAGTTCTTGCAACAATGGCATGAACAATCTCACTTGTTGTGGCAACAACAACAAGACATCGATGCTCATTTGAACGAGTAGATAACTTAGAACAAGTGGTTTCTTGGATAGGGGATCAGCTGACAGTGTTAAATACTCGAGCCTTGTTAAAATGTGACTGGAATACTACTCAATTTTGTATTACCCCGTTCCTTTTAACAACACTGTACATAATTGGACAAAGATAAAAAGACTTTTAATTGGCCATAATAATCTTTCCCTAAAAATACAAAAACTAACACACAATATTTCTAAAACGTTTCGTAATCAGTTACCATTGCTGACTGGCGCAGATTTAATGACTGGTATTGCACAAAGCTTGAAATCTTTAAACCCTATGAGTCCTATAAAAACTTTACTGACTTCTGTTTCTAGTAATGTATTGATTGTTGTTTTTGCCTTGTCATTTTCACTGTCTGCTGGAAATGGTGCCAAAGGGCAAACACCGAATCCCAGCGAGCCCAACATGTGATGATGGTTTTGAAAGAAATTCAAACCTGTAAATAAAGAAAGAAGGGGGAGATGTAGAGGACTGCATGCTCACAAACAAGACGTTCCCGATAAGCCCTGCTCTTGCAGACAAAGCAGGATGGTCCTTCTCTGCAAATAGGAAGGGCAAAGGAGCCAGCAGTAAACAGTGGGCTCTGGGAACTGGTCAATGTTTACTGATCTTGTGAGTCAAGGAAAGGTCAGAGAAGCAACACATGCCCCGAGACTTGGCAACATTCCCTAAATGGCTGGATAAAATAAAGCAGTGTGTGCCGTTCGGCGTGGCCGCCATGTATGTCTTGTCCTGTGTTGTCTTGTGTGTTCATTCCTTTGTTTAGGAAACACGTGGACCCCAACATAGAAACCTCAATCTTTTTTGGAAAAAAGAAAGGCCAGGTTCCAAGTCTCACAAAAGGTCATTTTTTATTCTATTGTCAACTATTTGCATGGCCATTCTCTGGTCATAAACAACTGCACTAGAAACAGAAAGTATAATGAGAAGAAAGTAGGAAGAGGGTGAGTTTCTAGATAGATACACAGGCAAAAAATTCCAAATCCAGAAAAATTCATAAAATGCACCCAGGCAGTGTAGCTTTGAGCAATGACAGCCCCAATTGCCACGTTCTATGACTGTTGGCCTCTTACTTCCTTCTCAACCTGCCCTTCCTGGTCTTTCTTTCTAATACCAACACAAACAACCTGGGAGCTGGGGTCAGATCAGAGCACATGGCACTGGGTGGTAGGGTTGGAAAAGGTAGAAAAGGAAGAAAATTGTTTGACTCATGAAGACATGACTCACCTAGGCACACATCACCTAGGCAGGCAATAGATTACTAAAGGAGTTTCCAGGACTCATGGTCATTATCCAGAATGAATGACTGAGGCAAGAGTCTTGACCAATTGAGTTTTATTGAGCCAGAGCTTCATGGTGCACCCTGGGAAAACATGAGTTGTAAAAAACCGCTGTGGCTTGTGTTCTCTCTGAAGAGGTTTCTGGAAGCTTTGTATGTATACACTTGATTAAAAGAGAGAAGGCAGGTAGGAAGAGATGCAGTGGGCAGAAAAACAATTGATCTAATCTAGTGTTTATTTTGTGCCTCAGAAAATAAATATCAGAATGAGACTTAAAATAGAGTTAAAATAGAGAAAGAGAGTTTTAGAAGCTAGATTTTGATTGATCACCTAAAGTTACAATTGGCATGTCTTTCTTTTACAAAGAAATATAAATCTTGAAATATTTTGAAGCCAAGAAAAAACAGTTTGTTCAGGCAATCATCCAGCGATGCCTGAGCTCTTTGGCTTTCCAGTTTACCCCGCTCTTTTTCTCTTCTTTCTTTCTTTTTTTTTTTTTTTAAGAGACACAATCTTGCACTATCACCTAAACTAGAGTGTACTCACTGAAGCCTTGAACTCCTGGGCTGAAGCGGTCCTCCTACCTTAGCCTCCCAAGTGTCTGACACTATAGGCATGCACCGCTGCACCTGGCTAATTTGATTCATTTTGTTTAGTAAGGACGTGGTCTCCCTTTGTTGCTTAGGCTGGTCTTAAACTCCTGGTTTCAAGTGATCCTCCTGCCTTGGACTCTCAAAGTGCTGGGATTGTAGGCCTGTGCCAGCACACCTGGCCCCCCAATTCTTCAAAAGCTCTCAGAGAAAGCATTATAGAAGACCCCTGTGGCTGTATGTTTCATCTGATCCTACATGACTAGGAAGGCTCATTCTTAAGAAGTCATGTCCCATGGAAAAGGGCATGAAGACAAACCAGAAAAGGGCAAAGGGAAGTCACTGCAACAAAGGGACAGTATAATCCTGGAACCTTATTAAAGTCACACAACTGCTGCTTCAATTAGAGCAATTTGTTTGGCAAACATCACTCTAACCCTTTCAGTTGTATGTTGGCTCACCTGTAATGTCTGGAGCAGTGTATAGACTAGGTTTTCTAGAGTTTCTGAAGCATTTTCCAAATGAAATGTCATTCTGACACAATTCTCTGAATTGCAGTCTGAATCCAGTGTTCATGTGTACATTTTGTGTAGTCTACACATCAGCAGGCACAAAGGTTGTTTATATATAAGTTACTAAGATTTCTCCAAAATTTGTATAAGTCTTCTAGTTTCAGCCTGCGAGGTTTAATCTACCCATCTGACCAAGGGCTAATATCCAGAATCTACAAGAAACTTAAGCAAATTTACTAGAAAATAAAAAACAACCCCATCAAAAAGTGGGTGAAGCACATGAACAGACACTTCTCAAAAGAAGACATTTATGTGACCAACAAACATGAAAAAGAGCTCAGTACCACTGGTCATTAGGGACACGCAAATCAAAACCACAATGAGATACCATCTCACGCCAGTTAGAATAGTGATCATTAAAACATCAGGAAACAACAGATGCTGGAGAGGATGTGGAGAAATAGGAATGCTTTTACACTGTTGGTGGGAGTGTAAATTAGTTCAACCATTGTGGAAGACAGTGTGATGATTTATCATGATTCTAGAACAAGAAATACCATTTGACCCAGTAATCCCATTACTGGGTATATACCCAAAGGATTATAGATCATTCTTCTATAAAAACACATGCACAGATATGTTTATTGTGGCGCTATTCACAATAGCAAAGACTTGGAACCAACCCAAATGCCTATCAATGACAGACTACATAAAGATAATGTGGTACATATACACCATGGAATTCAATGCAGCCACAATAAAGGATGAGTTCATGTCCTTTTCAGGGACATGGATGAAGCTGAAAATCACCATTCTCAGCAAACTAACACAGGAACAGGAAACCAAACACTGCATGTTCTCACTCATAAGTGGGAGTTGGACAATGAGAACACACGGACAGAGGGAGGGGAACATCATACACTGGGGCCTGTTGGGGGGTAGAGGGCTAGGAGAGGGATAGCATTAGGAGAAATACCTAATGTAGATGATGGGTTAATGGGTGCAGCAAAACAGCATGGCACGTGTATACCTATGTAACAAACCTGCAGGTTCTGCATAGGTATCCCAGAACTTAAAAGTGTAATTTAAAAAAAGATACAAAATGGAAAAGCACAGTTTAAATTTATATAATACCAAAATGGAGAAAAATGGAAGAAAATTCTGAAACGATTAATTTTCAAATTTCTGGCCAGGAAAAAATTTAGGATTCAGTCCAAATTGTAGGTAAATAACAAAATTGAAAAAAAATTGAACACATCTAAAATTTAATAATTGTTGTTCTATTGTTTATCTCTGAAAAATAATTTTCCCCCTCCTATTTCTCGTTTTATGAAATATAAATCATTTGGCACCAATGTATTTCCAAAATAAGTTTTAGTCTTATACATGGATTGTTTACATAAAGTGCAGCAAGAATGTAGATTCAAGGTCTCTATGGATACGTATGTTTTTATATATACACGAATATATATATATTCTATCATGTAGAGTGGCACTAAAGTATATTAGTGGTAGCAAATCTGTACAAGTCTGCAGCAGCCTCAATTCTTGTTTCTTCAGAAGAAAGAATTCAACGAAGGGTCATAAGACAGAAGAAGAGACTGAGGAAAGTTTCACAGCAAGAGTGAAAATTTATTTAAAAGCTTTAGAGCAGAAATTAAAGAAAGTAAACTACACTGAAAACAGGGCCAAACAGGCGATGAGATCTCATGTGTGTGGTTTGACTTTTGACTTAGGCTTTTGTATGTTGGCATAATCCTGGAGTCTGTATCTCTTCTCCCCTGATTCTTCCCTTAAAGTGGGCTATCTGCATGTGCAGTGGCCCACCAGCACTTAAGAAGGAAGCCTCTGTAGTGTGTTTCCTGGAGTACAGTTGGAAAACAGAGACCAAAATAAAAGCTATATGTGTCAATAAAATTGATCTCCTTATAAAATCGTGTTATAAATTTCTATCATTGTTGTGTTACCTTGGCATCTATTTTTAATCTTCCATGAACACACCCAAATTCTCTCTCTCTCTCTCTCTCTCTCTCTTTCTCTGCATTGAGATGTAAATTTACTACCTACTTTCACTAAAACTCAGCAAGGGCTTCCTCAGATAAATGTTAACATTTTCTATTTACAAGAGCACAATTAAATTCCAACTGTTTTTTTTTAAATAGTGAGTCTTATGGGTTTCATGGATAAAGTTTTAAAATCAAAAATCTGAAGTATTTCTGTATCCTTCTATCTTTATGGGCAAATGTATATGTTCTATGTTGTATCACATATATGTATATGTCCATACCTGTGTTTATATGTTGTTTACATATGATATCAAATTAATATAAAATAAATGAGTACTCATCAAGTAAATAATCCCAAATGTTTTTCAACACATGTGATTTTAGTAATCTTCAATGACGAAAGAACACCTCAAATGAGCATGCATACCTATCTGCAGCCTCCTTAAAAAAAATTATCAGCCAAGAATTTTATATCCAGCAAAACTAAAGTCCACAAACAAAGGAAAAATAACAGTCTTTTTCAGACAAACAAATGCTGAGAGAATTTGCCACTACCAAGCCAGCACTACAATAACTGCTAAAAGGAGCTCTGAATCTTGAAACAAATCCTGGAAACACATCAACACAGAACCTCTTTAAGCATGAATCTCACACGACCTATAAAATAAAAATACAATAAATAACTGAATAAAACCAATGTATCCAGGCAACAAATAGCAGGATGAAAGGAACAGTACCTCACATCTCAATACTAACATTGAATGTAAGTGGTCTAAATGCTCCACTTAAAAGACACAGAATTGGAGAGCTGTTAATAATGCAACAAGCAAGTATCTGCTGCCCTCAACAGACTCCCTTAACCATAAAGGGTCATAGAAACTTAAGGTAAAAGCGTAGGAAAAGATACCCCATGCAAATGGCCACAAAAGTGAGCAGGAGTAACTATTCTTATATCAGAAAAAACTAACTTTAAAGCAACAGCAGTTAAAAAAAGACAAAGACGGACAATATATAATAATAAAAGGACTTCTCCAACAGAAAAATATCACAATCCTAAATATATATGCACCTAACACTGGAGCTCCTGAATTTATATAAACTATTACTACTAGACCTAAGAAATGAGATAGACAGTAACACAATAATAGTGAGGGACTTCAGTATTCCACTGACACCACTAGACAGGTCATCAAGACAGAAAGTCAAGAAAGAAACAATGGATTTAAAATATGCCCTAGAGCAAATAGACTTAAGATATATTTGCAGAATATTCTACCCAACAACACAGAATGTACATTCTATTCATCAGCACGTGGAACTTTCTTCAAGATAGGTAATATGATAGACCACAAAACAAGTCTCAAAAAATTTAAGAAAATGGAAATTATATGAAGTACTCTCTCAGACAACAGTAGAATAAAACTGGAAATCAACTCCAAAAGGAACCCTCAAAACCATGCAAACACATGGAAATTATAACTTGCTCCTGAATGATTATTGGGTCAAATAAGAAATCAAGAAAATTAAAACTTCTTTGAACTGAACAATAGTGATGCATCCTATCAAAACATCTGGAATTCTGCAAAGAGTGTGCTAAAAGTTCATAGCCTTAAATGCCTACATCAAAACGACTGAAAGAGCACAAGCAGACAATCTAAGGTTACATTTTTAGAAATTCAAGAAACAAGAACACACCAAACCCAAATCCAGCAGAAGAAAAAAAATAACCAAGATCAAAGCAGAACTAAATGAAGTTGAAACAAAATCATAGACACTATAAATGAAATATAAAACTGGCTTTTTGGAAAAACAAATAAAATTGATAGACCATTGGTAAGATTAAATAAGAAAAGAAGCAAGGAGCCAAATGAGCTCAATTAGAAATGAAATGGGAGGTATTACCACCAATGCCACAGAAATATAAAAGATCACTCAAAGGTACTATGAACACATTTAAGTGCATAAACTAGAAAACCTAGAGGGGATGAATAAATTCCTAGAAATATAAAACCCTCCTAGATCAAATCAGAAAGAATTAGAAACCCTGAACAGGCCAACAAAAAGTGGCAAGATTGAAAAGATAATTTAAAAATTAACAACAAAACAAAACAAATTCAAGGACGATTCCACATGCTACAGAAAGATGGAATTCTCCCTAAATCATTCTATGAAGCCAGTATCACCCTAATACCAAAACCAGAAAAGGACATAACAAAGATAACTATAGACCAAAATCCCTGATGCACACAGATACAGAAATTCTTAACAAAATACTAGCTAACTGAATTCAACAGCACATCAAAAAGATAATCCACCTGATCAAGTAGGTTTCATATTAGGGATGCAGGAATGGTTCTACATACACAAGTCAATAAATGTGGTACACCACACGAACAGTATTTAAAAATCACATGATCCTCTCAATAGATACTGAAAAGGTACTTGACAACATCCAGCATCATTTTATGATTAAAACTCTCAGAAAAATTGGCACACAAACCCACAGCCAACATAATACTGAATGAGAAAAAGTTGAAAGCATTCACTCTCAGCAGGGGAACAAGACAAGGATGGCCACTCTCACCACTTTTATTCAACAGAGTACTGAAAGTCCTAGCCAAATCAATCAAACAAGGGAAATAAATAAAGGGCATCCAAAGTGGTAAAGGGGAAGTAAAACTGTCGCTGTTTGCTGATGATATAATCATATACCTAGAAGACCCTAAAGACTCCTCCAAAAAGCTTCTAGAACAGATAAATGGATTCAGGAAAGTCTCAGGATACAAAATTAATGTGCACAAATCAGTAGCTCTGCTACACACCAACAGTGACCAAGCAGAGAATCAAATCAAGAACTGAACCCCTTTTATGACAGCAGTTACAAAGAAATAATAACTAGGAATATATCCAAACAAGGAGGTGAAAGACCTCAAGAAAAACTACAAAACACTGCTGAAAGAAATCATAGATGATGCAAAAAATGAAAATGGACCCCGTGCTCATGGATGAATAGAATCATTATTGTGAAAATGACCACACTGACAAAAGCAATCTACAAATTCAATGCAATTCCCATTAAAATGCTACCATCATTCTTCATAGAACTAGAAAAAAAACTCTAAAATTCATATGGAACCAAACAAAAGCCAACATACCCAAAACAAGAATAAGCAAAAAGAACAAATCTGGTGGTGTCACATCACCTGACTTCAAACAATACTCTAAGTCCATAGTCACCAAAACAGCGTGGTGCTGGTACAAAAATAGGCATATAGACCAATGGAACAGAATACAGATCCCAGAAATAAACCTAAATACTTACAGCCAACTTATCTTTGACAAAGAAAACAAAAACATAAAATGGATAAAGGACACCTTATCCAACAAACGGTGCTGAAATAATTGGCAAGCCAAAAGTAGGAGAATAAAATTGGATCCCCATCTCTCACCTTATACAAAATGAACTCAAGATGAATCAAGGACTTAAATCTAAGACCTGAGATTATAAAAACTCTAGAAGATGATATTGGAAAAACCCTTCTGGACATCGGCTTAGGTGAAAAGTCCATGACCAAGAACCCAAAAGCAAATGCAACAAAAGCAAAAATAAATAGGTGAGACTTCATTAAACTAAAGAGCTTCTGCACAGCAAAGCAACAGTCAGCAGACTAAACATATAACCCAGAGAGTGAAAGAAAATCTTCACAATCTATACATCTGAAAGATAACCAATATCCAGAATCTACAAGAAA
The DNA here is from genome assembly GCF_000951035.1 of Colobus angolensis palliatus. NCBI lineage: Eukaryota > Metazoa > Chordata > Mammalia > Primates > Cercopithecidae > Colobus > Colobus angolensis. Next base: position 645,791 of record NW_012118622.1, read on the forward strand.
CTCAAACAAATTAGCAAACAAACAAACAATCCCATTAAAAAGGAGGCTAAGTATGTGAATAAACAATTCTCAAAAGCACATACACAAATGGCCAACAAACATAGGAAAAAATGTTCAATATCACTAATGATCAGGGAAATGCAAATCAAAACCACAATGTGATACCATCTTACTCCTGCAAGAATGTTCATAATCAAAGAATGAAAAAATACTAGTTGTTGGCCAGGCACAGTGGCTTACACCTGTAATCCCAACACTTTGGGAGGCCAAGATGGGCAGATCACTTAAGGTCAGGAGTTTGACACCAGGACGTACAAAATGGTGAAATCCTGTCTATACTAAAAATACCAGAAAAATTACCTGGGTGAGGTGTCACATGCCTATAATCCCAGCTGCTCCAGAGGCTGAGGCAGAAGAATGGCTTGAACCTGGGAGGAAGAAGTTACAGTGAGCCAAGGTCATACCACTGCTCTCTAACCAGGGTGAAAGAGCAAAACTCCATCCATCTCAAAAATAAATAAATAAAAACAATAGATGTTGATGTGGAAGCGGTGAAAAAGGAACACGTCTACACCACTGGTGGGAATGTGAACTATAAATGAGTGGATAAAGAAATTGTGGGATATATATGATTGAATACTACTCAGCCATAAAAGCAATGAATTAATGCCATTCACAGCAACCTGGAAGAAACTGGAGACTATTATTCTAAGTGAAGTACTCAAGAATGGAAAACCAAACACTGAATGCTCTCACTCATAAGTGAGAGTTAAGCTATGAGGATGCAAAGGCATAAGAATGATAAAACAGACTTGGGGAAAAGGGTGGGAAGGGGGTGAGGGATAAAAGACTACAAATTGAGTTCAGTGTATACTGCTTGGGTGCACCAAAATCTCACAAATCACCACTAGAAAACTTATGTAATTAAATACCAAATCCCCAAAAACCTTCGGAAAAAAAGATTTAAAAATAAAATAAAATAATAAAAAATTTAAAAACATAGTTCCTAAAAATGCTTCTAAAATGAAAAAAAAAAAAAAAAAAAGTCCCTGAAGGTCACAGAAACTCTATTATGTTGCCTCTTAATGTGTAGATTTCAGCCCAGTTGCTCAATATCTGACAACTTTTCATGAAGCTGCTGATCACCTGTTGCAGGTGTATTCTATCTATTGTGAGACTGTATCTCCTTGGCACTACCTGCAACCAATTACTACTTCAGAGAGACAGTTAACAACCACCTGACTTGACCATCACCTGGTGATGTTCACTTGACATTTCTAGTGTGTGGAGTTGGAAGGATCTCTTCTGCCCTGCTCATGTCTGACCGGCTACCTACTGTTAACACTTTCAGACTTTTTTCTTTTTCTTTTCTTTTCTTTTCTTTTTTTTTTTTTTTTTTTTTTTTTTTTTTCGAGACAGAGTCTTGCTCTGTCACCTATCCTGGAGTGCAGTGGTGTGATCTCAACTCACTGCAAACTCCACCTCCCAGGTTCACACCATTCTCCTGCCTCAGCCTCCCAAGCAGCTGGGACTCACGCCCGGCTAATTTTTTTGTATTTTTAGTAGAGAAGGGGTTTCACTGTGTTACCCAGGATGGTTTCGATCTCCTGACCTCATGATCCACCCGCCTCGGCCTCCCAAAGTGCTGGGATTACAGGCATGAGCCACTGCGCCTGGCATCAGATTTTTTATTATCCGATTTTAGGTAGGACAAACACCTGATATTTCTGGCGTTTGATTTGTTTTTTCAACCAAAAGTGTCCTCCCAAATGAAATTAATAAGCCTTAACCAAGATTTTGGCTTAGCCAAGCATGTATGAGGCATCTCCAAAGAGGTGAAGGAGCAACTCAAAAACTCAAAAATCACACAAATATCAAAACAAATAAGGCTGTTTCCCTCATCTGAAATTAAATCCAGGATGTAGCAGTAGAAGCATAAAACTTTTAACTATTCAATGACAAGGTAAAGTGGCCTTTATTCTTATTTTCTCAGAGGATCTAAGGCAAGCAGTTTGAGTTTACAAAAAAAAAAAAAGTGGCTTTGTTTTAAGTCAGATTTTTGCTCTGTAATTTAGTCAAAAGAAATTTTAAGGGTAGCTGTAACACTATTAGTTGTCTTTCTTTGAAATTCAATCCTCTGATCAACCATATTGAATAAGAGTGCTCTAAAATATGTTTTTAAATTAGAAGTCCCAATTTAAAGAATCTGTCTTCTGGCCATGGACAATTAGAATTTCCAGTGGTGTATTGATTCTAAGTGACTCGATCCAACAGCCTCTTCAGTGAAAAACCAATCCCAGTGATCTTTTCCCCCAACCCAACGAAATAAAATATGTACTCCCAGAAATAGGCTTAGGAAAGCAACAGACTCGTGTTGCCACAGCTCTTTCCAAGGAAAAAGACTTGGGGTGACAAAAGTCCAAGATGGATGGGATTTTTTATGACAGGCCCTCCTGGGAGCTTAACACATTTGGAAAGCAAAAGAAAAAATATAAAACCTCAGGTTCTCAGTCATGTTAAGCTTGGTCACCTAATATGACTCAAAAATGATTCCTCCTCTGATGGTGGAAACCAAGAGTGAGTGCTCTGACACAGTCACAAATCACACCCTCAATGACATATGACAAGATGAGAGACAACTTTATCCAGTACCTCCCTTTAGGAACAACAAAAAGGAAAGAGATAAAGGAAAAGTATTTCTGGGAGGAAATGGATTAAACAATCAAAATATACACACCCCAACATCACTAAAAAGTACACCAGAATTACTACACCAAAACTACTACAACACAAATCTTCTCTCATTAATAAAAATTTGGTGGAGGAAACAGTGATTTTTACCATCCAAATGGAAAGAATGCACAGAGAGAAGCCAGGAAACTTGAGACAAATACATTTTTACCCTTTAGCTGGCTTGTATTTTTCTGCATTCCTGCACATCCAAAACAAGGTTATGGCAGTAAATCAAGTTTCAGTGGTAATACAGGTCATGGAAGAAAGAAAAGAAGTTCAGTTAGCAAAGCTGGTCCTGTGTCAGTGAAACCTTGCTGGTAGCAGCCCTCAGAGAAAAATCAGTGCTAAATGTTTTATATTTAAGGTATCAGATTCAGTCCATTTTTCCCAGATCCAGATAAGGGAAGACATGCCTGCATTAATAATGATTCTCTATGATGTAAATTTTTTCCACAAAAGGAAACTGTGCAGGGCTACTTGTATTTGTTGGTCCTCTGACAGGCACGTCAAAATTTGTCAAAGAACTACATTGTGGGTTAAAAATATTTTTTATTTTCTTCAACTAACAGGTGTTTCTAGAGGTGGAATTGGATGTTCTGCAGTTACAGAACTTTAGCCAATTTAAAGGCCTGCTTCTCCGTAATTTAGAGCTCCTGTTAGATTTGGATTTGACCAAGTGAAAGGGTTTTGGACATTAGACAGGGTGAAGAGTTGGCCAAATCCAAAGGAAGAATGATTTAAAAAAAAAAAAAAACCACAAATAGCGATTGCACTATTTACATACTGTTGAACACTCTAAGCATAAGGAGAGTTTAGAATGAAATAGTAATAAGTTTGTCTTGCAGCTACCAAATTCTAAAACAAAACCCCAAACAAGCTCCTTAGTTGAGCAGGGACCAATCTGCAGTCTGATCTCCATTGTCACAGGAGCAGGAAACTCATGTTCCTTTTAGGAAGTGAGCAAAGCTCCATGAGGAGTGGAGTTCCATGAAAAAACAAAACTCAGATCTCAAACAAAAAAATCAGAGAGAGCAGGGACCTCAGGAGAAAGTAGGATCCAATTCTCAGAAAGTCACACGATTGGTCAAAACTAAAGCTCTATAGTTGGTACTGAGCATGAACAAATAAAGAAGCCCTGCAGGTCAAAGGTTCTAAACTCCATTAAGAGGACCCCTTCATGGTTGGCAAAATGTTAACCAAATTGAGTGCCTGATTCAAGTTTCTGAATCAATTGAGGTTTATTGTACCAGAGTTTGAGGGCATACTCTGGAAAAATACAAGTTGTAGAAACCCTCTGTGGCTTGTTATGTGTTTGAGGAGGTTTTCAAGAGGTCTGACCTTTATACATCATCTTAAAGGAGGGAAGGCAGGTAGGAAGAGACAAGTAGGGGGAAGAATATTTGGTCTCATCTTGTCTTTATTCTGTACATAGAAAGAAAAAGTGTTATCAGTGTAAAGTCTAACAGACTTTAGTTTTAGGAGCTAGACTTAGATTGCACACTTAAAATTACAATTGAAGTGACCTTGCTTTATGGGAGAATATACACTTTAAGACGAAGATGAAAATGAAGAGGAAAAAACCTGCTATGCACTGGAGACCTTTATGTTTGCACTTCATTTAATGCTCACAATGACCCTTTAATCAATTACTATTATTCATCTATCCCAAAACATCAATGAACTTGTCCCTTATCTCAGAGCCCATTAAAGATGGAACCAGGACTCAGACTCACACATCTAAATCTAAAACTCATGCTTCCAGCAAAAGAAACTATCAACAGAGTGAACAGACAAGCTAAGAAATGAGAAAAAATATTTAGAAACTATGCATTTGACAAAGGTCTGATATCCAGCATCTATACGAAACTTAAATAAATTTACAAGAAAAAAAACCATTAAAAAGTGGGCAAAGGACATGGAGAGTCACTTTTTAAAAGAAGTTATACATGTGGCCTACAACACATGAAACAGCTCAATATCACTGATCTTTACAGAAATATAAATCAAAACCACAACCAGACACCATCTCATACCAATCAGAATGGCTATTATCAAAAAATAAAAAGATAACATGCTGGCAAAGTTGCAGAAAAAAGGGAATGCTTATACACTGTTGGTGGCAGTGTCAATCAGTTCAATCATTGTGGAAAGCAGTGTGACAATTCCTCAAAGAGCTAAAAGCAGAACTACCACTTGATCCTGCAATCTCATTACAAGTTGTATACCCAGAGGAATATAAATCATTCTACCATAAAGACACATGTACACAAATTTTCATTGCAGCACTACTTGCTACAGAAAAGACATGGAATCAACCTATCCATGAAAAAAAAGAATAAGATCTTGTCTATTGCAGGAACATAAATGAAGCTAGAGAATAATATCCTTAGCAAACTAATGCAGGAACCAGAAAATGAAATATTGCATGTATATGTGGGCACGAAGTAAAGAGAATACATGGACGCGATGGGAGCAACACACACCAGGATATACTTGAGGGTGGAGGGTGGAGGCAAAACAACAGAAGAAAAAATAATTATTGAGTATTAGCCTTAGTAACTAATTGATGATATAATCTGTACATCAAACCCCCATGACATGGGTTTACCTATATAACAGACCTACACGTGTATCCCTGAAACTAAAACGCATTTTTTAACAACCACAATGAATTTCAAACAACAACAATTTAATCTCTAATCCTTCTGCATTCAAAATATTAAGATTTGTTTTAAAAAGAAAATTTTTAATGAGCAGATTTAATTAGCTTCTTTTTCTAAAATAATAATAAAATATAACTTGTATTTCACTCTACACAATTGTACCTACCAGAATTCAAAGAAAGGAAAGTTGGTTGACTCTAACAGAAACAACCATACAGAGGTCATTGAAGAGACAGGGTCTGAAATGGGCCTTAGGACAAAAAACAATCAAGGAGGTTGAGTGTCTGAGTTGAACCGGCAGACCCTGAAACAGCAACAGATGAACAAATATACTCAGACACAAATATCCAACAAAAGATCGGGCTGGGTTGCCTAGCCACTCACACATACCAAGAAAGTTCCCGAAAAGAGTTAGCAGCCCTGGCCCCAATCAGCCAGCTAAATTTGCATTTATTTAGTACAGATTAAATTACAAACATCTTGAGTAAACACCACTAGAGGGTAATTGACATTACCAACCTCCCAAGTAGAGAGCAATCACAAACCTGCAGATAATCAAAGGGTGTTCTTAAGACCACCTGAGTAAACTCCACTACAATCCTATGTATCTATACCTTTTAAGAGAATTCAGCTGCCTTCAACCAAATCTTTTATTGCAGTTATGCAACACCCCCTGCCCCCGGCCTTCCAAGAAGGTTTGTGATTATTTCCTATAACTATCTTTATAATTTTTCCTCTAAAATCTTTTCTACCACCCTGACTAAACTCCCACATATCCCCCTTTTCTGTTTCTCATATATATATATATATATATATATGTATATATATATATATATTTCTTCCTACTTGTTCCCAAAGCTCTGAGTCTAGCTTACCTTCTTTCGGGAACCATGGGTTAAGTGATACATTTGCATTAGGTCCCATAACTGAGGCTGCAAAACCGAGGCTCCAGTAGCTTAAAGCAGTTGTTTGAATACTTTTATATATTGCTCTTGTTGTGTTGATAACTGTTGTCCAGTGATAAAACCCTATCCTGAACAATCCCTCAGAATTGGAGATCCTAAGCAGGCACCATGACCTACTGACTTATTGACTTATCGACTTACTGGCTTACCAACCACGTAGTCTTCACCTTAGTTTTTGAAGGTTCTGTCATGATTATTTGCAGCTATACCTCAGACCTGGGCACCAACATGCCAGATCCTTATATGGGGCACCAACTGTGTGTGTTCAACTGGCAGACCCTGACCCAGCAATGGATGAACAAATACACTGAGATATCCAGTGAAAGAGCAGGCTAGAGCAATATCCAGTGAAAGAGCAGGCTAGGTGGCCAAGTCACTGAGGGACAGCTAGAAGCATTGGGTAAAGAGTTAGCAGCAGGGGCCCTGATCAGCCAGTGAAGTTTGCATTTATTTAGTACAGATTAAATGACAAAGGTCTTGAGTAAACACCACTACAAGGTAATTGACACTGCCCACCTCCCCCACAGTAGTTCCCTCAGCATAAGATTAAATGTTGGTTTTAGGACTGCCTGAGTTAACAAGCTATTTAGATAAACTCCTCTACATTCCCGTGTATCTATGCCCTAAGCTTTTAAAATAATTCAGCTGCCTTCAGCCAAGGCTTTTACTGAAGCTATGCAAACCCTCAGACTCCAAGAAGGTTTGTGACTATTTCCTATAACTACCTTTATAAATTTTCTTCTAAAATATTTCCCACCACGTTGACTGAAGTCCCACAGTTGAGAAGACAGGGAAGGGCATAGACAAGCAAGAAAAAATTAGAACAAGTTTGGCCATTAGAAAGTAACATGTTGATCAGGTCTTTCAACACAGATCAAAAAAAAGGGAGATTAGGGCCATGCTATGAGGACACTGAATGGCAGACTACGTAATGGGAACTTCATCCTACAGATAAGAGAAGTCACTGGAAAGCTTTGAGAAGGTCAAAAACATGACAAACAGCATTTCTGGGAAGATTACTCTGACCAGTATTAGGCAAGATAAGTTGGGAAATTATCTTCAACTTTGGCAACTTAATAGAACTATCTTTAAAAAAATCTCTATTTCTTTTCTTTTCTTTTCATGTTTAATTTTGAAATAATTTCAGACTTTCAAAAATGTTCCAAAAATAGGCAAAGTCCTCACATGCTATTCATTCAACTTCCCAAATATTAACATTATAGATATGCACCTAATAATCAAAATCAATAAATGCTTATTAACACTATAAAATGAATGCCTGTACAGACCTTATCCAAATCCCCTCTATGTTCTGACTAATGTCCTTTTTCTGGACCAGGATCCAATCTAGCATCACATATTGCTCTTCACTGTACTGTTCTCTCACTCTCCTTTAGTCTGGGAAAGTTAGGATTTACCTTTAAGAGCTTCACATTTTTGAAGAGCATTGGCTACATATTTTGTAGAATGAACCTCAGTTTGGACTTTTCTATTACTTTCTCATGATTAAACTCAGGTTATACACTTTGTACAAGAACACTACAGGTATGATACTGCATCTTCTCCATCCGTTATATTACAATGCCCTATGATGTCGTTAACACTGATTACTGGGGATGTTAACTTTGATCACTGGGCTAAAGTTCCTCCACTGCAAAATGACCCTTTTCCTTGAAACGATTTTTAAACAACTAATCCCTGTGTCACACCACACATCAGCCAAATCAGATACACTTGAGGGATGGTACAGGTATTGGTAGGCTTTAAATGCCCTACAATTGACTCTAATCAGTATCCGGAAACACAAAAATATAGCTTAGACAGTGAAGATTAGAATCCTGAAAATCAGCTAGGAGACCATTCCTAAGGCTTCTCTTAAAAACATATATATAATTCTGAACAAAAGCAAATACATCTGGATTTTGGCATGGATATATGGTAGAGAAATAGAGGAAAAACAGAAATCACCTGATGGGGAAAGAGATGAGTGAGTAGACTTCAGTCCAATTTAAAAAAAAAAAAAAAGGCAGAATCAGGTGTGATGACACTTGCTTGTAATTCCAGCATTTTGGGAGTGAAAGTGGGCAGATCACTTGAGCCCAGAAGTTTGAAACCAGCCTGGGGTTTCACCAGCCTGGGTGAAACCCAATCTCTACAGAAACAAACACAAACAATTAGCTAGGCATTCTGGCACATGCCTGTGAATCCAACTACTCAGGAGGCTGAGGCAGGAGGATCACTTGAGCTCACAAGGTTGAGGCTGCACTCAATTATGATCTCGCCACTGCACTTCAGCCTGAGTAAGAGAGTGAGACACTCTCTCTTTAATTAAAAAAAAAAAAAGGTAAAAATAATGTTCTAAGGTCAGATCTAATACAAAAACTGCATCTTATTCTGTGACGTTTAGATGCTATAATTAAAATAGAACATGGAGGTGTTTCCATAGGAATAGCTGAAAGCTTCCATACTTTTCATGCAGCTGCATCATATTCTATTGTGTAGATATAAAGTAACCTGTTTAAATAGCATCGTGCTGGTGAAAGTCTAGGTTTTTCCCAATATTTTGCTGTTAAACAAACAATATAGTGAATAACCCTGATAAGTGTCATTTTTCATGACTGAGAGTGTGATAAATATTTCCCAGTAAAGTTTGGGAGGCAAAAATACATATTTTTTTAAATTTTGACATATATTAAGAAATTTTACTCTATAAGGTTTGTACATATTTTTATGTTCCAAGAAAAGTAGGGGAGGGTAATATCACCTCAATTGCTCTCATACAAAGCTCCTGAGTGGCAGGACCTTTAGGGACACAGGCACAAGGCCATATCCCTGGTGCCCACACAAGGCAGGGGCATCTGGATCCTGGGAAGCTCCAGGAAAGGTGAGAATGCCCTCTAGAGGACACCCTGCTAAGGATCAGAAAGGGGCCAAAGAAGTTGAGAGATTACAGCAGGTCTTAAACTAAGGGAAAGTTCAAGTGGAGGACATTAAGGTTCAAGGAGCAAGCTGAGGTGAGAAAGTGGTAGAGACTGATGGAAGGACAAGGTAAAAAGCTCCAGGGAAGCTAGGGGAGGCACATCAGGGCTCTCCACTCCTCCTCAGCATTGAACTTTGTAGTGGTCATGCTGGTGGGGCTCTGTGAGCTCTAGAATGTCCAGTACTATCTGGGGACTCTACCCACTCAAGGCCAGCAGGACTCCCTCCCCCAGCTCTGACAACCTGCAATGTCTCCAGACTTTGCCAAATGCTTTTAAAAATGAAAAAATTGCCCCTGGCAGAAGCATTAATCTACACTAATCTACAAAAGCAAATCACCACTAAAATCCATCACCTCTTGGTAGAAGAATTACAAGTGTGAGATGGGTAAAATGGAGGTCTTCAATATTTACTGAAATGACTTTTACTTAATCAGCAATTTGATGTCCCAGAAGGCATGTTTAGGGGTGATGCCACATGGCTGCCTGTATCTCACACCAGAAAGGATATGGGTTTTCCAAGGGTCTGTAACCATGAACCGGAAAGGTCTGGAAATGCGAAAGATAATGACATGCACTGGGTTACATTAAAAAGTGGGACGTAGGGAATTCTGTAGATATTGGGAGTAAAAAATACACAATGTAAACCCAAATCCCATTCTGATTCTCTCACCATCTTAGGGCCATCTTGGCTATCTATGAATGGTAGCATTTAGGTCCCTGGCCTGTACACTGTCTAGTTCAGGGATCTGAATGCTCTCTTATTATGGAGAAAGAAGACGTTTTGAACATTCTCATCCTTCACTCCTTCACCTCTCACACCCGTCAACCTCTCAAACCTCTTGCCACTCCTGGAATTCATTCTCAATTCACTGAGCTCCATTTCTGTCTCTCATCCATTCCAAGATATGGTGGGTCCAGAAGGTGGCTTCTGCCCATGATTTTGTTAAAAAAAAAAAAAGACTTTCAAAATTACTTTGCCTGACACTTCCTTAAACTGACCTCCACCTGCAGCACCATGATCATACCAGCAGCATTTGGACATGTTTTTTGGTAGTCAGATGCCTTCCATATCTCATTAGGAAATGAAATTCTCTCCACCCTGCATAAAGATTTCCCAGTAGAAATGAACACAGAGACACTGCCTGTGTGTTCCCAAAGGAAATGGTTTCTATAAGAACATGTGAAAGCTGCAATTATACAAAGGACAACCTAAAACATACATTATGTAGATGATTCTCACCATTCCTTTAAGAGATACATTGTAAAACATGACATTAATAATTATTCCAGAAGAATAAAGCATGCATACTCTTTTCTTAAATTAATTTTAATAAGGTCGTTCCTCCCATGTGCCAAGGCTAGGCCTCTGAACAAAATTCTCCATCTTCAGTGGCAATGCCTGAGAGGATGACATGGACTTAGGCCTGATATGCAGTCATCACTGTCCAACCTACCACTGCTGCAGGACAGTAGCAGCCCACAGCCCAAATCTCCTGCTGAAGAGCTGACAGAGAAAATTGAATATCCAAAGCCTCTTGCCTTTCTCCAGTCCACTGCAATGGGTACCAGTGCCATCCATTTGCCCCTGAGGACACCCACCTGCTGGTCTTTGGCTTCTAAGAGTCAGACCTCCCTGGCTTCTCTGGGTCCCAGCTGCTTTCACTCTGCTGAATCCTGCTCTTTCCCATGGGGGTCACTCCCCTGCCAGGCATGTCCTCCAGCTCCAGCTGACAGGTCAGCTAAGCCAGAACCAAGAGAATGAGCAAAGATTTCAATATCTAGTACATCCAGCAGAGACGCAACCTGTACAAAAAAAAAGTAGAGATGCACACACCTTCCCTGACAACATTGTGTCCCAAAGAAATGTCTTCTGTGCCCCTCATGAAGGAGCTGACTGTCCTTCACCACATAAGCAAGTGCTTCCAGGGTCTCTCAATTCCTCAACAGGAGGCAACACACATTTTAACACAGTACCTCAGCAATGGAAGTGGTGATAATTTACCTACTTTGATAAAGTTCCTGAAAACATCCCTAGACTGCAAAATTCCCCTCTGAAAGAAGACAGAAACGGTTTTCTAATTGCAAAACATTGGCCTCCTTGCTTTTACAAAAGCACCCTTGAAAGAGCCAAAACAATTTTGCCAAAATAAGTTGCAGAAATTGAATTTTCTTATTTCAAATCTCACAAAACATTAAAACTATTAAAAACAGAGGCTGCTGGCATAAGAATACAAATAAGGGTCAAAGGGATAGAATTAAGGGCCCAGAAATAAACACTCACCCTTATAGTTAATTGCTCTTGCATAAGGGTGTCAAGATACTTTAATGGAGGAAAATCATCCTCTCAAATAACGGTGCAGAAACAACTGGATAGAAACATGCAAAACAATAAACTTAGAGAACTAAAATTCCAACCATATCAAACAATTATCTAAAAATGGATCAGTGAGTTAATTATAAGTTCTACAACCATAAAAACCTCTTAGAAAAAGACATAGGGGTAAAACTTAGTGACCTCAAATGTGCAATGGATTCTCAGGCATGACCAAAATGCATGAAAAACAAAAAGGAAAAATAGATAAATTGGGCTAAAGATGCAAGCCTTGTGTGCATCAAAGGATATTATTAAGAAAATAAAAAGACCAAACACAGAATTAGTCATAATAGTTGCAAATCACATAGACAATGGTTTCAAGCCCAGAATATATAAAGAACTGCTACAACTCAACAACAAAAAGACAAATCACCCAATTTATATAAATGGGCAAAGGACTCAAATGGACATTTCTTCAAAGAAGATATGCAAATCATCAAGAGGGACATGAAAAGAAACTCAACATCATTAGTCATTAGGAAAATACGAAGTCAAAGCCACAAGGAGATCCCACACTACACCTACAAATATGGCTACCATTCTTTTAAAATATTAAATAACAAGTGAAAGGCTTATGTAGAATTTGGAATCCTCATACATTGCTGGTGAGATTATAAAAAGGTACAGCCAGTAGAAGAAACAGTTGTGCTGTTCCTCAGGAAGCCAATCATAGAATTCTCATGTGAAACCACATCCATTCCACGGTATATATCCAAAGAATTGAATCCAGGGACTCAAATAGGTACTCGCATGGGAATGTTGATTGCAGCCTTACTCACAAAAGATAAAATATGAAAACAATCCAAGTGTTCATCAACACATGAATAAACAAATGAGGTCACACATACAGCAGAATGTTAATCTGCCTTAAAGAGGAATGAAGCTCTGACATGCACTGGAACATCCATGGTCTATGGAAACCTAATTATGCTAAGTGAAATATGTCAGAAACAAAGTAACATATATGTATAATTCCATTTACATGGAACATCGAGAATAGAGACAGAGTAGAGATGATCAAGGTCTAGGGTGGAAAATACAGAGAATTATTATTGTTTAAAAGATACAAAGTTTCAGTTTAAAATCATAAAATTTTTTTTTTTTTTTCTTTGAGATGGAGTTTCGCTTTTGTTGCCCAGGCTGGAGTGCAGTGGCATGATCTCAGCTCACTGCAACCTTGGCCTCCTGAGTTCAAGCGATTTTCCT
>NW_012118622.1:658922-689866 GCF_000951035.1 Colobus angolensis palliatus
AGTTTTTTGTATTTTTTTTTTTTTTTAGTAGAGACGGGGTTTCACCACATTAGCCAGGATGATCTCGATCTCCTGACCTCGTGATCGCCCGCCTCAGCCTCCCAAAGTGCTGGGATTACAGGCTTGAGCCACCGCGCCCAGCATAAAATCATAAAAATTTTCTAGGAAAAATAGTGGTGATGGTAACTGAACACTGTGTATGTGGTTATTTCCACTAGATTGCACACTTTAAAGTGTTTAAAATAGCACATTATTCACAGAACTGTGAAAAATCGATTTCTATTATTTAAATCACCCAGGCTAAGATGTTTGTTATGGCAGCTGAAGTCCATGAATACGTCATCTGACCCAGTGTTTTCAATGAAATGTATCAGTTTTTCAATCAAGTAAGTTGGAAGCTCCTGTCCCCAGAAGAACCAGAGGTCCCAAAACAAGAGCTTCAGCAGGGGTTCAACCAGCACAGGTCCCATAGCGCAGCCTCAATGTCAGGCCCTGGATGGCATGTGAGGCTATAGTGATACAACCACAAAGTGAAAGTATAAGTGTTTTTACTACTTACAGACACTGGGGAGCACTCAGCACACCTGGAGACCACAGAAACAGAGATCAGCAAGCCCAGGCAGGGAGGAAAGAAGAGACCAGTAAGCCAATGGCTTTAGTAGGTCCAGATGTTATCTGACAGGTTACCAGCAGGGAGCTTTAATGAATGTGTGTAAAGCAAGCAGCAAACACTGGGACAAGGAGATCATGCTGTGACTGACAAGTGGTCACTTTAAATGTGAGAGCAAATGTCAGAATTATCAGTTTAAAGAAAGCAGCTGGAGAGAGGGGAGCCCAGCACACCAAGCAGGAGAGATGCCTCTAAGATTTTTATCTCTGGCAACCAACTGGAGCCACTTGAACAACCAGATACAGTATTGAAAACTGCCATGGTGACCAAGGTCTGCCTCTGATGTTAGGCAAATAAACTTACACCTTAGAAAATGAATGCCAAGGCAACATGACACTATGGGCAGTCATGACATCCAGGGACACCAGCAGGGTGTGGTACTGCACCCTGGAGTCAGAATCCTGGCTTCTGGTCCCAGGGAGTGAGAAAATGAAAATGACTTGTGCCTGCTCCCCTGGCATTGATTCTGCCGCCCTGCTGCTCCCTCTTCTGCTCCCAAGCCCATGTGCAGTGCTCAGCCCCAGACATCACTGCCCCCAGAGTATACACAGTGCCGCCTACTGCACACAAACTCACAGAAGGTGACAAAAATCTGCGTTCAGAACATCCGATTGTGAAAGAGAGAGAACAGTGAACATAGAGCCACAGAGATTGGGACTCACGGAGCTGGAAGGTGATTGAGCTGTAACATAATATATGTGTGACCTCGTGTGAAATGTGCAGATCCTTGTGGAATAAAAAAGGCAGCCTGACCTGGGACTCTGGTCACCCACACTTCCCTTCCAGTCCACCAGAGGGCGGCAGAGTCCCTCCAGCCTGGAACCTTCCCAGGCGATGCCGACCTACCTCAGCAGAACCCATAGCCTAGCAGGATCCACCCTTACCAGGTTCACCTCAGCCCAAGTCCTCAGCATCCTCCGTGTTCCCCACACGGACTGTGTCAGCTCCTCCCTGACCTGGCGGCCTCCAACCTAGCATCACTCCCTCTGCAGGCAGCTCTTACTCCACACACCTGCTCCATCCCTGGGCTCAGCTAAAAAGACATCTCCCAGGGCAGCGCTAGTGCACTTTCCCCTCGTGACCTCCCTTCACCCTCATCAACTCTTTCTGTCACTGCTCCATAAATGCCCGCCCCTGCTCCATCTGTCCTGTTCTCTGGGGCATCCCAGGCCAAGACTAGTGCTGACACAGAACAGCAGCTGCCTGAGGGGCCACAGCCTCCCTGGGAATCAGTCAGGCACCCTGTGAACTGCCTGCCCGCTGGACCCCGAGGGGCTCAGAGCACTTGTGATGGTCACACACAGGCACCATCCAGGATGTGGCCACCTACCCCCGGCTGTCCCTTGGGAAGACAGACCTCTCCTATATCCCTGCTGGGAGAAGGGGGTATTATTGCTCTTTGCTCCCAAAATACAACTCATACTCACCCGCACCCTCAGGTATGAGCAATGTCCCTCCAGGCAGGCTCTCTGGTGACTGCCTGTTCCTCCTCTACAAAGAGCAGCTCGGCCAGGTCAAAACCCTCAGGACAGACCCCTGGGTATGTCAGCACATGGAGGGCTGAGCCCAGCACGACCATCGAGTAAGTAGGGATGAATCTCTCCAGCTCTAAACCCCTGCTCTGTCCCAGGCTCCCCTTCCTGCATCTCAATGAGCCATATTCCACGGGGTTCCTGGGTAACTCTCTACTTCCTCTTGCACCACCACGGGGAAGGTGTGGTGACCACAGGACAATCAGCTGGGCAGAGAGGAGAGGACACCAAAGATGGTCAGGAAGAAATGAGAAACCCTGAGCCCCAGCTCAGCCACCAGACCCCAGGGAGCAATACAGTGACTGAGAACCGTCCCTTGACCATGGGACTCACAGCCCCCACTGAGCAACCAGCACAGGCTTCTCATCACAAGAAGCATGAGAGAGTCACCCTGTACACCTCCAGGAAGGACAGTTTCCTCTGGGACACCCAGGTCCTGAATATCCATCCTTGGAAGTTGCAGTCAGGCTGGACACAATTAGAGAAAGGAAGGGTCCCTCTCATCAGCCAACACACAGCTCACCCACAGCATAAAGGGGTGTCCATGTGACAGGAACCTGGTGCAGCTCCAGCCTCCTGCACTGAAGGGGAGAGCCAGAAGGGGAGGAAAGAGGGCAAAAGGCATGAATGTGCACCCGACCCAGAGCCATGGGGACAGCAGGAGACTGAGGCCCAGGACTGTGCTTGCCCAATCTACAGGGTATGTGTGTGACTGTGTGTGTCTGTGTGCATCTCTTTTGTGTGTGTTTTGGTGTTTCTGCACATAGTGTGTGTAGAGGTTTGGTGACAGAATCACTGCTGAAAAAGGCAGAGGTCCACAATTCCCAGGGACCTGACACACAGACAAAAGGAAAAAGAGGAGGGACAAGGAGGCAGGACTGAGAAGGGAGGGGACAGAGACGTGTCCTGGGCACAGACCCCGCCCATGAGCCTGAGAAGTGCTCCTGCCCCGGGAAGAGACTCAGCACAGAAGGAGGAAGGACAGCACAGCTGACAGTCGTGCTCAGAAAGATTCTGGATCCCAGGCTCATCTCCTCGGAGAAGAACACGCAGGCAGCACAGACATGGGGGCCCCCTTAGCCCCTCCCTGCACACTCCACATCACCTGGAAGGATCTCCTGCTCACAGGTGAGGAAAGAACTTCCTGGGAGAGGACAGGAGGAGGAAGCAGAATGATTGGATGGGGTCTCCTGGAGAGGTTGGGGTTCTAAACAATAAAAGGAGTCAGCACTTTGGGAGGCTGAGGTGGGCGGATCATGAGGTCAGCAGTTCAAGACCAGTCTGCTCAACACAGTGAAGCCCCATCTCTACTAAAAATACAAGAAATTAACCAGGTGTGGTGGTGTGCTCCTGTAATCCTAGCTACTCAGGAGGCTGAGGCAGGAGATTTGCATGAACCCGGGAGGCAGAGGTTGCAGTGAGCCGAGATCGCAACACAACACGCCATCCTAGGCGACAATACGAGATTTCATCTCAAAAAAAAAAACCACAGGAAAGAATTCTCTGTTGGAGCCTGGATAGGGGAGAATATAACTGAGAGGGACAAGGGTCAAAACAGGAAAATCACATTGAACTGCAATTGGTAAGAGGTAGGAAAATCTCAAGTGTTTCATTTTCCTGGTCAATCATCACCAGCCACCACATTTTGATAAATGATAATAATAACTATTATCAGATGACACTTCAAATGAAAATGTAAGCAGGGCATGAAACACTGTAGTCAGCAAAAAACTTCAACAATTGGGGAAAGAAAGAAAAACACCCCAGGTGTGGAGGGCCCTGGGAAATCTCACATCTATAGGAGTCTGCAGCCTGTCTGAGGCACTGGGGTGCAACCAAGATCAAAAGTCCCTGTCCTCCAGGAGCTCATGCTCTTATGGGGAAGAAGACAGACATGTAAAGACATCTAGAATGTGAGGTCAGATGTTGACAAGAGCTCTGGAGGGAGCAGAGCAGGGAAAGGTCAGAAATGGAAGACCCAGGGTCTCTGAACGAGGTGTCAGGAAAAAAATCTAAGGATGCCCTGATATAAGCACGACCTGAGGGCAGTGTGGAGGGAGCCATGCAGACCCCTGGGCAAGAGGATGCCAAACAGAAAAGTGCCAAGGTCGGAAGTGATGAAGGAATGGGGGTCATGCTGCTGACCTTTATCCAGTAAGACAGTAGGACACACACACAGACAAAAGGTGTGTGTGTGTGTGTTCGTGTGTGTGTGTGTGTGTGTGTGTGTGTGTGTGTGTTTTCAAGGCTGATGATTGAACAGATATTCTCAGGACCCAGGGCCCCATATTTTCATTCTGATAAATAGGTCTCAATACTGACTGATGCTCTCTCCACCTCCTAGCATCACTTTTAATCTTCTGGAACCCGCCCATCGCTGCCCAAGTCATGATTGAAGCACAGCCAAACAAAGTTTCTGAGGGGAAGGATGTTCTTCTACTTGTCCACAATTTGCCCCAGAATCTTGCTGCCTACATCTGGTACAAAGGGCAAATAATGGACCTCCACCATTACATTACAGCATATGTAATAGACCCTGAAACAATTATATTTGGGCCTGCATACAGTGGACGAGAAACAGTATATTCCAATGCATCCCTGCTGATTCAGAATGTCACCCAGAAGGACACAGGATCCTACACCATACAAATCATAAAGCAAGGTGATAGGACTAAAGGAGTAACTGGACATTTCACCTTATACCGTGAGTGATTCCACATGATCGCTGGGTGTTGGGGGGTGGGGTCACTTCTATGTTACACACACAGGACTGTCAGGCCTGGACTGTGCCTGTGTCCCTCTCTGCATTATGTCCCATGTTCAACAGATCAGAATTCTTTTCCTGCCTCCAGACCCTGCAGACACTTGATGCACAGGAAGGAGTCTGATGGGGGATGTGCTCAGCAGGAAGAGATCAGTCTCAGCCAAGCACCTCATGCCCTCTTCATAAACTTGACCCTGAGAAAGACCCTGGAGAACTGAGTAGAGCTTTACCTAAGGGGCCCCTTGAGATATTCTCAGAGAAGCTCAGCCCTAGAAGCCTCAACCCCAGACCCCTGTCCCTAAATCCTTACTCTAGATAAAGCTGAGGAGCCTCAACCAGGGCTGGGTTGTGGCAGGGCTTACTGGGACAAAGAATTTACCAGCTGTCTGAGGACTGTGTCTCCTGGAGCTGCTCACCAGCCAGGGCTCAGCCCTCATAGCCTCATCTGGGCAAGGACAGAGCTTTATTCACCTGAGACTCAGAGTGGAGAGGACAGAAAGACGAGCTTTGTAGACCATCAGCCAACTGCCTTGTGAGGTTTAGGATACTTCATAGAAAGTCTAATGTCCCCAGAAGCAGAAACAGAAGAGAGAAAATGTACCTGGTAGCAGTTTGTCCACAGGGATCTGACCTAAAGGTGCTCTCTCATGGAAGTGAATGACAATAAATGCTGTTCGTGTGAGCACCTCCACTGTGCCAAGCATTAGGTCAGGTGACTGTGAATAATTTACAGTTTATTCACAGATAGTATGAAAAGCCACAGTCCATTTGCCATTTAGCTTATTTGACTGACAGAAAACTGAGGCACAGGAAGGCACAGTCACTGAACCAGAGTCACACAAACACAAAAGGCAGATCAGGGTCACATGAGGTCTGTCTGCAGCCACAGGCTCATCCTCTCCTCCACCAGAAGTGAGGAATCATTGGGTTCCAACGACCCCATAGTCATTTATTGGCTCAAATCCTCACTTCTTAGGCATCCAAACATCAGAGGAGTGAGAACAAATGGTCAGCTGATTAGTCTGTGCTTCAAAACTAAGTCACCTGCCTCAACTGTCAGTTAGTGCAAAAAATGTCCAGGCCTCCCCCGCATGTCTTAACCCCTATCACTGAACTTGAAATCCTGTGTTTCCCAAAGTGTCCATGTCACTGGCATGACAGGATAAAAGAGAGGACCTTGTTTTCATTCCCCACTCACACCCTACACCAGCACAAGTCTAGTAAGAGACACACACTCAGGAGCTCTCACATAACAAATGAAGGAATTGAATGAAGAAATGAATGATCCATAACCTCTTTAGAGACTGGATCTTGGATGCAGAAACTTAGGAAGTTCTAGCCACACCTGTCCCTTGTCCTTCAGAGGTTGACACCCATGTTTCATCCCCCCACTACCTCTTGCCCCTAGAGCCACCCCACCTCATGTGTAACACTGAATCTCCTTGGCCTCTGGAGAGTTTTGAGGGCTCCCCGATCCTGGATGGTGGAACTGGGGGCACCTGGTCCCTGGGGTCTCTGAAGTCACTGTGGCCCCCGCTGTTCACTGCCATGCTGTCTCTGCCTCTCTCTGCTTCTCTGTGTCCCTCATCTTCCTCCCACTTCACTCTACCTGGCCAGCCCTGTCCTGCACAGCTTCTTCCTCCACCCCTAGGCCTTCCCCAGACAATCCCTCTAACTAGGCTGATGGTTCTATTCCCTTCCTGCTAACACTGTGGCCTGGCCCACCTCCCAGGAAATAAGAAAGGCATAGAAATTACCTGGAGTTGTCACTCCTGCCAGGCTTCATCTCAAGCCAATGACCCGAGGTCATTAAGAGAATAAGCTTCCACTATATCCCCACCCAGGGCTCTTTCCCTTTGTGAGGCTGATCTGTGGACAAGACCATGGGACAGAGACAGACAACTCCTCCATCCACTCTTACAATTCCCAGACAAGTTCTTCTGGCCTCTTGCACAAACAAAACCAATTTATCCTGATGATGATTTGCAGTAAATAAAGATTTTAATGACTCCAAGTCTGCCAAACAGGAGGATGGAGGTTTATTATTACTCAAATCAGCCTCCCTAGTGGATCAGGGGTTAGAAATTTTCAAGGATAGTTTCAGGGACACAGAACTAAAAAATGGGTACTGCTGATTGTTTGGGGACGGAATCATGAGGGCGGAGGGAAATGATCTGTTTGTGTTTGAATCTGCCTCTAGGTGGGGACCTCGTGACTGACTGAGCCATTAGTCATGGGTATGGATGAGGTCAGCTGGTTGCCAGAATGCAAAGAATGAGAAACATCTCAAAAGACCAATCTCAGGTTCTACAATAGTGATGTTACCTATAGGAGCAAACAGTTACAAATTTTGTAAAATCTGGCCAAATGACATTTGAGCAGTAATGGATTATAGAAACTGTGCTTACATTTTAGCAGAACTCAGTTCCCTCCTATAATCTTACTCTCATGGTCTTGCACCAGTTTTACAAAGGCAATCATTGGGTAAAGTAAGGGTATTAGTTTTATGGAGGAACTATTATCATTCTTGCTTCAAAGTTAAGACATAAATTAAATTCCTCCCATGGTGAGCCTGGCCTATGTCCAGGAATGAGTGAAGACAGCCAGCCTGAGACTAGATGCCAGATGGAGTCAGCCATGCTAGTTTGCTGTCACTGTTGTAATCTTTGCACTGACTCACCAGGGTGTCAGAGGCTGGACAGGTCTGCAGTCTCCAAAGCCCATGGGCTGATTTCACCAGTTTCACTCGTGACTACATCCTCAACCTACCATGGAGCTCACATTCTCCAGTCACTTCCTAGAGACTTCTGGTTTCCTGTCAGGCATATAACGACCTTGAAATTTGTCACTTGGTTCTAGCAGTAAGTAAAAACCTGAACAAACTCAAAAGTCAACAACTTGTTAAAATCCCTCAGAGATAGCCAGGCACAGCAGCTCACACCTATAATCCCAGCAGTTTGGGAGGCCAAGGTGGGTGGATAATGAGGTGAGGAGATCGAGACCATCCTGGCTAACACGGTGAAACCCCATATCTACTAAAAATACAAAAAATGAGACTGGCGTGGTGGTGGGAAACTGTAGTCCCAGCTACTTAGGAGGCTGAGGCAGGAGAATGGCATGAAACCAGGAGGCAAACATTGCTTGAGGCAAGATCGTGCCACTGCACTCCAGCCTGGGAAACAGAGGAAGACACTGTCTCAGAAAAAAAAAGTGCTGTTAGAGAAATGAAAAATGCTTTTGATGCTTACTGCTACCAGCAAAAATGCTTTTGATGCAACTGCACACAGCTGAGGAAAGAATCCCTGGCTTGAGGATGCGTGAATAGAAACTTCCAAAACTGAAACAGGAAAGTTCAAAAAGAGTAGGAGGAGAAATGTGGAACAACACATTCAACTTCATATTTAATACTTTGTATTGACAATAGCAATTTCTAAATGTTGTAGTTGTGAGACAACCGCCAAGGCTATAACATACATGTAATGGGAATACTGGTGGATTCGGGGACCTGTTGGAAGTGGCCAGGTGGGTGTTATCTGATGATTTTACTGCCTGTGCCACACACAATTGTTTCCTCATGATGATGCCATTTTCATAAGGTGGGGTTCTTCGTGTGAGGGACACATAAGCCAATGGCATCTCACTTAGAATCTTCCTAATTCACACAAACTTAAACTCTAGTTGTATTTCCTGAGGTTAAGAGAAAATGAAGAAAGCATTTCACATACCTGTTCTGGGCTCCTCCCTATTTTTCCTAACTCTGCACAGAAATTAGAAACAGGGAGTTCTTTCTATATTTACTAACATAACACACATCACTTCTCTTAATTGGGCATCATTCCTCCCTTTATGTAATAGACACACTGGCCAGTTCTGTCCTTTTAACGGGACTCTCTCTACTTACGGAGTTGCTAATTTCAAGTCAACTTTGGCATCTTTCTTTGAGCATAATGTGATCCTGCTGGAATTCACTCCACACCTAAACCTTAATTGGGTATCAAGAGAAATAGTACTACCGGCAATTGATCTTAGATATTTGGACTATCAGTAAAAATTTCCACTTAAGACAACATTTTAATGTTTCCTCCAAATATTTTTTTGTTTTGTTACTAGAATCAGAACATAACATGAGGTCTAAACTCCTGACAAATTTTTATGGAAAAATTACTGTATTACAAACTGAGTATCCCAAATCCAGAATCCAATATCTGAAATGCTCCAAAATCCAACACTTTGGACCACTGATGTGGTGTTAAAAAGAAGTGCTCACTGGAGCATTTTGGATTTTAAATTTTTCAGATTTGGGATGATAAACCAGTACATATACTGCAAATATTCCAAAATAATAAAAGTTAGAACTCCAAAACAATTCGCTTTAAGCTTTTTGCATAAATAACACTTCATCTGTATGAACTATAGATACGAAGCTCTACCGGAGATCTCTAGAATCTCCTCATCCTGCATAACTGAAACCGCACACACACAGAACAATGCCCTATTCCCACGATCCCAGCTACTGGAAACTACTATTCTACTCTCTGATTCACTCTGGAATCCACTGAGATGAGGTACATAGAGTAGACAGACTCATAGAATCAGAGAGTAGAATGTCTAATGAGAGAAAGTATCTGCAAGACTTCTTCCCAAATATTGGTCTAATAGCCACCAAACACATACGGTCCATGAGGGCCAGACGTCCATCATCAGTTCATGTTCGCCCTATCCACCAGTTAGTTCTGCATTTGCAAATATCCACATGTATTTCTAGAAAGATCCACATGGTCCTCACCTGCCCTCTACAGGGGGAAGGGAACACCATGGATCCAGAACAGGGAACATGGTCTTGGTCCAAAGCTATCAGCTCTTGCCTGTTGCCTTCACTCTTCATTCCTTGGACTCTGCTCTATCTTTAGAGGTCATTGGCTCAAGTCAGTCACTATGAGACAGCTGGGAAAACTGCCCAACATTGTGGCTCCACTGCCTGATAACCGAACTGACCTCCAGGCTTGACTCTGGTCTCCCCTGTGCTATTTATGCTGAAGTACTGAGTCCCAAGCCAGGCTTTCCAGTACCCAAAGGGTTTAAGGACAATGGGAAGTTCCATCATCCATCTCTAGGATGTCCTTGTAAAGGGAAGCTGCAGAGAAAACATACCTTGGGGGACAAAGTAAGACTGAAACTAAGAAGATTCCAGCACTGCATGCTCCAGGTGAGGACCACAGGGTGGGCCAGGCAGGCAGTTGGAGAGGGAGGGACTCAGAGAGGCACCAGGAGCTGTGACTGCTGGTCCCGTGTCTTTCCATGACCTAATACTGCTGCTCAATTCACACGTGAGAAAGTCTATGCTTCTCCCACATAAAGCAGGCAGCCTCACAATCTCTGAGCCCTCAGATTTCCATGCATCTCTCTTGTAACACAGACTCCTGCCATGGGCTTTTAAGGAGTTGTGCGGGCTGAGAGGTGGGAAATGCCAACTCTGATTGAAAAATGTCTTAGGAGGAATCAAATGTGCCACAAAGGGCAATCTTCTCTCTGTTATCTTCACAGTGGAGATCCCCAAGCCATTTATCTCCAGCAGTAATTTACACCCCAGGGAGAACGTGGAGACTGTGATCTTATCCTGTGATCCTGACACTCAGGATGTAAGCTACCTGTGGTGGATAAATGGTCAGAGCCTCCCTATCAGTCGCAAGTTGCAGCTGTCCAAAACCAACAGGACCCTCGTTATACTTGGTGTCACAAAGGATACTGCAGGACCCTATGAATGTGAAATGAAGAACCCAGTGAGTGCCAGCCGCAGTGACCCAGTCACCCTGAATCTCCTCCGTGAGTATCTTCTAATCCTCTGTGAGGCAGGCTGCCATCCCAAATACACATAGCCAGAGGCCAGGCCTCTCAGTCCCTTTCAGGTGCAAGTACAGAGACCATTACCTCTGGACATCAAAGCTGGCCATGACTTCCTGCCCCAGGCAAACCAGAGTAGGCTTAGGCTTGAACAAAAATTGGAGAGAAGAGGCTACTCCTGTCATGGGAGAATCAGGGTCCACAGATTATGATGGGAGAAACAGGTAAATGTCTCAGGGTCCAGATCAGTGAACACAGCAGGGATTTGGTTGGAACTTCAGTGTTGTGACTTAGCTCACAGGGTCACTCTGGTCCTTCCACAGACTAGGATTTTCTCTTCCCTCTGACATCATCACCTGTGAATTTATTCTCTTTGTTCCAGATGGTCTGGATGCCCCCACCATTTCTTCCTCATACACCTATTACCATATAGGGGAAGTCCCCAAGCTCTCCTGTCTCACAGACTCTCACCTACTGGCAGAGCATTCTTGGTTGATTGACGGGAAGTTCCAGCAATCAGCACAAGTGTTCCTTATCCCCCAAATCACTAAAACATACACAGGGGTCTATGTCTGTTTCATCCATAACTCAGCCACTGGTGGAACAAATCTCATAATCAAGAGGATCATAGTTCCTGGTAGGTGGATCCCTGGAGCATTGGCAATATGTTTTCCAGTGAAGTCTATCTGGCTATCGGAGCCACTGGCCCTCTGCAAAGAAAGAAGGAAAATCAAAAACACAGGACAGGGAATATGTTTCTGATCCAAACCACCAACTTTTGCCTGTCCCCTTTCTAGATCATTCTTTAGATTATACACTAACAGTGAACAATCTGAAAGGAAATTAAGAAAACAATTTCAATTCACATTAACATCAAAAGGAATAAAATATTTTGGAATAAGTTTAATCAAAAGGTTGTAGGGGTATATCCTGAAAACTACAAAACATTACTGAAAGAAATTAAAGATGACATCAATATGTGGAAAGCCATTTCATTTTCACGGATTGGAAGAATCAATATTGTTAGGAAGACAATACTACCCAAAGTGAGCTGCAGATTCAACGCAACCCCTACCAGAATCCCAGTAACATATTTTGCAGAATTACAAAAATCTGTCCTAAATTTGACCTGACAGGCTCTTATTGATGACTGCCACAGCAGAGACACTGAGAAAAGGATGCAACCATGAAAAGGTGGAAAGATTTGATGACATATAAAATAGCAATCAGCCTTTCTCACATCCCAAAGCCTTCAAAAATATACAAGTGCAGCATGACCAGTATGGAACTGACCAAAAACTAATCACCAAGCTAGAAACGTGGTGTGAGAAAAAAAAGGGGGGGTTGGAAGAATGTATTTGGACAATCACCTCCCACTTTGACGTACTAATCTGATGCTGAAAAGAATGCTCACCAGAGCATTTTAGATTTTGAATCTTTCAGATTTGGGATGCTAACCCAGTAAGTATATGACAAATATTTAAGAATCAAAAAAAAATCAGAAACCCAAAACACTTTTTTTCCTAAGTCTTATGCATAAGAAACACTCAATCTGTGTGAACTATAGGCATCAAGCTGTACAGCAGATCTCTAGAACGTCCCCATCTTGCATAACTGAAACTGCACACACATGAATAACTTCTGATTCTCCCCACTCCCAGTGCCTGGCAACCAGCAGTCACTTCTCAGATTCACTCTGGAATCCACTAACATGATATCCCTAGAGTAGTCAAACCCATGGAATCAGAGAGTAGAGTGTCCAGTGAAAGAAAATATTTGCAAATTTCCCCCCAAATTTGTCTCATATCCATCAAACACACATGGTCTATGGGGACCAGATTTCCAGCAGTTCATTCCCACCCTTTCCACCAGTCAGTTCTGCCTTTGCAAATGTCCACATGTGTTTCTGAAAAGATCCACATAGTCCTCACCTGTCCTCTGCAGAAGGAGAGGAAACTTAAAGAACCCCAAACAGGGAACATGATTCTGCTCCAAAGCCACCAGCTCTTGCCTGTCCCCTTCACTCTTTCTACATCATTCCTTGCACTCTGCTCTATCTTTGGAGGTCACTGGCTCAAGTAAGTCATCATGAAACACCTGCAGAAAACTGCCCCACCTTGTGCCTCCACTGCCTGATGACTGAACTGACCTCCAGGCTTGACTCTGGTCTCCCCTGGGAAACATCCAGTCCCAGACCAGGCTGTTCAGTATCTTCAGGGTTTCAGGACAATGGGAAGTCCCATTATTACTGATCTCTAGAATGTCCTTGGAAATGGAAGCTGCAGAGAAATCACATCTAGGGGGGCAAAGTAGGATGGAATTTGGTAGGGGCACAGCAGTTGCACATTCCAGATAAGGAACCCAAGGTGAGCTAGCCAGACAGCTGATTTAGACAGGGACTGGGAGGGGTACCAGGTGCTCTCACTCCCACTGACGTGTCTGTCCATGACCCAACATTGCTGCTCAATTCACACTTGAGAAAGTCTGTGCTTCCGTAAGACAGAGCAGGCGGCCACATAGTCTTTGAGCCCTTAGATCATCATGCATCTGACTTGTGACACATGCACCAGCTATTGGTTTTCAAGGACTCAGGTGAGCTGAGAGGTGGGAGATGCCAACTCTGATTGAAGGATGCCTGTGGAAGAATTAAAGGCGCCACACAGGACAATCTTCTCTCTGTTATCCACACAGCGGAGCTGCCTAAACCCTACATCACCAGCAACAACTTCAACCCCATGGAGAATAAGAATGTTGTAGCCTTAACCTGTGAACCTAAGACTCAGAACTACACCTACGTGTGGTGGGTAAATGGTCAGAGCCTCCCGGTCAGTCCCAGGCTAAAGCAACCCGGTAAAAACAGGTTCCTCATTCTACCCAATGTCTCAAGAAATGACACAGGACCCTATGAATGTGAAATACGGGACCAAGTTGGTGGCATGCGCAGTGACCCCATCACCCTGGATGTCCTCTGTGAGTATCTTTGGTTCCTCTGTGGGCCAAGTCACCAGCTTAAGTCCAAACAAACAGAGGCAAGGCATCTCAGTGTCTCTGAGGTCCAAGTACAGACACTTTTATTTCTGGACACCCGAGTGTGCCATGACTCCCTGCCCTGGGAAAACCTGGGTAGGCTCAGCCTTAACCAAGAATATAAGGGGAGGGGATGCTCTTGTCATGGGAGACTTGGGATCTACAGTCTCTGATGGCAGAAACAGGTGAATACCTCAGGCCTCAGCTCAGTGAACACAGAAGGGGTTTGGCTGGGATCTGAGGGTGTGTCTTGGTTCAGGGGGACACTGTGTCCCTTTAAGAGACCAGGGGCATCGCCTTCCCTCAGACGACATCACCTGTGACTTTATTCTCTTTACTCCAGATGGTCCAGACTTCCCCAGGATTTTCCCTTCATTCAGCTATTACCATTCAGGAGAAAACCTCTACTTGTCCTGCTTCGCGAACTCTAACCCACCGGCAGAGTATACTTGGACGATAAATGGGAAGTTTCTGCAATCAGGACAAGTGCTCTCTATCCCTCAAATTACTACAACGCATAGCGGGCGCTATGGTTGCTGTGTTCGTAACTCAGTCACTGGCAGGGAACGTTCCACATTCAGGACGATCAAAGTCTCTGGTAAGTGGATCCCTGCATCACTGGCAATAGGGTTTTAGGTGGAGTCTATCTGGCTTTCAGAGAAGAGTCAGGAAATCATTTTTATTCCCAGCCTGTGCCCCATGGGCAGAAGCAAATCCTAAATTCTCCTCCTGAACCCTCCCAATTTGTCTCTACAGACTCTCTTCTGCTTGTTCTTCTGTTTTTTCATGGCTGACCTTGTGTCCAGCCTGAGAACGGCAGGGAGGGGCTTTGTCAGCCCTGAGCCCTATATGGTGGAAGAGGCTTCACAGAGGTACAAGGAGAGTCCTCAAGATCAAGTAGCTTCTTGCTGTCACCAACACATCCCTTTGCGCTACATCTTTGTTTTCTTTTACCTACTCCATGAGCTACAAGGAACATCTGAGGCTTTGAAACAAGCTCACATTTTTCCTCCAAATGAGAGGAGGAAGCCCCTTGGATGAGAGAGGGGCAGCTCCAACCACTCCCTGCTCTGCTCCAGGCTTCTCGGGTGACTGGCCCTGCCTGACTCCACCTGGGGTGGGATCAGCATGTGTGGAGAAAGAGCCCTGGTGGCCTGTCCTGAATTCGGCTAAATCAAGCTGCCAGTTGAGGTGAAGCCTAGGCTGCAGGGAAATAAGAAGAGAGAGAGCCTCGGGGCAGACCCTTGAGCTGTGTCCTGGTTCTGAAGTCACCGGCTGTATGAGGCTGTGGGCACAGCACTCCTTTGTATATCTTCCTTGGAGAAAACTCTATCTTAATCCTTTGTTCATGTTTTAATTGGGTTTTTGGATGTTTGCTGTTGTTGGCTTATAGTGGCACACAGCACAGAGGACAGTGAGTGATGCACACTTGGAGAAATAGTGAGAATCACCTCTGGGCCTCTGCATGGCAGGAAAGGGACAATGCCAAAAAGTGTGTATTTATAGAGAGGGTAAGACTGCCAGATACTTTATATATGTCTAATATATCATTAACTATTTCTAATTGTGTAATTTAGTGTTGTATAACAATCACACTATCCATTTCCAGATCTTTTTCCTTTTACCATATGAAACCTCTTTACCCGATAAAGAGTAACTCTCACTCCTTCTCCCCCTAACCCCTAGCACCCATCATTCTACTTTCTGTTTCTATGTAACTGGCTACTCTATCTTTCATAAATGGAATTATATAATAATTATCCTTTTGTGTCTGGCTTATTTCAGTCAGCATAATGTCTTCAAGGTTCATCCATTTTGCATGATGTATTGGAATTTTATTCTTTGTTAAGGTTGAATAACATTTCAATGTATAGTTATACCTAATTTGCCTATCCACTTATCTTTCAATGGACTTTTCCGTTGTTTCCTTTTTTGGCTATTGTGAGTAATGCTTCTCTGAACATCAATGTGCAAATCTCTCTTCAAATTTCTTTCAATTCTATAGGGAGTATGTCCAGAAGTGGAATTGCTGGATCAAATGGTAATTTATTGTTTAATTTTTTGAGAAACAGCCACATCACTTTTTACAGTGGCTATAACATTTCTCATTCCCATCAGCAATGCACTAGAGCTCCAATTTTTCCATCTATTTGAAAATACTTGTTGTTTTGTGTTGCTGTCATTGTTGTTGTTTATCAAAGCCATCCTAAAGTGTGTGAAGTGGTGTCACATTGTGGTTTTGATTTGCATATCTCTAAGTATTCATGACATTGAGGAACTTTGCATGGGCTTATTGGATATTTGTATATCTTCCTTGGAGAAAACTCTATTTTAATCCTTTGTTCATGTTTTAATTGGGTTTTTGGAGGTTTGCTGTTGTTGACTTATAGTTTTTCATGTATTCTGGAAATTAATTTCTTACCGCTCTTACAATTTGCAAATATTTTTCTCATTTCATGGGTTGCCTTTTTACTTTCTTGATAATGCTCTTTGATATATGAAAACTTTTGATTTTTATGAAGTCCAATTTATAAATTTTATTTGTTGCCTAAGCTTTTGATGTTACAACCAAGAAATCATTGTGAAATCCAATATCATGAAACTTTTCTCCTATGTTTTCTTCTAAGAGTTGTAGAGTTCTGCTCTTACATTTAGATCTTTGATCTATTGTGAGTTAATTTTTGTATATGATGTTAGGTAAAGGTTCCACTCATTCTTGCCTTTGGATATCCAGCTTTCCCAATATCGTTTAGTGAGAATGCTGTCCTTTCCCCACTGAACGATCTTGGCACACTCATGAAAATCATTTGGCCATATATGCAAATATTTCTATCTGGGGTCTCTGTTCTGTTTCATTAATTTCTATGTCCTCCTTTATGCCAGTACCACACTGTATTGATTACTGGGCCTTTGTAGTAAATGCTGAAATCAGGAAATGTGAGTCCTTCAGCTTTATTCTTCCTCTTCAAAGTTGTTTGTCTATTTAGAGTCACGAGATTCAATATAAATTTTAGGACAGATTTTTCTTTTTCCGCAGAAATGTCACTGAGATTCTGATAGGAATTGTATTGAATCTGCAGCTCACTTTGCGTAGCATTGTCCTCCTTACAATATTGAGTCTTCTAATTCATGAAACAAAGTGTCTTTCAATTTATTGATGTCTTTCTAAGCAATATTTTATGGATTTCAAGTATAATCATTTCACCTCTTTGGATAAACTTATTCCTAAATATTTTATTCTTTTTGATATTAATACAAGTTAAATTTTTTTAATTTCCCTTTAGATTGTTCATGGGTAATGTATTGAAATACAATTGATGTTTGTTGATTTTGTATTGTGCAACGTTACTGAATTCATTCATTAATTCTAATAGGTTTGTTCCATCTTTAGGATTTTCTACATATGAATTCAAGTTATCTGTGAACAGAAATAATTTTACTCCTTTCTTCCAATTTGAGTGTCTTTTTTTAAATTCTTGCCTAATTTTTCTGACTAGACCTTTCAATACTACATTGAATAGAAGAGTCAAAAGTAGCATCCTTGTCTTGTTCCTGCTCATACAGGGAAAGCTTTTAGTCTTTATCTGTTGAGTATGATGTTAGCATTGGGTTTTTCACATATTGACTTTATGTTGAGGTCGTTTTCTTCCATTCTTAGTTAGAATGTTTTCAATATGAAAAAATGTTGAATTTCATCAAATGTTTTTATTGATTCATTCTTATTACCGATTATAGCTCGCATCATGTTTTTGTGTTTTTCTAGGAATTTGTCTATTTCATCTAGGTTATCAAATTTTTTGACATACAATTATTAATAGTACTTTCATAATCATTATTTTATTATAATTGCTAGTTATCACTTCATTTTATTTTTTCTTTTCACTTGTTTTTTTTTTTTATTTTTTTTTTTCTTTGGAGAGAGAGAGACAGGCTCTCACTCTGTAGGCCAGCCCAAGCTGAAATGCAGTGGTGTGATTAGAGATCACTGCAGCCTCAACCTCCTGGGTTCAAGCAATTCTCCTTCTTCAGCCTCCCAAGATACTCGGACTACAGATGCATGCCACCATGCCCAGCTAATGGGCTTTTAATTTTTTTCTGTAGAGACAGGGTCTCCCCAGGTTACCTATGCTGGTCCAAACACCTGGCCTCAAGCAATCCTCCCATTGTGACCTTCCAAAGTGCTAGGATTAAAACATGACCCAACATTTCATTCCATTTTCATGTCTGATTTTAGTAATTTCAATCTTCTCTCTTTTTTTCTTAGTCAGTCTAGTTAATCGTCGTCAATTTTGTTGATTTTATTTTGAAGAATCAACCTTCGTTTCACTAATTATTCTTTTTCCATTATCCATTTTATTTTATCTACTCTAATCCTTATTGTTACCTTCATTCACTGTGCTTGGGTTTAGTTTGTTCTTCTTTCATATCATTAAGCATTAAAGTAGGTTGCTCGTCTGAGATCTTTCTTCCTTTTTTAAAGTAACAGTTTACAGTGATAAATTTCCTGCACAAGACTCTTAACTTCTCTGAACCTCTGGTTCCTCACCTGAAAATTGCAATGAGAGAGCTTGCTTCATACCATTCTTTTAAAGGTTTAATGTAGTCAATGAAACAAGATGCCACACACAGAGGAACCAATGTCACCTGCTATATTACTACCATCGTCATTAGCCTTGAGGGCAAATAGTCCTAGAATCAAATGTCAGATACACCTATTACTAGCCATATGACACCAGGAAAGTTTTTACACTACTCTAAGCTTCTGTCTTTTCATTGGCAAAATGGAAATAATGTCTACCTGACAGGGTTATTGTGTGAATTAAATGAGGTACAGGTAAAGTATTTAGCACAGGTCCTGGCACATAGGATGTGCCCCTCAACAGTACCTATTTCCATATATATATAGAAAAAGAGGTAACACATAAAACCCAAGGACATGGTGACTGACTACTTGTGGGAGAGAAAAGAAAAAAGCTAAGTACAAGGAATCAAGCCTGGTATATTAGTTTTTACCAACTGAGATGCATCCAGGATGGGATTAGACATATAACATAATTTATCAGGGAAGACACTTATGAGGGAATGTGGGGCAGGCATGAAGGTAGTATGGGAGAACCCACAGACCCCTATGCAAAGTTGACTCCTATGAAAAAGAAAGAAAAACAATTTTTAGATATCAATTCAATTCTAAGAGAGTTTTTGCAAGGCTGATGGGGAGTCTTCCAATCAGTCACCCATGAGAGTAAAAGAGAGCCTCAGAGAAATAGGCCTGCTTTCACGCACTTGCTGGGAGCCTGTGGGAAGGAAGCTTTCTGTGCAAAGGAGGTGGTGAATTTGAAATGCACTGACCTGGGCCTTCTGTCAATCATGTCAATCACGGAGACTTGGCAGGGTCTCATTCATGGCTGCCACACAGAGACACTGAGAAAAAGATACAACCATGAAAAGGTGGAAAGGTGGAAAGTTCTAATGACATAGAAAATAGCAATCAGCCTTTCTCACATCCGAAAGCTTTCTGAAATATCTGAGTGCAGTAGATAATTGACAGAGGACTGATCACCAACCTACAAACATGGTGAGAGGGTAAAAAACTGCAAGAATATAACCATCTCCCATCAATTTTCCAACAGAAATAATGCATTCCTTGAAGAAATAATTACAGAGTACCTCATGTTACATGCTTGTTCCTGAGCCCCCCCCCCCCCCCCCGTAAAATAACATCATCTCCATTCCTTTTCATTTCTTTCCATGACAGCTCCTTCAGGAAAAGGACATATTCCTGGCCTTAATCCCATATAGCAGCCGTGATGTCATTTCTGTACTTCAGGAAGACTAGCAGGTATGATGGCCTTTTCTCTTGTCCTATTTCCTGCAGGGCTGACTGCCATGCTTGGGAGAGGGAAAAGACTTATTTGCCTGTATCTGGGACTGGATCTCCTCCTTCCTCCATTAAACTCCTGCTTCTCAGCACTAATTCCTGCAGTTCCCTTTCTCCCTAGCCTTTATGCTCCCTGTACCCCACTGTCTTTTAGACATAATTATCTTCAGCCTCTGCTCGTTTATTTCTCAGATTCAAATGAGAAACACAATTTCACGTTGTGAAACCCTCTTCATTATTTTTAACATCTCTCAATAGTGTAATTCTCTCCATTCCCATAAAGCTCAACCACTTCTCAAAGTGTTTCTTGACTTCTTGTCTCCAGACTTTCAAACCGTCCTTGCATATGACTGCCTCATTACCTTTCTAAAATCTAGTTAATTCACTTAATCAAGAATCCCCAAGAGTTTACTCTAGCCTATTTGGTAAGTTCACATTTCTTCTATTTACTAATCCTTCTCATTTCCTTTACCTCTACTTCCTAGTATAATTTCTCCATCCTAATTAGAACAGTCTTCCTACACATCCCTGCCGCTTCACCCATATAGACATATAATTCTTAGTTCCAATGCTATGCCTAAAAACAGGGTGAACTCTCCTCCACCATCTGCACTACAGACTTAACCACACCCTTCACCACAAGCAATCTCCGACTTGGTGGAGAACAAAGACTTTATGAATAGCCTGTGAACCTGAGAGTCAGAACACAACTTATGTGTGGTTGAGACCTTTTCCTGGTGACCAATTCACGTGTTCAAAAAAGATACAGAAATGAAGAAGGCAAGGTCCCTACCCCAGGGGACATAAAGCCTAAGACAGGAAATGAAATCTGAAAATAATCATGATACCAAAATAGAAAAAAAGTGAAGGCCACAAGAAATCAGAGAAATCTGATGGGAAATATGGCTACACATTGGAATCACTGGAAAACATTTTTAAAAGGGGATACTCAAGCCCCACCCATGAGTTCCAGTTTAAAGCTCTTGGGAGGGACCCAGGCACTAGTACTTTTTAACTCTTCCCTGACACTACAAACATGTAACGAGGATGGAGAACTCTTCTTGTAATAGGTAGAACTTAAAACTAAATCAAAATTTTCAGCTAGAAGTACTGGTATTACCTAAGGACCTTTTTAAACATACATAAGACTACACTTTTTGGCCCTAATTATTAATGGGCTACACCAAGAACTCAGTAATCCAGTTGAGAAACAGAAGCTAATGGAAAAGCCACCTTATGTGATATGTTAAAATATATATAAAGCATTTTCAAATGAGTGATAAGTGATGCTAAACCTTCTCTAAATAATATTTATGGGAATGTTAATAATATGAGAATTCTAGGCTGGGCGCGGTGGCACACGCCTGCAATCCCAGCACTTTGGGAGGCTAAGGCGGGCACATCATGAGGTCAGGAGATCGAGACCGTCCTGGCTAACGTGGTGAAACCCCATCTCTACTAAAAATACAGAAACAAACTTTGTCGGGCGTGGTGGCAGGCGCCTGTACTCCCAGCTACTCCGGAGGCTGAGGCAGGAGAATGGCATGAACCTGGTAGGTGGAGCTTCCAGTGAGCCGAGATCATGCCACTGCTCTCCAGCCTGGGCAGCCAGCGAGACTGTCTCAAACAAAATAAATAAATACATTTTAAAAAATGAATATTCTAAAAACTATATGAAATTGCTGGAAATCGGATATGTTATCAGTCATAGTGTCATGTGCCACTGAAGTAACTAGATTTCTATGTGAGCTGTGTCTTTACCATAATAAATCTAATGAAAATCAAATTAGATTTTTAACCACAGTGATTTTAAATATTTGTCATTCCCAGACAGTTGGTTTGACTCCTCCTCGAAGTATTTACAATCAGCTATAGTCCAAAATTGCTTTTTCTTCAAGGAGATATATGGAAAAGACTCTGACAACGACTCTTGAATGCAAGTTTCTGATAATTTCAAGATCATACCACTGGACTCTCTGAGAGCTGTTGAAATTTTAATGAACAGGCTGATACCTTCATGAAATTCAAG
Organism: Colobus angolensis palliatus; assembly: GCF_000951035.1. NCBI lineage: Eukaryota > Metazoa > Chordata > Mammalia > Primates > Cercopithecidae > Colobus > Colobus angolensis. The sequence continues at coordinate 680,664 of NW_012118622.1, forward strand.
ACAAAGAAGAAAAAAACTCAATTTCATTGGACTAAATAATCAAAAGGATAATGTTTTCATAATTTTTTATTTGAAAATGTGCTGATTCTTTGAATGTTTTATTCTCCAGATTTATGAACTTTCTCTTTTAAGCTATTTATACTTTACAGCAATTTGGTAAAGTATACTTTTGTAAACAAAACTTGAAATATTTGCCTTGTTTCCCTATCTGAGTGCCCCAGAATTGGGAAACTATTCATGAGTATTCACATGCTTATGGTAATAAAGTTATTTGCACAAGTTCAGTAAGAATCTACTCTCGCCGGGCGCAGTGGCTCACACCTGTAATCCCAGCACTTTGGGAGGCCGAGGCGGGTGGATCACCTGAGGTCGGGAGTTCGAGACCAGCCTGACCAACATGGAGAAACCCCGTCTCTACTAAAAATACAAAATTAGCTGGGCCTGGTGGCACATGCCTGTAATCCCAGCTACTAGGGAGGCTGAGGCAGGAGAATTGCTTGAACCTGGGAGGCAGAGGTTGCAGTGAGCGGAGATCGTGCCATTGCACTCCAGCCTGGGCAACAAGAGTGAAACTCCGCCTCAAAAAAAAAAAAAAAAAAAAGAATCTACTCTCTTTATAACACATTTGGAAACATTGGTTATATTACCAAGGTTTTGACTGGGATGTTCTATTTGAGAATATACACAGAATAAACCCATAGGGAATGCAGGCAAAGTCTGAAGTTGGCCTTGGTTTGGCTTCCTAGTCTCAAGAGGTATTTGAAAGTTTAATCTGAGAGTCCTATAAAACTTCTAGCAAAGCAAAGTTTAAAAAGATTTTCTATGGTCCATTGATACTCTTGCTGCACTTAGGTAAAAAATCTAGGCAAGTTCGGTGAGACTCAACCAATTTTGCAAACAAATTCATCCTACTGCAATTACCTTTGGTAAAAATAGAGACTCCTATATAGAGAAAAATTATGTTGAAAAGAAAAACTGTAGTACACCTGTTACCAGACTGAACCACTGTTCCTTATCTTTGAGTATTTATAATCTACTGGTAGACTGGACTGGACTCTGAATTCTTTTAGTTCTTCCAATACAATTTACTCCCCTGAAATCATTAAGAACAAGAACAGCTCTGTTTCTGAAGCCATATAATCTGGAGGTGGACAACTCAATGTAAATTTCATGGGAAAACCCTTGTGTCTGAGGTGTGGGCCACTCAGAGCTCACCAAATGTTCAAGACCATAACTTAGAGAAACTAAAACTGCAAACCACGACAACAAGTTGATGATTTTACACTGTGGACAGCTTTTCTCAAGATGTCAGAACAAGATTATCAATCATGATGAGATTCTTACCTCTCTTAATTTGTCCTTGCTTATGCCTGTCTCCTTTGCTTCCCAGAATAATGCTGTACTTAGGATTTCACAAGAAGTAGCTTCTGAGAGTAAGTTAACAGTGTCAGATATATCACGTCAACCACACTTTTTTTTTTTTTTAAGATGGAGTTTCTCTCTTGTTGCCCATGCTGGAGCGCAATGGCACAATCTTGGCTCACCACAACCTCCACCTCCTGGGTTCAAGTGATTATCCTTCAGCCTCCCTAGTAGCTGGGATTATAGGCATGCACCACCACACTTGGCTAATATTGTAATTTTAGTAGACGGGGTTTCTCCATGTTGATCAGGCTGGTCTTGAACTCCCGACCTCAGGTGATCCGCATGCCTCGGCCTCCTAAGGTGCTGGGATTACAGGCATGAGCCACCACACCTGGCCCACACATTTTTACATAACAAGAGATCCTTTAGTCCACCCCAAAGCTGACGTTTGCTGCATCTTTAACACAACTTTTTCCTCAAATGTATCGAGTTTTTTTTTAGGCTTCCACTTCTGTACTTGCCTATTCTTCTCACTCTGTTTTAATTTAACATAGACATGCAATGCTAGAAAATAGAATTGCTCTCTACCAGCTTAACAGGGGGGAGCCTGTGCAGTTTCTGACACTTCTTGTTGCACATGGATAAATACATCGGGTATTATAGAGACTCAATTGTAAAAATCAACAAATGTGCTGCCTGGTGAAAATGACTAGACTCTTCTGGCTTCTTCTTTATTCTATAGTAGTTGGTTTGCATCTTGCCTAAGGTGCATGCTCCAAACTGTTGATATTTTCGTCCTGATAGTCATACTGGTAGTCTCCCTCATGTGGTGTAATCTACAAACATTTTTACTTCTGTGCAAATATTTGTGAGTAGCCATCCTTCAAATATCAAATTGTTTCTCTTGGGCTGGAATTCAAAAACTCAAAGAAATGTGTGGTTTATCGGCCAGAGGCAGTGGCTCACATCTGTAATCCCAGCACTTTGGGAGGCAAAGGCAAGCGGATCACAAGGTCAGGAGTTCGAGATCAGCCTGGTCAATATGGTGAAACCCTGTCTCTACTAAAATTACAAAAATTAGCCTACTGTGGTGCTGCACACCTGTAGTCCTGTAGGGAGACCCCCTGAAACCATTGCTATGGAATAGAAGATGAAATGCTCCTGATTATTGTAAATACAAAATTGCATGCAGGATTGTATAAAGACAATGCCAGATTGGGCTGCCACAATGAGCCAACAGTGCGTGATGTGCTTCCCTATGCAGAGAACCTATTAATAGATGTGTAGTCAGGGAGATTTCACATCACCAATGTTCCTATCCCAGAAAAGCAGATGTTCACAGCTCTGGGATTGGAATGCAACCCTTGTGGAGAGCCTATAAATGGACACATGAGGGGCGCCTGTTCATATGGATAAGATAGGGTTACAAACACCCTTATCTTGCCACGGCTCTTCTAGGTCTCTTTAGAGTTAAGGCATACTCCCTTCTGAGAATTTTTTGGTTTAGCCGGTTGTCCAGCTTCACTTCCTGTTTCTATTGATTGTTTGCAAGCAGCTTTTCCTGCAACTGTCACTGCTGATTAATATCTTGCTAATCATAGGTTATGGATAGACTGTGTTACTGTTTTAAGGCTCTGTTAGAAATTGCTGATGCACACACTATGTTGTAAATTCTTATCTCTGCATACTGTACTTCTGCATACCGATGTTATGTTAAAGAATTACGGCTCACATTGTCTTCTCCGCACTGCTGTTACAGAGGTCTCCAGCACCTTCCCTCTCCTGTGCAAAATGGCAACTCTTAAGGAAAAACTCATTGCACCAGTTGCGGAAGAAGAGGCAACAGTCCCAAACAATAAGATCACTGTAGTGGGTGTTGGACAAGTTGGTATGGCGTGTGCTATCAGCATTCTGGGAAAGTCTCTGGCTGATGAACTTGCTCTTGTGGATGTTTTGGAAGATAAGCTTAAAGGAGAAATGATGGATCTGCAGCATGGGAGCTTATTTCTTCAGACGCCTAAAATTGTGGCAGATAAAGATTATTCTGTGACTGCCAATTCTAAGATTGTAGTGGTAACTGCAGGAGTCCGTCAGCAAGAAGGGAAGAGTCGGATCAATCTGGTGCAGAGAAATGTTAATGTCTTCAAATTCATTATTCCTCAGATTGTCAAGTACAGTCCTGATTGCATCATAATTGTGGTTTCCAACCCAGTGGACATTCTTACATATGTTACCTGGAAAATAAGTGGATTACCCAAACACCGCATGATTGGAAGTGGATGTAATCTGGATTCTGCTAGATTTCGCTACCTTATGGCTGAAAAACTTGGCATTCATCCCAGCAGCTGCCATGGATGGATTTTGGGGGAACATGGCGACTCAAGTGTGGCTGTGTGGAGTGGTGTGAATGTGACAGGAGTTTCTCTCCAGGAGTTGAATCCAGAAATGGGAACTGACAATGATAGTGAAAATTGGAAGGAAGTGCATAAGATGGTGGTTGAAAGTGCCTATGAAGTCATCAAGCTAAAAGGATATACCAACTGGGCTATTGGATTAAGTGTGGCTGATCTTATTGAATCCATGTTGAAAAATCTATTCAGGATTCATCCCGTGTCAACAATGGTAAAGGGGATGTATGGCATCGAGAATGAAGTCTTCCTGAGCCTTCCTGTATCCTCAATGCCCGAGGATTAACCAGCGTTATCAACCAGAAGCTAAAGGATGATGAAGTTGCTCAGCTCAAGAAAAGCACAGATACCCTGTGGGACATCCAGAAGGACCTAAAAGACCTGTGACTACTGGGCTCTAGGCTATAGAAATTTAAAAACTACAATGTTATTAACTCTGAGCCTTTAGTTTCATCTATGTACATGGATCACAGTTTGCTTTGATCTTCTTCAGAATCAAAGCCTATGCTTGGTTTAATGCTTGCAATATGAGCTCTTGAACAAATAAAATTAACTATTGTAGTGTGAAAAAAAAAAGAATTACTTTATCCCCATGTGACCATCTCATCTCAGAATCAAACCACCCTAAATCCCTCACTAACCTACCCCTGCCCTCACTGAACTTAATAATAAATGCCGGTATATCCAGTGCATTGGGGGCACCACAGGACCAAAATGCAATCACCACCCCTGGACTCAGCTTTCACTACCTTGTGTGTGTCTTTTATTTCTTGACCTGCCTATCCACCTGGGAACAAAGAAAGAGCCCTGTTGCATTGCGGGCTGCTGGCCAGATCCTGCAATATAATCCCAGCTACTTGGGATGCTGAGGCGGGAGAATTGCTTGAACCAGGGAGGCAGAGGTTACAGTGAGCTAAGATCGTGCCACTGCACTCCAGCCTGGGCGACAGAGTGAGACTCTATCCAAAAAAAAAAAAAAAAAAAGAAGAAGATGGGGTGGTGTCAAGATGGTCGAATAGGAACAACACCAGCCTCCAGCCCACAGAACGAGCAGCACAGAAGATAGGTGATTTCTGCATTTTCAACTGAGCTACCAGGTTCAACTCACTGGGGTGTCTCGGACAGTGGGTGCAAGACAGTGGGTGCAGCCCAACGAGTGAGAGCCGAAGCAGAGTGAGGCACCGCCTCACCCAGGAAGTGCAAGGGGGATGGGAACTCCCTTTCCTAGCAAAGGGAAACCGTAACACATAACACCTGGAAAATCGGCTGACTCCCACCCAATACTGCGCTTTATCAATGGTCTCAACAAATGGTATACCAGGAGATTATATCCCGTGCCTGGCCTGGAGGGTCCCACGCCCAGGGAGCCTGGCTCATTGCAAGCACAGCAGTCTAAGATCTAACTGCAAGGCGGCAGCAAGGCTGGGGGAGGGGCGCCGCCATTGCTGAGGCTTAAGGAGGTAAACAAAGTGGCCAGAAAGCTTGAACTGGGTGGAGCCCACCACAGCTCAAGGAGGCCTGCCTGCTTCCGTGGACTCCACCTCTGGGGACAGGACATAGCCAAACAAAAGGCAACAGAAACCTCTGTAGACGTAAATGTCCCTGTCTGACAGATTTGGAGAGAGTAGTGGTTCTCCCAGCATGGAATTTTTTTCTAAGAATGGACAGACTGCCTGCTCAAGTGGGTCCCTGACCCCTGAGTAGCCTAACTTGGAGACATCCCCCACTAGGGGCAGACTGACAACACACACCTCACACAGACAGGTACACCTCTGAGATAAAGCTTCCAGAGGAATGATCAGACAGCAACATTGGCTGTTCAGCAATATTCACTATTCTGCAGCCTCCACTGCTGATACCCAGGCAAAGAGGGTCTGGAGTGGACCTCAAGCAAACTCCAACAGACCTGCAGCTGAGGGTCCTGACTGTTAGAAGGAAAATTAACAAACAGAAAGGACATCCACACCAAAATCCCATCTGTATGTCACCATCATCAAAGACCAAAGGTAGATAAAAGCACAAAGATGGGAAAAAAGCAGTGCAGAAAAGCTGAAAATTCTAAAAATCAGAGCACCTCTCAACCTCCAAAGGAACGCAGCTCCTCACCAGCAATAGAACAAAGCTGGATGGAGAATGACTTTGACAAGTTGAGAGAAGAAGGCTTCAGACAATCAAATTTCTCCTAGCTAATGAAGGAAGTGTGAACCCAGTGCAAAGAAACTAAAAACTTGAAAAAAGATTTGACAAATGGCTAACCAGAATAACCAAAGTAGACAAGCCCTTAAACGACCTGATAGAGAGGAAAATCATGACACGAGAACTACATGACAAATGCACAAGTTTCAGTCACTGACTCTATCAACTGAAAGAAAGGGTATCAGTAATTGAAGATCAAATAAATGAAATGAAGCAAGAGAAGTTTAGAGAAAAAAGAGTACAAAGAAATCAATAAAGCCTCCAAGAAATATGGGACTATGTGAAAAGACAAAATCTATGTCTGATTGGTGTATGTGAAAGTGACGGGGAGAATGGAACAAAGATGGAAAACACTCTGCAGGATATTATCCATGAGAACATCCCCAACCTAGCAAGGCAGGCCAACATTCAAATTCAGGAAATACAGAGAATGTCACAAAGATACTCCTCGAGAAGCGCAACTCCAACTCACATAATTGTCAGATTCACCAGAGTTGAAATACAGGAAAAAATGTCAAGGGCAGACAGAGAGAAAGGATGGATTACCCACAAAGGGAAGCCCATCAGACTAACAGCAGATCTCTCAGCAGAAACACTACAAGTCAGAAGAGAGTATGGGCCGATATTCAACATTCTGAAAGAAAAGAGTTTTCACCCAGAATTTCATATCCAGCCAAACTAAGTTTCATAAGTGAAGGAGAAATAAAACCCTTTACAGACAAGCAAATGCTGAGAGATTTTGTTACCACCAGGCCTGCCCTACAAGAGCTCCTGAAGGAAGCACTAAACATGGAAAGGAACAACCAGTACCAGCCACTGCAAAACATGCCAAAATGTAAACATCATTGATGCTAGGAAGAAACTGTGTCAACTAACGAGCAAAATAACTAGCTAATATAATGACAGGATCAAGATCACAAATAACAATATGAACCTTAATGTAAGTTGACTAAATGGTCCAATTAAAAGACACAGACTGGGAAATTGGATAAAGAGTCAAGACCCATCACCGTGCTATATTCAGGAGACCCATCTCACGTGCAGAGACACACATAGGCTCAAAATAAAGGGATGGAGGAAGATGTACCAAGCAAAGGGAAAACAAAAAAAGGCAGAGGTTGCAATCCTATTCCCTGATAAAACAGACTTTAAACCACCAAAGATCAAAAGAGACAAAGAAGACCATTACATAATGGTAAAGGGATCAAATAAATAAGAAGAGCTAACTATCCTAAATATATATACACCCAATACAGGAGAAACAAGATTCATAAAGCAAGCTCTTAGAGACTTACAAAGAGACTTAGACTTCCACACAATGATAATGGGAGACTTTAACACCCCACTGTCAACATTAGACAGATCAACTAGACAGAAAGTTAACAAGGATATCCAGGAATTGGACACAGCTCTGCACCAAGCAGACCTAATAGACATCTGCAGAACTCTCCACCCTAAATCAACAGAATACACAGTCTTCACAGCACCACATCGCTCTTATTCCAAAACTGACCACAGAGTTGGAAGTAAAGCACTCCTCAGTAAATACAAAAGAACAGAAGTTATAAAAAACTGTCTCTCAGACAACAGTGCAATCAAACTAGAATTCAGGATAAGAAACTCAATGAAAACACACAACTACATGGAAACTGAACAACCTGCTCCTGAATGACTACTGGGTACATAACGTAATGAAGGCAGAAATAAAGATGTTCCTAGAAACCAATGAGAACACAGTCACAACATACCAGAATCTCTGGAACACATTTAAAGCAGTGTGTAGAGAGAAATTTATAGCACTAAATGCCCACAAGAGAAAGCAGGAAAGATCTAAAATTGACACCCTAACATCACATCACAATTAAAAGAACTAGAGAAACAAGAGCAAACACATTCAAAAGCTAGCAGAAGGCAATAAATAACTAAGATTGGAGCAGACCTGAAGGAGATAGAGACATAAAAACTCTCCAAAAAAATCTATGAATCCAGGAGCTGGTTTTTTGAAAAGATCAACAAAATTGCTAGATCGCTAACAAGACTAATAAAGAAGAAAAGAGAGAAGAATCAAATAGAAGCAATCAAAATTGATAAAGGGGATATCACAATCGACCCCACAGAAATACAAACTACCATCAGAGAATACTATAAACACCTCTACACAAATAAACTAGAAAATGGACACTTAAACTCTCACAAGACTAAACGAGGAAGAAGTTGAATCCCTGAATAGACCAATAGTAGGCTCTGAAATTGAGGCAATAATTCATAGCTTACTAACCAAAAAAAACTCCAAGACAAGACAGAATCACAGCCGAATTCTACCAGAGGCACAAGGAGGAGCTGGTACCATTCCTTCTGAAATTATTCCAATCAATAGAAAAAGAGGGAATCCTCCCTAACTCATTTTATGAGGCCAACATCATCCTGATACCAAAGCCTGGCAGACACATAACAAAAACAGAGAATTTTAGACTAATACCACTGATGAACATCGATGGAAAAATCCTCAACAAGATGCTGGCAAACAAAATCCAGCAGCACATAAAAAAGCTTATTCACCATGACCAAGTGGGCTTCATCCCTGGGATGCAAGGCTGGTTCAACATATGCAAATTAATAAATGTAATCCAGCATATAAACAGAATCAAAGACAAAAACCACATGATTATCTCAATAGATGCAGAAAAAGCCTTTGACAAAATTCAACAGCCCTTCATGCTAAAAACTCTCAATAAATTCGGGATTGATGGAATGTATCTCAAAATAATAAGAGCTATTTATGACAAACCCACAGATAACATCATACTGAATGAGCAAAAACTGGAAGCATTCCTGTTGAAAACTGAAACACGATACGGATGCCCTCTCTCACCACTCCTATTCAACATAGTGTTGGAAGATCTGGCCAGGGAAATCAGTCAAGAGAAAGAAGTAAATGGTATTCAATTAGGAGAAGAGGAAGTCAAATTGTCCCTGTTTGCAGATGACATGATTGTATATTTAGAAAACCCAATCGACTCAGCACAAAATCTACTTAAGCTGATAAGCAACTTCAGCAGAGTACAAAATCAATATGCCAAAATCACAAGCATTCTTGTACACCAATAACAGACAAACGGAGAGCCAAATCATGAAAGAACTCCCACTCAGAATTGCTTCAAAGAGAATAAAATACCTAGGAATCAAACTTACAAGGGATGTGAAGGACCTCTTCAAGGAGAACTACAAACCACT
>NW_012118622.1:689916-693926 GCF_000951035.1 Colobus angolensis palliatus
AGAATTGCTTCAAAGAGAATAAAATACCTAGGAATCAAACTTACAAGGGATGTGAAGGACCTCTTCAAGGAGAACTACAAACCACTGCTCAATGAAATAAAAAAGGACACAAACAAATGGAAGAACATTTCATGCTCACCAATAGGAAGAATCAATAATATCAAAATGGCCATACTGCCCAAGGTAATTTATAGATTCAATGCCATATCTATTAAGCTACTAATGACTTTCTTCACAGAATTGGAAAAAAATACATTAAAGTTCATAGGGAACCAAAAAAGAGCCCATGATGCCAAGACTATCTTTAGCCAAAAGAAGAAAGCTGGAGGCATCACTCTACCTGACTTCAAACTATACTACAAGGCTACAGTAACCAAAACAGCATGGTACTGGTACCAAAACAGAGATATAGATCAATGGAACAGAACAAAGCCCTCAGAAATAATACCACACATCTATAACCATCTGATCTTTACAAACCTGACAAAAACAAATGGGGAAAGGATTCCCTATTTAATAAATGCTGCTGGGAAAACTGGCTAGCCATAAGTAGAAAGCTGAAACTGGATCCCTTCCTTACAGCTTATACAAAAATTAATGCAAGATAGATTAAAGACTTAAATGTTAGACATAAAACCATAAAATCCCTAGAAGAAAACCTAGGCAATACCATTCAGGACACAGGCATGGGCAAGGATTTCATGTCTAAAACACCAAAAGCAAAGGGAACAAAGGCCAAAATTGACAAATGGGATCTAATTAAACTAAAGAGCTTATGCACAGCTAAAGAAACTACCATCAGAGTGAACAGGCAACCTATAGAATGGGAGAAAATTTTTGCAAACCACTAATCTGACAAAGGGCTAATATCCAGAACCTACAAAGAACTCAGATTCACAAGAAAAAAACAACCCATCGAAAAATGGGCAAGGATATGAACAGATACTTCTCAAAAGAAGACATTTATATAGCCAACAGACACATGAAACAATGTTCATCATCACTAGCCATCAGAGAAATGCAAATCAAAACCATAATGAGATACCATCTCAGGCCAGTTAGAATGGCGATCATAAAAAAGTCAGGAAACAACTGGTGCTGGAGAGGATGTGGAGAAATAGGAACACGTTTACACTGTTGGTGGGACTGTAAACTAGTTCAACCATTGTGGAAGTCAGCATGGCGATTCCTCAAGGATCTAGAACTAGAAATAACATTTGACCCAGCCATTCCGTTACTGGGGATATACCCAAAGGATTATAAATCATGCTGCTATAAAGACACATGTACACGTATGTTTATTGTGGCACTATTCACAATAGCAAAGACTTGGAATCACCCCAAATGTCCATCAATGACAGACGGGATTAAGAAAATGTGGCAAAAAATATACACCATGGAATACTATGAAGTCATAAAAAAGGATGAGTTCATGTCCTTTGGAGGGACATGGATGCAGCTGGAAACCATCATTCTCAGCAAACTATCACAAGAACAGAAGACCAAAAACAGCACGTTCTCCACTCATAGGTGGGAATTGAATAATGAGAACACTTGGACACAGGAAGGGGAACATCACACATCAGGGTCGGTTGTGGGGTGGTGGAAGGGGGCAGGGATAGCATGAGGACACACACTTAATGTAAATGATGAGTTAATGGGTGCAGCACACCAATATGGCACATGTATACGAATGTAACAAACCTGCACATTGTGCACATGCACCCTAGAACATAAAGTATAAAAAAATTTTTTTAAAGACAAAGAGAATTTAAAAAAAAAGGAAAGGAAAGAATTGATGGAAGCCCAAAATTACAGTTATTGAGACTAAGGTTAATGCTTTAAGTTTTGTTCATATTCTCATCTAAGTGAGAGTACAGACACTCCAAAAAAGAGCCATACATGATAAATGTTATATACTATCACTGAAATTTTAAAGAAGCAGATAGCTCTCAAAAGAGATCATATTTTTCTGTAAAAAGACGATTCCACTCTACATTAGTGAGCATAATAACTAAGCAACAGGCACATCCGAAGTGCTTTTCATGCAGCTACAGTCGTGACAAAAATCCTAAGCGTCACCATCCCCATTTGTACACATTAAGAAAAAAAGAACTGTGGCAGAGAAGTATGTGTCCACTGTCACCTAACTCCATAATTTAACCTCATCCTCCACTTCATCTGGTAAGAGGACATGCTAAGATTTACAAGGTCTCCTGAATGACATCCACTTTCAAATACGATTTTTTTCCCATTTCCTTTCAGGATTTGACAGCCAGCATTTTGTTTTCTGTCTCATCCTTCACTTATGCACCTGTTCCCTAACACTACACTCACAACTGCACAGCCCTGCATAAAAGCTAGCTTTTAGAAATCTCAATCTTTTCGGAAAAAAGAAAGGCCAGGTTCCAAGTCCCACAAAATGACTTTTTTTTTTATTCTGTCGTCAACTATTTGCACAGCCATTCTCTGGACATAAACAAGTGCACTAGAAACAGAAAGTGTAACAAGAAGAAAGCAGGAGGAGGGTGAGTTTCTAGAAAGACACACAGGGAAAAGATTCCAAATCCAGAAAAATTCATAAAATACACCCAGGGAGTGTGACTTTGAGCAATGACAGCACCACCTGCCACTTTCCACGGCTGTTAGCCTCTTAATTCCTTCTCAACCTGCCCTTCCTGGTCTTGCTTTCTAAGACCAACACAAACAACCTGGGAGCTGGAGTCAGATCAGAGCACACAGCACTGAGTGGTAGGGTTGGGAAAGGCACAAAAGAAACAACAGTGTTTGACTCATGAAGACATGACTCACCGAGGTACACATCACCTAGGCAGGCAATAGATTACTGAAGGGCTTTGCAGAACTCATAGTGGTTATCCAGAATGAAAGACTGAGGCAAGAGGCTTGACCAACTGAGTTTTATTGAGCCAGAGCTTGACGGTGTGACCTGGGAAAATATGAGTTGAACAAGCCCTCTGTGGCTTATGTTCTCTCTGAAGAGGTTTCTGGAGACTTAGTATTTATACATTTAATTAAATGAGAGAAGGCAGTTAGGAAGAGATGGAGTGAGCAGAAAAACAATAGATCTAATCTTTCTTCTGTACCTCAGAAAATAAATATTATCAGAATGAGAGTAAAAATACTTCAGTTTTAGGAGCTAGATTTTGATTGCTCACCTAAAGTTATAATTGACATGTCTTTCTTTTACAAACAAATACACATCTTGAAAGGTTTTGAAGCCGAAAAAAAAACTTGTTCAGACAATCATCCGGAGATGCCTGAGATCTTTGGCTTTCCTGTTTAACCTGTTCTTTCTCTCTTCTTTCTTTCTTTTTTTTCTTTTCTAAGAGACATAATCTTGCTCTGTCACAAAGACTAGAGTGTACTCACTTAAGCCTTGAACTCCTGGGCTGAAGTGGTCCTCCCACCATAGCCTTCCCAGTGTCTGAGACTACAGGCATGCACTGCTGCACCTGGCTAATTTGATTTATTTTGTTTAGTAAGGACATGGTCTCCCTTTTTTGTTTAGGCTGCCCTTAAACTCCTGGTTTCAAGTGATCCTCCTGCCTTGGACTCTCAAAGGGCTGGGATTGAAGGCCTGTACCAGCACACCTGGCCCCACAATTCTTCAAAAGCTCTCAGAGAAAGCATTGTAGAAGACCCCTGTGGCTGTATGTTTCATCTGATCCTACATGACTAGGAAGGCTCATTCTTAAGAAGTCACGTCCCAAGGAAAAGGCAGGAAGACAAATCAGAAAAGGGCAAAGGGAAGTCACTGCAACATAGGGACAGTATAATCCTGGAACCTTATTAAGTCACACAAATGCTACTTCAATTAGAGCAATTTGTTCGGCAAACATCGCTCTAACCCTTTCAGTTGTATGTCGGTTCAACTGTAATGTCTGCAGCAGTCTATAGACTAGGTTTTCTAGAGTTTCTGAAGCATCTTCCAATTGAAATGGCAATCTGACACAATTCTCTGAATTGCAGTCTGAATCCAGTATTCATGT
>NW_012118622.1:693976-694300 GCF_000951035.1 Colobus angolensis palliatus
TAGACTAGGTTTTCTAGAGTTTCTGAAGCATCTTCCAATTGAAATGGCAATCTGACACAATTCTCTGAATTGCAGTCTGAATCCAGTATTCATGTATATGTTTCATGTAGTCTACTCATCAGCAGGCATAAAGGTTGTTTATATATAAGTTGCTATGATTTCTCCAGAAGTTTACATAAGTTGTCCAGTTTCAGCTTGCAATGTTTAATCTGCCCATCAGACAAAAGGCTAATATCCAGAATCTACAAGAAACTTAAATTTACAAGAAAAAAAAAAAAAAAAAAACAACCCGATCAAAAAGTGGGCAAAGCACATGAACAGACA
>NW_012118622.1:694350-695433 GCF_000951035.1 Colobus angolensis palliatus
AAAAAAAAAAAAAAAAAAAACCCGATCAAAAAGTGGGCAAAGCACATGAACAGACACTTCTCAAGATAAGACATTTATGTGACCAACAAACATATGAAAAAAAGTTCATTATTACTGCTCATTAGGGACATGCAAATCAAAACCACAATGTGATACCATCTCACACCAGTTAGAACGTTGCTCAGGAAACAACAGATGCTGGAGAGAATGTGGGGAAATAGGAATGCTTTTACACTGTTGGTGGGAGTGTAAATTAGTTCAACCATTGTGGAAGACAGTGTGGCGATTCCTCAAGGATCTAGAATAAGAAATACCATTTGACCCAGTAATCCCATTACGGGGTATATACCCAAAGGATTAGAGATCATTCTACTATAAAGACACATGCACAGATATGTTTATTGTGGCACTATTCACAATAGCAAAGACTTGGAACGAACCCAAATGCCTATCAATGACAGATTAGATAAAGAAAATGTGGTACATCTACACCATGGAATTTGATACAGCCATAATAAATGATGAGCTCATGTCCTTTTCAGGGACATGGATGAAGCTGGAAATCACCATTTTCAGCAAACTAACACAGGAACAGAAAACCAAACACTGCATGTTCTCACTCATAATTGGGAGTTGGACAACGAGAACACATGGACAGAGGGAAGGGAACATAGTACACTGGGGCCTGTTAGGGGGTGGGGGGCTAGGGGAGGGACAGCATTAGGAGAAATACCTAATGTAGATGATGGTTTAATGGGTGCAACAAAACACCATGGCACGTGTATACCTATGTAACAAACCTGCAGGTTCTGCACATGTATCCCAGAACTTAAAAGTGTAATTTTAAAAAATTATACAAAATAGAAAAGCACAGCTTAAATTTATAATATGCCAAAATGGAAGAAAAATGGAAGAAAATTCTGAAACCATAAGTTTTGAAAATTTTGGAATTGGGGGCGGAGCAAGATGGCCGAATAGGAACAGCTGCAGTCTCCAACTCCCAGCGCGAAGGACACAGAAGACCGGTGCTTTCTGCATTTTGAACTGAGGTACTGGGGTCATCTCACTAGTGAGTGCCGGACA
>NW_012118623.1:0-346 GCF_000951035.1 Colobus angolensis palliatus
AACTCCTGACCTCGTGATCTGCCCGCCTTGGCCTCCCAAAGTGCTGGGATTACAGGCGTGAGCCTCTCAGCTCGGACAACATCTAGTTTTTAAAATTATTTTAAAAAGAAAAATAATAGAAGAGAAGGCCGAGCTCAAGCTAGAGGTTTTGTTTGTTTGTTTGTTTTGGAGACAGAGTCTCGCTCTGTCTGCGAGGCTGGAGTGGAGTGGCACAGCCTCGGCTCCTTGCAACTTTAACCTCTGGATTCAAGCGAATTCTCCTGCCTCAGCCTCCCAAGTAGCTGGGACTACAGGCACCCAACCGTACGTCGGACTAACTTTTGTAAAAATTGTAGAGACGGGGTTT
>NW_012118623.1:6187-7381 GCF_000951035.1 Colobus angolensis palliatus
AAAAAAAAAAAAAAAAAGAGACAGAGAGAATCTGAGAAACAGACATATTTACAGATCAGGAATATTGAAATGATTATGTAAATGGAGAAATGCAGTCAAAACTGGATTTCCTCTAGTGGAGATTGTGGGAAGTCAACCAGCTTCCACTAGACAGAACGTAACTTGCATCAATTACCTACAGTTTTCAAAGAGGTGTAAAGTACCTCAAAGATAATGAACAGTGTTGGAATCAAGTAACATGGTTTTCTAAATGTGCTTCGTTTTCCATTGAAACGCAAATTTCTTTTGCTTGCCTCATCCTCTTCAGGAAGTAGAGTTCCGGGTAATTTTTTTTTCTTTCAATTCTGTACATATTCTCTGAGTTTTCTAGCTATCACAAATTCAAAGTGATTTGGAAAAGCCAGAATTCTTTTTTTCCTTGTTGGGGCTAGGATGGTATCCTGTCCCAGGCTAATCTATTATTTCATCCATGGGCTCTATTTACTAATATTTTCGTTAAATGTGTCATTGTAATCATAAGCTAGCATGATGCACCCTCTTGTTCCACTTGTCGTGGTTGCACATGGACATTGATTTTAAGCCTTGAGCTCTCGGGTAAGGCAAGCCTGGCCCAGGCATGGTCTACAAGACGCTACTTGAAGCAGAGACTTTCTAGACGTTCCCTTAAAGATAGTCAAGACATCCCCATGAAGACGTTCCCTTAAACTAAGGAGAAATTTGAGTCTGGGGTACCGCGTTGCCACTTCTCTTAGCATAGAGCATTTCAACCGCTAGACCAGATAGAGACATTTAAGACGGTTCCTAAATTTGGGGAGCGCGTAGGCTTATGGGAAATAGAGTCATGGCATTTATCCTGGGACCTGCGTTGGGCCCCCGGAGGCGGACTTCCGATGCATTCCTGCGCTTGTGCACCCCGCTCTGTGTGCGTGTTCGCGCATGCGCGTCGCCGCCGCACTGCCCTCGCTTCCTGTGCGTCCCCAGGTCACCGCTGGCCCTAGTTCCCAGGCTTTGGCCTCCGGTGGGCGAGAATCGCCGAGTCTGCGAGGCCGGGCACCAAAGAGCCGGGCCGGCACCCAAGCGGGCGCCGGGCTGTGCAGGCCCCCCGGAGGCGGACTTCCGATGCATTCCTGCGCTTGTGCACCCCGCTCTGTGTGCACGTTCGCGCATGTGCGTCGCCGCCACACTGCCCTCGCT
>NW_012118624.1:0-1268 GCF_000951035.1 Colobus angolensis palliatus
CTCATCTCTGTAAAACAAAACACATTAGCCAGGCGTGGGAATGCACTTGTGCTCCCAGCTACTCAGTAGGCTGAGATGAGAAGACTGCTTGAACCTGGGAGGTGGAAGATGCAGTGAACCACTGCCACTCCAGCCTGGGGGACAGGCGAGACCCTGTCTCAACTAAAATAAAGCAAAAAAGGCAGGTTATGTACCCATGTTCATAGCATCGTTCACAATAGCCCAGAGGTAGGAGCAACCTAGCGCCCATCATTGAATGAACAAATCAACATGCGGTCCATCCATGCAATGGGATATGATTCAGTCTCAATCCCAACACTTTGGGAGGCTGAGGCGGGCGGATCACCTGAGGTCGGGAGTTGGAGACCAACCTGACCAACATGGAGAAACCCTGTCTCTACTAAAAATAGAAAATTAGCCGGGCATGGTGGCACATCCCTGTAATCTCAGCTACTCAGGAGGCTGAGGCAGGAGAATCGCTTGAACCCGGGAGGTGGAGATTGCAGTGAGCCAAGATTGCGCCACTGTGCTCTAGCCTAGGCAACAAGAGGAAACTGTCTCAAAAAACAAAAACAAAAAACACAACGTAGATGAATCTTGAGGACGTTATGCTAAGTGAAAAGTGAAAATAAGCCAGTCACAGAAGGACAATTACTGTATGATTCCACATCTGTGAGGTATTCAGAATAGTCAGAATAATAGAGACAGGCAGTAGAATGGCTGTAGCCCGGAACTGGGAGGAGTGGGGAAAATAGGGAGTAGTTTAGTGGGTACACATTTTTTTTTTAATGATTTTTGTATTTTTTGTAGAGATGGGGATTCACGACATTGCCCAGGCTGGTCTGGAACTCTTGAGCTCAAGTGATCCACCCACCTTGGCCTCCCAAAGTGCTGGGATTACAGGTGTTAGCCATTGTCTCTGACCTAGGGTACACTATTTTAATTTTGCAAGATGAAAAAATTCTGGAGATTGGTTGCACAACAACCAATTGTGACTACTTCATGCCCCTGAACTGGGGTTAAGATGGTAAATTTTAGGCCGGGTGTGGTGGCTCACACCTGTAATCCCAGCACTTTGGGAGGCCGAGGCGGGCGGATCACCTGAGCTCAGGAGTTTGAGACCAGCCTGGCCAACATGGTGAAACCCCGTCTCTACTAAAAATACAAAAGTCAGCCGGGCATAGTGGTGTGCACCTGTAGTCCCAGCTACTTGGGAGGCTGAGGCAGGAAAATCGCTTGAACCCGGGAGGTGGAGGTTTCAGTGAGCT
>NW_012118624.1:6368-7943 GCF_000951035.1 Colobus angolensis palliatus
TTTTAGTAGAGATGGGGTTTCACTATGTTGGCCAGGCTGGTCTTGAAGTCCTGAGCTCGTGATCCACCTGCCTCAGCCTCTTAAAGTTGCTGGGATGACAGGTGTGAGCCACTGCACCCGGCCATGGTTTTATATTAAAAATAAGAAAAGTAAGGTGAATTTCTGGTTGAAATGGGGAAAGGCCTGTGATCTCGATTTTCCCACTGCTTAGCGCTGACTCAGAGACCCTGAGTGGGACACACGGCTGCACGGAGCACAGTCGGGAAACAACTGGGCTAGTCTAGGCCTCCCACGTCTCAGAGGGGAGCAGCGGGGAAAGCGCTGGGCACGTCACAGGCCGAACCCTGGCCAGCCCAGTGTATAACCCTCGGTATTCCAGGTCATGGGATGTGAGTCCTACCTCGTGCCTCTTATCCTCCTAGGTGTGGACGTGGAGGCAGCCAAGCGGGCGGAGGAGGAATTGCTACTTCATGACACAAGGTGCTGGCTGAATGGGGGCGCCATGCCAGAGGCCCGGCACCCCCGCACAGGCGCCTCTGCCCTGCACGTGGCTGCTGCCAAGGGCTACATTGAGGTGATGAGGTGAGTTGGGCCGGTGTGTTCCATCTTGCTGTCTTGTACCTTCCTGTGAATCCTGTCCTTTCCCTTTCTTTTTAAATGTATGTACCGAAGACTGTGCATTTCCCTCTAAATAACAGCCTTAGCTGTACCCACAAGTTTTGATGTGCGGTCTTTTTTTAATTGTCATTCCGTGTAAAATATTTCCCAAGTTTTAATCTTTTATTATTTATTTATTTTGAGACAGGGTCTTGCTATATCGCCCAGGCTGGAGTGCAGTGGCGCAGTCGTGGCTCACTGCAGCCTCCAACTCCCCAGACTCAGGTGATCCTCCTACCTCAGCCTCCTGAATAGTGGGGACTACAGGCGCGCACCACCACGCCCCGCTAGTTTTTGTAGAGACAGGGTTTCACCATGTTGTCCAGGCTTGTCTCAAACTCCTGGGCTCAAGTGATCCACCTACCTCAGCCTCCCAAAGTGCTGGATTTACAGGTGTGAGCCACTGTGCTTGGCCTAATTTCAAAATACATAGGACTTCTCTATTCATCATTTTGTTACTATTTTCCTGGCTTAATTGCACTGTGGTCAGAGAATGGGTTCTATATGATTCTGGCTTTTGAAATGTATTGTTTTGCCTTATGTACCCCAGTATATGTAAGTTGGAAAAGAATGGAGTCGTCCAGTGCAGTGTTCTCTGTAGGTTCTAGGTCAACCTTGTGATCCTGCTGTTTTATTTGTAGTGCTTCTTTGTCTGTAGTGGTATTTCCCCGCTGCTTGTTCTGTCAGTTACTGTGAGAGGCGCATTGACATTCTTGCCATGATTATGGACTTTGTTTCTTCTGATAGTTCTGTCAGTTACAATTTGTATATATTTTAAGACTAGATTATTTGGTACATATATAGTTTGTTTGTTTATTTCTTTATTTATTTATTTTTTGAGACGGAGTCTCGCTCTGCCGCCCGGGCTGGAGTGCAGTGGCCGGATCTCAGCTCACTGCAAGCTCCGCCTCCCGGGTT
>NW_012118625.1:0-1669 GCF_000951035.1 Colobus angolensis palliatus
CCCAGCTACTTGGGAGGCTGAGGCAGGAGAATCACTTGAACCTGGGAGGCGGAGGTTGCAGTGAGCTGAGATCATGCCATTGCATTCCAGTCTGGGCAAGAAGAGCAAAACTCCGTCTCAAAAAAAAAGTTAAAAAAAAGAAAGAAAATAACTTTATATATTTTTTAATTATTTATTTTTTTAGAGGTAGGGCCTTGCTCTGTCCCCCAGGGTGGTGTACACTAGTGCAGTCATGGCTCAAGGCAGACATGTGGTGAACTCCTGGGCTCAAGTGATCCTTCCACCTCAGACTCTAATTCTTTTTATGTTTTGTAGAGACAGGGTCTCAATATGTTGCCCAGGCTGGTCTCAAACTCCTGGCCTCAAGTGATCATCCCACCTTGGCCTCTCAAAGTGCTGGGATCTTATACAAGATGAGTATATCCTTGGGGAGATCCAAATCCCAGTGACGGGACCATGAGCAAGTCAACCTCCAGTAGACTCAATGAGGGGAAATGCTAACATTACAGTTTTTTTTTTTTTTTTTTTGACAGCAGCATCTGTTTATTGACTACAGTTTTATGCAATATTGGATATGGAAAGCATGTAGTAGCTGGGCGTGGTGTCTCATGCCTGTAATCCCAACAATTTGGGAAGCCAAGGGAGGAGGATTGCTTGAGCCCAGGAGTTTGAGACCAGTCTGGGCAACATAGTGAGACCCATCTCTAAAAAACAAAACCAACCAAACAAACAAAAACACTAGCCAGGCATGTTGGTACATGCCTCTGGTCCCAGCTACTCAGGAGGCTGAGATGGGAGAATCACTTGAGTCTGGGAGGTGGAGGCTGCAGTGAGCCATGATCACACCACTGCACTTCAGACTGGGGAATAGAGCAAGACCCTGTCACTTACACACACACACAAAAGAAAAGCATGTGTATGGCACTTGACTCGCAGTCTGTGCAACTGCAGCTATGGAGAACCATGGCTGTCACTAATTAAGAAAACGATGTACACGTAAACCATGTAATAAGCAGTTAAAATTCATTTAATATAAAAATTGGAAGGCTGGGCATGGTGGCTCACACCTGTAATCTTAGCACTTTAGAAAGCCAAGGCAGGCAGAAGACCTGAGGCCAGCCTGGCCAACACAGTGAAGCCCCATTTCTGCTAAAAATACAAAAAATTAGTGAGCATGGTGGTGCATGCCTGTAGTTCCAGCTACTTGGGAGGTAGAGGCATGAGAATTGCTTGAACTCGGGAGGCAGAGGTTGTAGTATGCCGAGATGTCATTACTGTATTCCAGCCTGGGTGACAGAGTAAGACTCTGTCTCCAGAAAAAAAAAAAATTGGAGATATTAACATTAAATATTACAGTATTTGGGGACACTGGAAACTCTCCCAGATAAATAGAGTACTAAGGCTGGGCTAGGTGGCTCACTCCTGTAAGCCCAGCACTTTGGGAGGCCGAGGCAGGTGGATCACTTGAGCCCAGGAGTTCAAGACCGGCCTGGGCAACATGGTGAAACTCCATCTCTTCTTATAAATTTCTTTTTAAAGTATATATAGGCCAGGCGCTGTGGCTCATGCCTGTGATCCCAGCACTTTGGGAGGCCGAGACGGGCGGATCACGAGGTCAGGAGATCGAGACCATCCTGGCTAACATGGTGAAACCCTGTCTCTACTAAAA
>NW_012118625.1:3369-3631 GCF_000951035.1 Colobus angolensis palliatus
CAGGAGTTCAAGACCAGTCTGACCAACATGGTGAATGGCGTAAACCCGGGAGGCAGAGCTTGCAGTGAGCTGAGATCCAGCCACTGCACTCCAGCCTGGGCGGCAGAGCGAGACTCCGTCTCAAATAAATAAATAAATAAATAAATAAATAAATAAAAGCCGGGCACAGTGGCTGACACCTCTAATCTCAGCACTTGGGAGACCTAGGCGGGTGGATCACTTGAGGCCAGGAGTTCAAGACCAGTCTGACCAACATGGTGAA
>NW_012118626.1:0-900 GCF_000951035.1 Colobus angolensis palliatus
GATCTCGGCTCACCGCAACCTGTGCCTCCCGAGTTCAAGTGATTCTCCTGTCTCAGCCTCCTGAGTAGCTGGGATCACAGGCACCCATTAAGCCTGGCTAATTTTTGTTATTTTTAGTAGGCATGGGGTTTCACCATGTTGGCCAGGCTGGTCTCGAACTCCTGACCTCAAGTGATCCGCCCATCTTGGCCTCCCAAAGTGCTGGGATTATAGGCGTGAGCTACTGCACCCAGCCAGAAGTAGGTATTTCTCATGATCTCATTTTACAGATGGGGAAACTGAGGTGTAGAAAATTGAAGGTTAAGGAATATTTGCTGAGCAGCTGCCAAGAAGCACAGCCAGGATTCAACCTAGGCTTCCCCTACGCCACAGTCTATGTATTCAAGCATCACAGAAGCCACTGACCTCACCTCACTGATACCCAGGTGTGTAAATCAAAGCTCAGAGAGAGAGGTCAGTGAGCCTAGGCCAGAGCCAGGACTGGAACCCAGGTATTCAGGGACTCCACTCTGTGGCCCACATGGGGCTTGTCTTTGGCCCCATCCTTGGCATAACAGCATTTTGAATGGCCTGAGGCCTTTTGCCACTGAGATGTCAGAGCAAACACATTGCTAGCAAGCCGGACCAAAGCCCAAGGGGCCTGCTGACCTGCTGGGGTTTCAGAACAAATCCCCATGCTCAGGCCCAAAGTGCTGACAACAGGCCCAAGCCCCTTCTTTTTTTTTTTTTGAGACGGAGTCTCGCTCTGTCACCCAGGCTGGAGTACAGTGGCCAGATCTCAGCTCACCACAAGCTCCGCCTCCTGGGTTTACGCCATTCTCCTGCTTCAGCCTCCCGAGTAGCTGGGACTACAGGTGCCCGCCACCTAGCCCGGCTAGTTTTTTGTATTTTTTAGTAGAG
>NW_012118626.1:3366-4317 GCF_000951035.1 Colobus angolensis palliatus
GACTGCTGAATTCTCCAGGCCCCAGCCCCCCAGTATCCCCCTCCAACTCTGGGACCCTCTCAGATCAACACATTCCAGGAGGATCAGGACCTGCAGACTCCAAGTCAGACACCCTCAAGCCTAGAGATGCCTACCTGGGCTCTCAACATCCCCCCCTACACCAGAATCCAAAGAGAATCTCACTACAGATCCCTAGCATGTCCCTAAGGACTCCATGGGCACACCAATATTATTTCTGAATAATTTCAGGATTCTTTGAGAAGAAAGTCCATCTGCTATGGTAGAAAGAATATAAGATCTTGAATCCAGCATGTTGGGTCTTAGCTATGACCCTGAACAAATCCCTTCCTCATTCTGTGCCTTGGTTTCTCTGTCTGTGAAACAGAATTGTTACCCTCTCTTACCTTGCCCTCCCTGTAGAATGGGTGAAAGAACCGAACCAGCTTCCCAATGTAAGGGACACTTTAGAATTTCTACAAGCACCTTCTTTTTCCTTCACGCAAATCACTGCTCCTCGGACTCAGTTTCTTCCCCTGCTAAACGGAAGGAAGATGTATGTGCCTGCCTCACTCCACTTCACAGTGCTGGGAGAGGAGGGAGCAGAATAGACAAGACTCTGTTCATCTGGCACTTTCTCCCTTTAAACTGGGAGCTCTTAGAGGCCAGGGACTGACCGGACCTTATTCCCAAGGCAGCAAGAAGCAGGCTCCCAGCAAGCATGTGCTGAATGAATACCTGACTGTGGATGGATGGATGATGTTGCTTTAAGAAATTAAAAGGCCAGGTGGGTGGCTTACACCTGTAATCTCAGCACTTTGGGAGGCCAAGGCAGGCAGATCACCTGAGGTCAGGAGTTTGAGACCAGCCTGGCCAACGTGGTGAAACCCTGTCTCTACTACAAATACAAAAATTCGCCCAGCATGGTGGTGTGTACCTATAATCCGAGCTACT
>NW_012118627.1:0-531 GCF_000951035.1 Colobus angolensis palliatus
GACAAGAAACAAATTGGAAACTTTAGACTAGTTTCACATCATGATAATATATTCTAATGAAGGACAATTAAAATATATGGTAAGGTCAGAATGTCATCATCTAAACAGGTAAGAAATTATTCATAGATACCGTAGATTAACCAGGTAATCAAGATTTTTAGAGGCATTAAAAAATAGGAAATATATGAAAACAGGATGAATTGAGAAGTTTCAGAAGGTGGTGAAAAATAGATTGCCCTTCACTCAAGTTCCTTACTCAACTAGTTCCCTCTACAGGAGCAACCATTGCTGCCAGTTCCTAAGATACTTTTCCAGAGAGACCCTGTGTACTTACAAGCATGTTCATACATGATTCTCTTTTATTTTATTTCACAAAAATGGCAGCACCATCTCTATACATTATTTTCCACCTTACCTCTTTTTTAGCCAAACTATCTTGTAGATTAGTGTTTTTTTCAAACTGTAGCATGTCACATTAATGAGCTCTAAATCAACTTAGTGAGTCAGAAGCAGAATTTTTAAAAAGCAATA
>NW_012118627.1:4156-5426 GCF_000951035.1 Colobus angolensis palliatus
CACCACACATCTACAGCCATCTGATCTTTAACAAACCTGACAAAAACAAGCAATAAGGAATGGATCTCCTATTCAATACACGGTGCTGGGCAAACTGGCTAGCCACATGCAGAAAACTGAAACTGGACCCCCTTTTTTTACACCTTACACAAAAATTAACTCAAGATGGATCAAAGACTTAAATGTAAATTCCAAAACCATGAAAACCCTCGAAGAAAATCTAGGCAATACCATTTAGGACATAGGCATGGGCAAAGACTTCATGACAAAAACCCCAAAAGCAATTGCAACAAAGGCCAAAATTGACAAATGGGATCTAATTAAACTAAAGACCTTCTGCACAGCAAAAGAAACTAGCATCAGACTGAACAGGTAACACACAGAATGGGAGAAAATTTTTGCAATCTACCCATCTGACAAAGGTCTAATATCAACAATTTACATTGGAACTTAAACATATTTACAAGAAAAAAACAAACAAACCTATCAAAAGGTGGACAAAGGATATAAACAGACACTTCTCAAAAGAAGACATTTATGTGGCCAACAAAGATATGAAAGAAAGCTCAACATCACTGATCATCAGAGAAACACAAATCAAAACCATAATGAGATACCATCTCATGCCAGTCAGAATGGCAATTTTTAAAACGTCAGGAAACAATAGATGCTGACGAGGCTGTGGAGAAATAGGAATGCTTTTACACTGTTGGTGGGAATTTAAATTAGTTCACCAATTGTGGAAGACAGTGTGGTGATTCCTCAAGGATCTACAACCAGAAATACCTTTGACCCAGTAATCCCATTTCTGGGTATATATCAGAAGAATAAAAATCATTCTGCTATAAAGACACATGCACACATATGTTTACTGCAGCACTATATACAATAGCAAAGACATAGAACCAACCCAAATGCCCATCAATGATAGACTGGATAAAGAGAATGTAGTACATATACACCAAGGAATACTATGCAGACATAAAAAGGAACGAGATCATGTCTTTTGTAGGAACATGGATGAAACTGGGAGCCATCATCATCATCAAACAAACACAGGAACAGAAAACCAAATACTGCATGTTCTCACTCGTAAGTGGGAGTTGAACATTGAGAACACACAGACACAGAGAGGGTAACAACACACATCAGGGCCTGTTGGGTGGCGAGGAGTGAGGGGAGGGAACTTAGAAGACAGATCAATAGGTGCAGCAAACTACCATGGCAAGTGTATACCTATGGAACAAACCTGCACGTTCTCCACAGGTAT
>NW_012118628.1:0-355 GCF_000951035.1 Colobus angolensis palliatus
TTATATATATTGTGAGGCTGGACGCAGTGGCTCATACCTGTCATCTCTGCACTTTGAAAAGATCCGTCCGCTGGAGGATCCGCCCGGGTGTTGAGGTAATGAGATTAGGAGTTGGAGACCAGCCTGGCCAACGTGGTGAAACCCATCTCTACTAAAAATACAAAAATTAGCCAGGTGTGGTGGCAGGTGCCTATAATCCCAGCTACTTAGGAGGCTGGGGCAGGAGAATTGCTTAAACTCGGGAGGCGGAGGTTGCAGCAAGCTGAGATCGCACCACTGCACTCCAGCCTGGGCAACAGAGCAAGACTCTGTCTCAACAACAAAAAAAATTGTCCTAATTTTTTTCATTTTGCCT
>NW_012118628.1:5305-6342 GCF_000951035.1 Colobus angolensis palliatus
TGCTATCTCGGCTCACTGCAAGCTCCGCCTCCCAGGTTCACGCCATTCTCCTGCCTCAGCCTCCCAAGTAGCTGGGACTACAGGCGTCTCACCTCACTGCAAGCTCCACCTCCCAGGTTCACGCCTTTCTCCTGCCTCAGCCTCCCAAGTAGCTGGGACTACAGGTGCCCGCCACTGTGCCCGGCAAATTTTTTGTATTTTTAGTACAGATGGGGTTTCACTGTGTTAGCCAGGATGGTCTCGATCTCCTGACGTTGTAATCCGCCCACCTTGGCCTCCCAAAGTGCTGGCGTGAGCCACCGCACCCAGCCTTAAAAGATCTCTTAAGAAACAGAGATGAGGCTTGAGATTAAAATCAGGTAGTGGTGAAATGTCTTTCTTTTTCATTCTTAAAAATTTTTAATTTTTTTTAGAGACAAGGTCTTGCTTTGTTGCCGAGGCTGGAGTGCAGTGGTGTGATCATAGTTCACTGCAGCCTTGAGCTCCTGGCTCAGGTGAGCCTCCCACCTTAGCCTCCTGAGTAGCTAGGACTACAGGGGTGCACCGCTGTGCCTGTGTAATTTTACTGTATTGTTTTGTAGAGATAAATTCTTGCTGTGTTGCCCAGGCTGGTCTTGAACTCCTGGCCTCAAGTGATTCTCCTACCTTGGCCTCCCAAAGTGTTGAGATTATAGGAGTGAGCCACTGTGCTTGGCCTAGGATACTATTCTTAAAAATCTTTCACAGGCTGGGCGCGGTGGCTCACACCTGTAATCCCAGCACTTTGAGAGGCTGAGTCCAGTGGACCACTGGAGGCCAGGAGTTTGAGATCAGCCTGACCAACAAAGTGAAACCCCTTCTCTACCAAAAATACAAAAGAAAAGAAAAAAAAATGAGCTGGGTGTGGTGGGACGCGCCTGTAGTTCCAGCTACTCCGGAGCCTGAGGCAAGAGAATCGCTTGAACCTGGGAGGCTGAAATTGGGGTCAGCTAAGATTGTGCCAGTGCACTCCAGCCTTGCAGCCTCGCTGATGGAGCTAGACTCTCAAAAAAAAAAAA
>NW_012118629.1:5187-5893 GCF_000951035.1 Colobus angolensis palliatus
AAATTAGCCAGGTGTGGTGGCACCCACCTGTAATCCCAGCTACTCGGGAGGCTGAGGCAGGAGAATCGCTTGAACCTGGGAGGCAGAGGTCACACTGAGCTGAGATCACGCCACTGCACTCCGGCAGTAAATTTCTTTTTTTCCAAATATGGTCACATTCACAAGTTCCAGGGATTAGGGCGTGCGCATTTCTTTTGGAGTGTCACCTTTATTCGCTATACTGCTGTATTAACATGATTAGTTTGTTGTGTTACAGCAGGTTAAAGTAGAGGCTTGACTAATATACCTGGGCCTTGCCCCGAGTGGCCAGCACAAGATGTTACCCATAACGGGCACTCAATTTGTGCTTAGGACGTTGACCTAAACGTCTAAGATTGGACGATCAGGAAGACAAAACCACTTCCCACAACGCTGCTAGCAAGATTGCCTCCCATTTCTTTTCTTCAAAAGTCATTACAAAGCCTGGGTAACAGAGTGAGACCCTGTCTCTTTTTCTTTTTCTTTTTTTTTTGTTTTTTTTTTTTTTTTGATGGAGTCTCGCTCTGTCGCCCAGTCTGGAGTGCAGTGGCATGATCTCAGCTCACTGCAACTTTCGCCTCCTAGGTTCAAGTAATTCTCCTGCCTCAGCCTTCCAAGTAGCTGAGATTACAGGTGACTGCCACCACACCCAGCTAATTTTTGTATTTTTAGCAGAGACAGGGTTTCA
>NW_012118630.1:0-725 GCF_000951035.1 Colobus angolensis palliatus
GCTGGCGTGGTCTTTGGGGGTTAAGAGGCGCGTGGTGACCGGGGCATCCCGACAAAGGTGTTGGGACCCGGACTGCGTGTCCCGACGCTGGGCTGGGCTGCTGCCCGCGCCCGTGCGGCTCCAGCTGGTGCGTTCTCCCTTCCGCGCTGACAGACTTTGACAGCGCGGGGATGGCATTGTGTGAGTGTGGATGTGGATGTGTGCACGCGCACGGCTTGGGGCACTTTGCAGCGAGAACAGTGGGTCCCCTCTGCGTGGCCCGACGTCCTTCAAGAACCCAGGCTGGGCTGGAGTGAGTAGGATGCTGTTGGCTCGGCGGTAGGGAGAACGCACTGAGCGCATGGGAAAGTCCACTGTGGCTCGTAAAGAACCGAGCAAATTGAACTTTATTGTGGTGATGAAAAGAAGGAGCTGTGGACCTGGCGCGCCAGGGGAGAGGCGTGTTCACCGAGGCTCCCCAAAGTCCCACTTTGCCCCGGGGACTTCGGAGGGGAAAGGAGGAGAGGGGAAAGTAACTGGTGGTCCACGTCGCTGAAGAAAAGGAGGAAAAAGAAGTTGGGGCTGGGGGTGGAGGATATTCTTGGGGGAGTGGCGACTTTTAGGTGTCTGAAGCCCCGCGTGGGAGGCTTGCTACACTTTTTTGGAGCGCAGACTTGAGGATGGAGAGTCCCACTCTGAGGTACTGGCAGCGGCTCCTCCTGCCTGGTGGCGGCGTAGGGCGCAGC
>NW_012118630.1:3170-4316 GCF_000951035.1 Colobus angolensis palliatus
AATTAAAAACCTCTTTCTTGGTTCTCAAAGGAAAAAACAAGCCTATTGCTAGATTCTATCAGAAAACACCTCCCACAGGAGTTTGAAGAGACATACCATTCTCCTAAAATACTAATTTGAAACAGAAGAGATGGTTTATAACTGATATACTGCGCTTAGTTGTGAGTAATTGTACTTAACATTTTGTTTAGTCTGTGGCTATGAGATGTTTCCTTGACACATATAGATGACATCAGGGCTGAATCAATTCCTCACTGAACTGTAAGACGTGAGTAACTTTTCTAGGACCCTACCACTCAGGCAAAAACAACTGCCAGAGGTAGAAGTTGTTTGCAACCAATTAGTTGTAAATTTAGATACCAGTAGACGAGAAGAATTGTACTAAATGTTCACAAATGTACCACGGCTTTGTGAATAGGGCATATGAACTAATAGTTCATATGAACTCAATTCTGTATCTGTCTATGCCAGTCATAGGGCTGGTGAGTATGTATCATAGTTCATCACTACTTTAGTTTTTATTTTTATAAAATAATGATAACATCACTGATTTCTTGAATTCCAATTTTTGAGGCGTTAGATGAAAAATATGAGTAATGCATATTGATTTATCTTGAGTGAACATGGCTAATTATAAACAGGAGAGGTGCTGTATTTTAAAAACAGCAACAACTAACGAATAATAGATTGCATTGATAAAATTATTTTAGTCATTATTTTGGCCTAATTTCCCTTATGCAAAGAAATAAAAGATAATCTTTAGTTTCTAGCTTTGCTGACTAAAATACAAAATAGGCCAATCTTGAAATTACTGAAGGCAGCTAAAAATAGTCATTGTTTTCCCTCTGTTGGTTCCTTCTTTCTCTCTTGGTCTCTCTCTCTCACCATATATGTATATGTTATTTATAAACATGTGTATATATATAATTTATATAACATATATACATTTTTTAACTTTTTATTTTATTTATGTATTTATTTATTTATTTAGAGATGGAGTTTTACTGTTATTGCCCAGGCTGGAGTGCAGTGGCGTGATCTTGGCTCACTGCAACCTCTTCCTCCCAGGTTCAAGCAATTCTCCTGCCTCAGCCTCCCGAAAAGCTGGAATTATAGGTGCCTGCCACCACACCTGGCTATTTTTTT
>NW_012118631.1:0-929 GCF_000951035.1 Colobus angolensis palliatus
TGTTCACGCCATTCTCCTGCCTCAGCCTCCCGAGTAGCTGGGACTAAATTAATCTGAATAATTGTAACATTAAAATCTTCTGTATCTTTTTCTGTTTAATTTTTCTAAGACTCAAGAGTGGTATATAAAACTTTTGTCCATTTCTCTATTGTTTTCTACAAATACGTGCACCTTTTTGTTTTATACCCTTTTGTTTCTGTGTTGCCACAGAAGATCTCATGACTGTTAAGTGTTCGTCATGGACTGTGTGTTCTGTCTGCCTCCAGTTGCCTTCTTGTTCCCTTTGAATGCTCTGCTTTGAAATCCGCTTTGTTTGGTCTTAATATTGTGATTGCTGCTTTCTTTTTGCCTTACATAATTTGCCCATAGTCTATGTCATTTTGTTTTAGGCTTATCATTCATAAAACATATGTATTGGGATTTTGTTTTTTAATCTTCTCTGAGAGTCCTTAAGTTTCAGTAGGAATATTTAACACATTCTTATGATTAGCAAAACTGAAATGCTTGCTATTATTTCTTTCATCGTATTTCATTTGTCTATTTTTAAAATTTCCTTAGAGTTTTGTTTCTATTCCATCTTTTTGTCGTAACTGCTATGTTTTCCTTGCCCTTTTCTAAAGTTTTTTAAAGCATTTGAATTTACATTGCTGCAGTTATTGTAAATTGATAACAACTCTGTAGAGAATAATTTGGCCTTATCTATCAAAATTACACTTTGACCCAGAAATTTCATTTCTAAGAATTTATTCTACATACGTTTTCCCACGTTTGCAAAACGATGTGTTTATAAGATTATTTCGTATATAATCTGTAATGGCAATAGCAAAAGGTCAGAAACAAACTAAATGTCTGTCAGTAGGAAACTAGTTTTTAAAAATATGTTAAAACTATGTAATGGAATAATACATAGCAACTAATACATAGCAACT
>NW_012118631.1:8409-8884 GCF_000951035.1 Colobus angolensis palliatus
GGGATCCTCCCGCCTCAGCCTCCTGAGTAGCTTGGACTACAAGTGTGCACTGCCATGCCTGGCTAATTTATTTTATTTTATTTTTTTAAGAAGGGATCTCACTTTGTTACCCAGGCTAGTCTTGAATTCCTGGTCTCAGGTGATCCTCCCATCTCAGCCTGCCAAAGCACTAGGATTACAGGTGTTGAGCCACAGTGCCTGGCAATAAATGTCACTAACACTAAAACCATGTTACACTCTCGTATATAGAGTTCCAGCCAGATTACTCCAGCTCCACATGTAATTTTCAGGAAGGAAAACCTTTGCCGTACAGTTGAAAACTGGGCACCCAGCTGGCCTCATCAGGGCAGTAGACATGGTTTGGCCAGTAAGGGCTTTAAAATAATTTAAACTTGAACACCATTAGTTGGGTCTTCTGTTCTCCAGCTCACTATATTCACAGCATTTCCTATTGTTTTATAATAGGCTTTTAAAA
>NW_012118632.1:0-1735 GCF_000951035.1 Colobus angolensis palliatus
CGAAACAAAACAAAAACAAAAACAAAAAGCAAAACCAAAAAAAAAAAACAAAACAAAACCAACAACAAACAAAAACAAAAAGAGAGAGACAGACATTTTTGGGGTGGAAGATGAGACCCAGAGGCAGAGGTGGGGGCTGGGGGCTGGGGGAGTGGCGAATTCTAGTGCCGAGATGGGGAAGGGGAAGGGGGGCACAGCAGCAGCAAACCCCAATCGAGAAGCAACGGAGACCCCCGGGCCCCCAGGACACCCCGGCCCAGTCTGACCCCAACCCATCTAAGTGCTTAAAGGAGAAAGAAGAAAACCCAAAAAGAGGCGGGAAAGGGATCGAAGGCTGACAGTCCCAGGCTGCCTCTGGGCAGGGAAGAAACGACCTGGGGTTTTGTTGGATTTTCCCTGTTCTTAAAAAACATATTTAAAGGAAAAAGAAAGCTTTTTGGCAGAGAGAGGCCAGGCATCTCCGTGTCAGCTTCCCCCAGCCCCTGGGGCCGAGGCCCAGCCCTGGGGTCCCGATGCTCCCACACGCTCTGCGACACCCCAGCCCTGGAATCTCGGGTTGAGTGGCTTCGTTCAAAGGTCGATTTACAGTATTGAAAAAGAGGTCATAAAAGAGACCCAAATGACATCGTAATTTTGTAAAAATTTCTCACTCATTCGCCCACGTGTCTCCCTGTGGCTGCCCCGGCTCCCTCCAGCCCCCAGAAGGGAGAGGAGGGCAGGGGGGGTAGTCAGGGAAGCTCCCCGTCCCCCGAAGGCTCCTCCCGGCTCTGGTCCATGGCGTCACTGTCTGAGGCCTCGGAGTCAGAGGCGGTGTCAGAGGTGGGGGCTTCCGGGCAGCTGCGCAGGGGCTTCACGATGACAGCTCGCCGCTGCTCCTCCTCCAACTCCTGCTTTTCCTGGGTGCCCTCGATGTGCTGGATTGCCTGGACAGGGACAAACCACTGAGAAGGCTCGGCCGGGGATATACGGCCAGCCAGGAGATGGTGGGAGCCCTCAGCCAGCCACTGTCACCCCCAAAACACATATCCCAGAAATAAGCCTTGCAAAGCAGCAGGAGAGGCCCACTACGGTCCAGGAAAAACAAACTCCTTTTACTTTTCTTTTGGAGACAAGGTCTCGCTATGTCACCCAGGCCAGAGAGCAGTGGCACGGTCATAGCTCACCGCAGCCTCAGACTCCCGGGCTCAAGTGATCCTCCTACCACTCCCTCCCTAGTAGCTGGAACCACAGGGGCGCATCACCACCCCCAGCTAACTTTTCTATTTTTGGTAGAGACGAGGGAGTTCTTGCTATGTTGCCCAAGTTGGTCTTGAACTCCTGACCTCAGGCAATCTTCCTGCCTCAGTCTCCCAAAGTGCCGGGATTACAGGCAAAAGCCACCACGCCTGACCCAGGAACAAACTTTCCAAATCCCTCTGTTACATTGAAAAATCCATTCCAGGAAGACGACAGTCCCAGTGCTGCTTAGAAATTATATGTATCAACCAGGCGCAGGGGCTCACGCCTGTAATCCCAACACTTTGGGAGGCCAAGACGGGCGGATCACCTGAGGTCAGGAGTTCGAGACCAGCCTGACCAACATGGAGAAACGCCATCACTACTAAAAATACAAAATTTGCCGGGCATGGTGGCGCATGCCTGTAATCCTAGCTACTCGGGAGGCTGAGGTAGGAGAATCACGTGAATCTGGGAGGCGGAGATTGCGGTGAGCTGAGATCCCACCATTGCACTCCAG
>NW_012118632.1:7095-7497 GCF_000951035.1 Colobus angolensis palliatus
TCCACCTCCTGAGCTCAAGTGATCCTCCCAGTTCAGCCTCCCAAGTAGCTGAGACCACAAATGTGCACCACCACACTTAGCCCTTTATTTTGTTGTTGAGACAGGGTCTCACTCTGTCGCCCAGGCTGGAGTGCCATGGTGCAATCACGGCTCACTGCAGCCTCCACCTTCTGGGTTCAAGCAATCCTCCCAGCTCAGCCTCCTGAGCAGCTGGGACTACAGGCACACCCCACCACACCTGGGTAATTTTCGTATCTTTTTTGGTAGAGACAGGGTCTCACTATGCTTCCCAGGCTGATCTCAAACTCCTGGGCTCAAGTGATCCTCCCACCTCAGCCCTCCAAAGTGCTGGGATTACAGGTGTGAGCCACCTTACCCAGCCCATCATGGTTACTTTTTTTT
>NW_012118633.1:0-471 GCF_000951035.1 Colobus angolensis palliatus
GCAATCTCTCAGAAAGCTTCTCTCTAACAGTTATGTGAGGATATGTCCTCTTTCATTATGGGCCCCAGTGGGATTCCAAATATCAATCTGCAGATTCCAGAAAAAGAGTGTTAGCAAAGTGCTTCCTGAGGCCTAAGCCGTAATTTGGTGAGACAAATTCACAGAACACAAAGGAGTTTCTCAGAAAGCTTCTTTCCAGTTTCTAACCGATGAAATTACCTTTATCAGCCCAAGCCGCAGTACTATCCAAATCAGCCCTTCTCAGATATCTCAAGGAGAGAATTAGTGGCCTGCTCCAGGAAATATGAGTGTAACTCCGTGAGATAATCTCAGACATCACCAACAAGTCGCTAGGAAAGCTTCTTTTTAGTTTTCATCAAAGTTATTTTGTTTGTCACCGTGAGCTTCATGGAGCTAAGAAATATCCCATTGCAGTTTTCTAGAAAACTGTGTTAGCAAGCTGACCAGTGA
>NW_012118633.1:6339-7828 GCF_000951035.1 Colobus angolensis palliatus
TTAGCAAGCCGATCCAAGAAGGCAGGGTGGAACTCTGGGAGATGAAGTCACACATCAGAGAGCAATCTTCCAGAAAGCTTCTCTCTAACTGTTATGGGAGGATATGTCCTCTTTCACTATGGGCCCCAGTGGGATCAAAAATATCACTCTGCAGATTCCAGGAAAGGAGTGACAGCAAAGTGCTTCCTGAGACCTAAGCTGTAACTCGGTGAAACAAATTCACAAAACACAGAGGAGTATCTTAGAAAGCTTCTTTCCAGTTTTTAACCGATGAAATTTCCTTTATCAGTGCAAGACGCAGTGCTATCCAAATCAGCCTTTCTTAGGTATGTCAAGGAGAGAGTTAGTCGGCTGCTCCAGGAGACTTGAGTGTAACTCTGTGAGATAAACTCACACATCACCAAGAAGTCGCTAAGAAAGCTTTGTTCTAGTTTTCATCAAAGTTATTTTCTTTGTCACCATGAGCTTCATTGAGCGAAGAAGTATCCCATTGCAGATTTCAAGAAAACTGTGTTAGCAACCTGAACACTGAAGGAAACCTGTAACTCTGTGAATTGCATTCACACATCACAGTGCAGTTTCTCCAAAGGCTTCTTTCCAGTCTCTGGATGAGGATACTCCCTTTTGCTACATAGCCTGTTCGCAAATATCACTTTGCAGAATCCACGACGTTAGTGTTAGCAAGCTGTTCGAAGAAGGGCAGGGTGGAACTATGAGAGATGAAGTCACACATCAGAGAGCAATCTCTCAGAAAGCTTCTCTCTAAGTGTTATGTGAGGATATGTCCTCTTTCACTATGGGCCCCAGTGGGATCACAAATGTCACTCTGGAGGTTCCAGGAAAAGAGTGTTAGCAAAGTGCTTCCTGAGGCCTAGGCTGCAACTCGGTGAGACAAATTCACAGAACACAGAGGAGTTTCTCAGAAAGCTTCGTTCCAGTTTTTTACCGATGACATTTCCTTTATCAGCGCAAGCCGCAGTGCTATGCAAATCAGCCCTTCTCAGGTATCTCACGGAGAGAGTTAGTGGTCTGCTCCAGGAGACATGAGTGTAACTACGTGAGATAAACTCACACATCACCAACAAGTCGCTAAGAATGCTTCTTTCTAGTTTTCATCAAAGTTATTTTCTTTGTCACCATGAGCTTCATTGAGCTAAGAAGTACCCCATTGCAGATTTCAAGAAAACTGTTACCAAACTGACCACTGAAGAGAAACCTGTAACTCTGTGAGTTGCATTCACATATCACAGTGCAGTTTCCCCAAAGGCTTCTTTCCAGTCTCTGTATGATGATAGTCCCTTTTGCTCCACAGCCTTCAATGAGTTCCGAAATATCACTTTGCAGAATCCACGAGGTTAGTGTTAGCAAGCTGTTCCGAGAAGGACAGGGTGGAACTCTGAGAGATGAATTAACAGGTCAGAGAGAAATCTCTCAGAAAGCTTCTCTCTAACAGTTATGTGAGGATATGTCCTCTTTCACTATGGGCCCC
>NW_012118633.1:8027-8292 GCF_000951035.1 Colobus angolensis palliatus
CTGCTCCAGGAAACATGAGTGTAACTCCGTGAGATAAATTCACACATCACCAACAAGTCGCTAAGAAAGCTTCTTTCTACTTTTCATCAAAGTTATTTTCTTTGTCACCATGAGCTTCCTTGAGCTAAGAAGTATCCCATTGCAGATTTCAAGTAAACTGTGTTAGTAAACTGACCACTGAAGAGAAACCTGTAACTCTGTGAGTTGCATTCACACATCACAGAGCAGTTTTTCCTAAGACTTCTTTCCAGTCTCTGTATGAGGA
>NW_012118633.1:8875-10653 GCF_000951035.1 Colobus angolensis palliatus
CCCTTCTCAGGTATCTCTAGGAGAGAGTTAGTGGCCTGCTCCAGGACACATGAGTGTAACTCTGTGAGATAAACTCACACATCGCCAACAAGTCGCTAAGAAAACTTCTTTCTAGTTTTCATAAAAGTTATTTTCTTTGTCACCATGAGCTTCATAGGGCTAGGAAGTATCCCATTGCGGATTTCAAGAAAACTGTATTAGCAAGCTGACCACTGAAGAGAAACCTGTAACTCTCTGATTTGCATTCACACATCACAATGCAGTTTCTCCAAAGGCTTCTTTCCAGTCTATGTAGGAGGATACTCCCTTTTGCTCCATAGCCTTCAATGAGTTCCCAAATATCACTTTGCACAATCCACGACGTTAGTGTTAGCAAGCGGTTCCAAGAAGGACAGGGTGGAACTCTGAGAGATGAATTAACACATCAGAGAGAAATTTCTCAGAAAGCTTCTCTCTAACTGTTATGTGAGTATATGTCCTCTTTCACGATGGGCCCCAGTGGGATCCCAAATATCACTCTGCAGATTCCAGGAAAAGAGTGTTAGCAAAGTGCTTCCTGATGCCTAAGCTGTAACTCGGTGAGACAAATTCACAAAACACAAAGGAGTTTCTCAGAAAGCTTCTTTCCAGTTTTTAACCAATGAAGTTTCCTTTATCAGCACAAGCCACAATGCTTTCCAAATCAGCCATTTTCAGGTATCTCTAGGAGAGAGTTAGTGGCCTTCTCCAGGAGACATGAGTGTAGCTACGTGAGATAAACTCACACATCACCAACAAGTCGCTAAGAAAGCTTCTTTTTAGTTTTCATCAAAGTTATTTTGTTTGTCACCGTGAGCTTCATTGAGCTAAGAAATATCCCATTGCAGATTTCAAGAAAAGTGTGTTAGAAACCTGACCACTGAAGAGAAACCTGTATGTCTCTGATTTGCATTCACACATCACAGTGCAGTTGCTCCAAAGGCTACTTTCCAGTCTCTGTATGAGGATACTCACTTTTGCTCCATAGCCTTCGATGAGTTCCCAAATATCACTTTGCAGAATCCACGACGCTAGTGTTAGCAAGCTGTTCCGAGAAGGACAGGGTGGAACTCTGAGAGATGAATTAACACATCAGAGAGAAATCTCTCAGAAAGCTTCTCTCTAACTGTTATGTGAGGGTATGTCCTCTTTCACTATGGACCCCAGTGGGATCCCAAATATCACTCTGCAGAACCCAGGAAAAGAATGTTAGCTAAGTGCTTCCTGAGGCCTAAGCTGTAATTCGGTGAGACAAATTCACAGAACACAAAGGAGTTTCTCAGAAAGCTTCTTTCCAGTTTCTAACCGATGAAATTTCCTTTATCAGCGCAAGCCACTGTGCTATCCAAATCAGCCCTTCTCAGATATCACAAGGAGAGAGTTAGTGGCCTGCTCCAGGAAATATGAGTGTAACTCCGTGAGATAAACTCACACATCACCAACAAGTCGCTAAGAAAGCTTCTTTCTAGTTTTCATCAAAGTTATTTGTTTGCCACCGTGAGCTTCATTGAGCTAAGAAATATCCCATTGCAGTTTTCTAGAAAACTGTGTTAGCAACCTGACCACTGAAGAGAAACCTGTAACGCTGTGTGTTGCATTCACACATCACAGTGCAGTTTCTCCAAAGGCTACTTTCCAGTCTCTGTATGAGGATACTACTTATGGCTCCATAGCCTTCAATGAGTTCCCACATATCACTTTGCAGTATCCACGACGTTAGTCTTAGCAAGCTGTTCCAAGAAGGGCAGGGTGGAACTCTG
>NW_012118633.1:10801-11331 GCF_000951035.1 Colobus angolensis palliatus
TGGATGTTCCAGGAAAAGAGTGTTAGCAAAGTGCTTCCTGAGGCCTAAGCTGTAACTCGGTGAGACAAATTGACAGAACACAGAGCAGTTTTTCAGAAAGTTTCTTTCCAGTTTTTAACCGATGAAATTTCCTTTATCAGCGCAAGCCGCAGTTCTATCCAAATCAGCCCTTCTCAGGTATCTCAAGGGGAGAGTTGGTGGCCTGCTCCCAGAGACATGAGTGTAACTCTGGGAGATAAACTCACACATCACCAATAGGTTTCTAGGAAAGCTTCTTTCTAGTTTTCATCTACGGATATTTTCTTTGTCACCGTGAGTTTCATTGAGCTAAGAAGTGTCCCTTTGCAGATTTCAAGAAAACTGTGTTAGCAAACTGACCACTGAAGAGAAACCTGTAACTCTGTGACTTGCATTCACACATCACAGTGCAGTTTATCAAAAGGCTTCTTTCCACTTTCTGTATGAGGATACTCCCTTTTGATCCACGGCCCTCAAGGATTTCCCAAATATCACTTTGCAGAATCCACGAC
>NW_012118633.1:12028-12409 GCF_000951035.1 Colobus angolensis palliatus
AAGAAGGGCAGGGTGGAAATCTGAGAGATGAAGTCATACATCAGAAGCAATCTCTCAGAAAGATTCTCTCTAACTGTAATGAGAGGATATGTCCTCTTTCACTATGGGCCCCAATGGGATCCCAAATATCTCTTTGCAGATTCCAGGAAAAGAGTGTTAGCAAAGTGCTTCCTGAGGAATAAGCTGTAACTCGGTGAGACAAATTCACTGAACACAAACGAGTTTCTCAGAAAGCTTCTTTCCAGTTTCTAACCGATGAAATTTCCTTTATCAGCGCACGCCGCAGTGCTATCCATATTCAGCCCTTCTCAGATATCCCAGGGAGAGAGTTAGTGGCCTGCTCCAGGAAACATGAGTGTAACTCCGTGAGATAAACTTACA
>NW_012118633.1:12673-12936 GCF_000951035.1 Colobus angolensis palliatus
AAAGGCTTCTTTCCAGTCTCTGTATGAGGATACTCCCTTTTACTTCGTAGCCTTCAATGTGTTCGCAAATATCACTTTGCAGAATCCACGACGTTAGTGTTAGCAAGCTGTTCGAAGAAGGGCAGGGTGGAACTATGAGAGATGAAGTCACACATCAGAGAGCAATCTCTCAGAAAACTTCTCTCGAAGTGTTATGTGAGGATATGTCCTCTTTCACTATGGGCCCCAGTGGGATCCCAAATATCACTCTGCAGATCCCAGGA
>NW_012118633.1:13732-13951 GCF_000951035.1 Colobus angolensis palliatus
TGACCACTGAAGAGAAACCTGTAACTCTGTGAGTTGCATTCACACATCACAGTGCAGTATGTAAAAAGTCTTCTTTCCCGTCTCTGTATGAGGATACACCGTTTTGCTCCATTGCCTTCAAAGAGTTCCCAAATATGACTTTGCAGAATCCACGACGTTATTGTTAGCAAGCTGTTCGAAGAAGGGCAGGGTGGAACTCTGAGAGATGAAGTCACACAT
>NW_012118633.1:14022-14234 GCF_000951035.1 Colobus angolensis palliatus
AAGT
Source organism: Colobus angolensis palliatus (assembly GCF_000951035.1). Taxonomy (NCBI): domain Eukaryota; kingdom Metazoa; phylum Chordata; class Mammalia; order Primates; family Cercopithecidae; genus Colobus; species Colobus angolensis. The sequence goes on from NW_012118633.1 coordinate 14,027, forward strand.
CGCTGAGAAATCTTCTTTCTAGTTTTCATCAATGTTATTTTCTTTGTCACCCTGAGCTTCATTGAGCTAAGAATTATCCCATTGCAGATTTCAAGAAAACTGTGTTAGCAACCTGACCACTGATGAGAAACTGTAACTCTGTGAGTTGCATTCACACATCACAGTGCACTTTCTCCAAAGTCTTCTTTCCAGTCTCTGAATGAGGATA
>NW_012118633.1:14284-14553 GCF_000951035.1 Colobus angolensis palliatus
TATCTCGAGGAGAGAGTTAGTGGCCTCCTCCAGGAGGCATGAGTGTAACTCCGTGAGATAAACTCACACATCACCAACAAGTTGCTAGGTAAGCTGCTTTCCAGTTTTCATCAAAGTTATTTTCTTTGTCACGGTGAGCTTCATTGAGCTAAGAAGTATCCCATTGCAGATTTAAAGAAAACTGTGTTAGCAACCTGACCACTGAACAGAAACCTGTAACTCTGTGAGTTGCATTCACACATCACAGTGCAGTTTCTCCAAAGGCTTCT
>NW_012118633.1:14603-15116 GCF_000951035.1 Colobus angolensis palliatus
TCCCTTTTGCTCCATAGCCTTCAATGAGTTCCCAAGTATCACTCTGCAGAATCCACGACGTTAGTGTTAGCAAGCTGTTCCAAGAAGGGCAGGGTGGAACTCTGAGGGATGAAGCCACACATCAGAGAACAATCTCTCAGAAAGCTTCTCTCTATCTCTTATGTGAGGATATGTCCTCTTTCACTATGGGCCCCAGTGGGATCCCAAATATCACTATGCGGATTCCAGGAAAAGTGTGTTAGCAAAGTGCTTCCTGAGGCCTAAGCTGTAACTCGGTGAGACAAATTCACAGAACACAAAGGAGTTTCACAGAAAGATTCTTTGCAGTTTTTAATCGATGAAATTTCATTTATCAGCACAAGCCGTAGTGCTATCCAAATCAGCCCTTCTCAGATATCTCAAGGAGAGGGTTAGAGGCCTGATCCAGGAAACATCAGGGTAACCCCGTGAGATAAACTCACACATCACCAACAAGTCGCTAGTAAGGTTTCTTTCTAGTTTTCATCAAAGTTA